>NW_004955551.1:898834-955780 GCF_000276665.1 Chinchilla lanigera | reverse complement strand
TTTGGTTTTTCTCCGGTACCAGGAACCGAACTCACGACCTTGCGCTTGCCAGGCAGGCGCTTTTGCCGCTGAGCTAAATCCCCAGCCCTATTTTATTGTTTTATCTTGTTTTGGGTGTGGTGTTTTGTCTTATTTTGTTTTGTTTTGAGACAGGGTCTTGCTGTGTCGTTCAGGGTGGCCTTAAACTCCCTGTGTAGCCTAAACTAGCCTCAAATTCACAGCAATCCCTCTGCCTCAGCCTCCTCAGTGCTGGGATTACAGACGTGTGCCAGGATGCCCAGCTAAAGTTTTTTTTTTTTTTTTTAATTTAAAGACAAAAAGATCTGGAAATTTATCTTGAAAGGCAATTCTCATCATAGAAACTATAGTCAGCTATAGGAATGGAGGAGACATCCTCCAAAAAAGGAGGCTTTAGGGAGACAACCTGGACCTGCAGGATAATTCCAGAAATCCCCAAAGATGTTGTTTTTGTTTCCCCATTTTCCAGAGCACAGGAAATTGAATTAAGTTTTGTAAATGTCAAATATTAGTTCTACCCTACCAGCAGTGATGTGTCCTAACACACAAGTGCAGTGTACGGCATTTCCATTTAGGAAATTTACAGCATACATAACTAAGAAAGCTCCTTGACAGACAGGATAGAAGAAATAAAGATAAGTAGCGAGGAAACCAGGAAAATCATAACTAAAAACTATACCTTTAAAAAGAGTAAAATTTCCGAGACCCAATTAAAATTACCCAGGACTCTCCCTATCAGCCTTCCCTTGGTTAATTTAGGGTCCTTTCCTTCCAGGCTCAACACACTCAAAATTCCTTAAAGAACTGAAAGTCCATAAATTGGCTTAGTTTTTAAAAGGTAACAAACAGGACCATAATTCTAACATAAAGGAACAGGTTAAATGAAATCAAACAATGCTTAAATTATTCATGTAAAGTGGGTGGTACCTTTCTAAATGCTGGACTATCTTTGCCTGGGGTTCCAGCCCATCAAGAGAATCATAAATGTTCCCAGTTCTAGAAAGGAATGTCTGTCTGTCTCCTTTTCTCTCCCCTCCCTCTTTCCTTCCCTTCACTCTCTCTCCCCTCTCCTTTCTCTTCTCTCTTTCACTCTCTTTAATTTCTCCCAATGAATCCCTTTATGTTTCTTACTGAAGCATCCTGAAGATTCTTTTTCTGAGACAAGAGTCAGTGAACCTACACACTCATTCTGTGCATAGGGTGGGTTTAGATTCTTTATCTCCCTTTGAGATCCTCCTCAGACCCTACCCAGTGACAATTGCCCTGAGATGCTGCAAAGACTAGAACTGCAGAAAACATGTGTTTGGTTTCCAAAATTCACATCTAAGACTGATTCCTCAGTCTTACAAAGTCAGTCAGGCAAAGTGCACAGTTGAGGAACGTAGACTCTTTAAAGATAAACAAAGCCAGTTGTTGAGAGGCATATGAGCATAAAGGACCGAACTCAATCCTGTTTTCAATCCCAAAGGCTCTGCTAGGCTGCCTGGGCTGGCACAACACCAGCCTGCTAAGTCACATGCACGACCATAGCCCTGGAGGGAGCGAGCTAGGCAGGGAATGTTCACTTCTCCACAAGTTCTCTTTGCAGGCTCAACAAAAGGTCCAGGGGAGACTTCTCAGCCTTCTTGAAGAGATCACCTGTTATCTGTTCCCCTTCTTAGTGAAAGCCTACAACTGAGAGGGGAAAATGACCTTTTGTTCTATTCTGCTAGGGTCTTTGCCTGCTCTGTGATTAGAGTGTCCTAAAATGAATTAAGAGGAGAAACATGATTCTAATTACCTATGCACACACATATGCCCCACAGAAATAAGGCTCAAGGGAGGAAGCACCAGGATGCTGGAGGCTTATCCTGAGCCACGGACAAGAACATGAACTAAGAGTTTCTTAGGGTTACGGGAACAAGTTATGGGAGCATGAGGGACGAGACCCATGGTGAAGAAAGTTTATATTATTATGTAAATAAGTCTCTGAAGTAGTGAAATTACTTCATCAACCTCCTATTACCTTTACTAATGGAAATTTCCTTTATCAGAGAAATTTTCAAAGCTGCTTCTGGGTCTATAGTTTCTCTGAATAGTCATCTTGAACATAATCAATGTCAAAGAGAAGTATTTTGGGGTGGCAAATTTTGGCCTGCTGCTGTCCTATTTTGAGACTGTACATCCTGACCTCAACATGTGAAAACAATGCTCTGATTTCCACTTTAGGTCAAATGGTTTTTAAAAATGTTGAAGGAGCCCACAAAAGATGGGATTGGAAGGGGTGAACATTTGCTGCTGGCACCTTTGGCACCCACCCAGGTGCACTTGGATCTCCTTCCTGGTGCTAAGTATCCACGCTCAGTTCCTGCTGACAGTTTATAACTACAAAATACTCAGAGAAACGCCCCAAGCTCCCGGAGCACCTTTTCCCTGAGAGTGGAAACATCGTGGGCATCTGCGTCCCTCAGAAGTTTGTGGCCTTGGCTGACAAGCACAGAGGCTCAGGTCTTTGTCTTCCAAGAGCCAAAGTCTGAGCTCTGAGAACTTTCTTCCAGGTCAAACACAGACAGAAAATAGGGTGTGGCTAAAACTGCCTGAAAAGGAGGCAGGACAAGATTCCAGAACACATCCACAGAATGGTTCCCAAAGCCCTGCATGTGGACATCTCATGAGAACTCAAATAAGTTTTCCACACGATGGCTTACACCCGATGTTATCCTGAGTAGTGAATGATACAAAAACGACAGTCCAGATTGGGTTTTTAGCCACCACATTTTCTGTTGCAAGGTGACCCACGCTCATGGTGTAGGGTGTACTTCTTTTCCTACTTTTACTTAACCCAAACTCACTCTGCAGAGCCTGTTTCTTTTCCTACCTTTAATAAAACTTTGCTACTGTTTGCACTCATCTTGACCTGTTCTTTATCAGGACAGAAAAACCTAGAAAACACCTCCAGAATGAGACCTCAGCATTCCAAAACCTGGTAACAAAACCTATGCTAGGTCTTCACCCCAAATCAAACCTGTGTTCAGTCCCTTTCCGACCTTTCCTACCTCCCCCACTGTCTTCTCCCTGGAGCTTGTCCTTCCTAAACTACTTGCCTTTGAACTCTTGGCTCATGGCCGGCTTCTGGGGCCTCAACCTAAGGCATAGCCCTCTAAAGAAAGGTGTGCCCATAACCCTACCAGAATTACCCTCAGGCTTGACTCTGGTCTACTGAGGGAATGCTGCTCTCCTAGAATTTTATTAGGTAATGTTTCCTTCCACAATAAGAATTCAGGAAACATACTCGGGCACGGACTTAATTAAATGAGGCTCAGAGCTGTCCCAGCTACAGTAAACATTGACACCTGGATCACACACACTCAGCTCAATTCTGTACACACAGAGGGACCTGTACTGGGAAAAGGGCAAATCCACCTTGCACATAGCAGCTGAGGCAGCAGCTGCTGACAGAATAGAAGCTGAAAGGCTCTTCTTTTCCAAATGCACCCACCCACGCCTGAGTCTGCTTTTTTTTTTTTTTTTTTTTTTTGGCAGTACTAGCTATTGCATGACACAGAGCCTATGCACTAAGCTACATCCCCACTCCCTTTCTTTCTCTATTTCGTTTTTTTTTCTTTCTTATATTCTTTCTTTCTTTTATTTTATCCTTTTGAGACAAAGTTTCACTATGAAGTTCAGGATGGCCTGAAATTCACAGCAATACTCCTGCCTCAGCCTCCTGAATGCTCAGATTACAGGCATGCACCATCACACTCACTCCTATTTTTTTGTTTTGAGACAAGCTTTTCCTAAGTCACTAAGTTGCCCTGGATAGGCTCAGATTTATGATTCTCTTTTCTCAGCCTCCAGAGTGCTAGACTACAGGCATGTGCCATCGCACCCCGTTTAAAACTTTATTTTTTTAAGAATAAAAAACAGGGACTGGGAATTTAGCTCAGGGACTGGGGATTTAGCTCAGTGGCACAGCGTCTGCCTGGCAAGTGCAAGGTCGTGAGTTCGATTCCTGGTACAGGAAAAAAAATAAAAAATAAAAAACAAATGTGTAGTTGTTAAGAAATATTACCTCTTCAAGGGATTGATCTTATAAGTAGGCTGATAAACATTGCCATAGTAATTGTAAGTATGGATGAAAATAAATGTTGAATGGTAGCTATTCTGGGTATGGGACAGTTGGGGAAGGAAGGGTGAACCATACTGGGAAAAGGAAAAAGAGACAGAGGACTCTAAGAGGAGGAGCTGTAAAGCCAAAGGTGACTGAGCCCCTTCTCAATTCTAATTCCTAGGACCACAGAACTTTTAACTCCATGGGAAACCTAGATGTCATGTAGTATAAGGGTTTTTCACTTATTATGACAATTTGATTTTCACATAAATGCTCCTGCAGCTCTAATATTTAAAAGACCTCAAAGAAGGATTTGTCTAGTAGTGTGCAGAAGAACATATGGAGCTCTTCCCACCAGGGTCCCCTCCACATCCCCTCTTTGGGCAGCCCCCTGGGTTATCCCGTGACCCCAGTTCATTGTGTGGTCCAAAATGATGCTTATTTATATTAATCACCTAGTTTAGCAGCCACCACATAATAAGCAATTAATACTCAAGTCTCAGCACTGTAGTAATAAATACTTTACAAAGATTCACTCATTTAATTCCCATAGTATTCAGTGCACTTTTTGTCATTACTCCTGACTTTCCTATCAAGAGGCATACAGGGTAAATAACAGCCAATAAAAGCTGGAGACAAAATTTGAACGCTGGCTGACTCCAAAACAGCCATTGTGTTCCTCCAAATTCATCCTCCCCATTCTGCAGATGTAGAACTAAGGTTGAACACAAAAAAGTGGGCTATATGCATCACAGGGTTGATGAATAGAGAGCTGGAGCCAGAATCAGGCTCATAGCCCAGGGTTCCTGTACTTTCCCATCACTGGGATAAAGTACCCAACACCCACCACACAAAGGAAGAAAGGTTTATGTCGTCCGTGGCTTTAATCCATGCATAGTCAGGTTCCAGAGCAGAAATGGCACAGTGGAAGGGCCTGGTGAAGGAAAGCTGCTCACTTCATGTAAGCCAGAAAGCAGAGGAAAAAGAAAGGAGCCAAGGGCAAGAATATACCCTTCCACTCATGGCCCCTGTGACTGGCCTCTTCCAGCCAGGCCCCACCTCGTAACAGCACATTCAGCTGTGCACTCATCAGTAGATTTCATCCCCATGACCAGCTGTCTTTCAAAACCTTACCTCTGAACAAATGAGACTTTGGTGGGACACATTTGACCTAAATCATACCAGTTTCGTGGCCATTCCTCCACCCAGGGCATCAAGTCAGAGGCCTTAGGGAGGAAGCCCCAATCTTTAACATGTGTTTCCAACCCTTGCGGTCCAGACCCTGCCAACCCCTCTCCAGTTTTACCTTCAGCCCCATTTGAGTATGTTCTACATGCCAAGCCCACTCTGCTGTCCCATCATGTGCTCAAAATGCCATGCTTCCAACTTCTCCTGTCTACACATTGTCCCCATATAAAGGATCCAAGAAGAAGCCCTTCCTTATGCCTACCCAGGAATTACTATACCTTGCAGTAATCGCACTTCCAGATACATATACAAAAGAATTGAAATCAGAATCTCAAAGAGACATCTGCCTTTTCATGTTCAGTACAGCACTATTCAAGAAGCCACAACTGGAAAAATCCAAGAACCCATTGAAAGATGAGTGGATAAAGAAGATATAGTATACACATTGTATGTGCATACAATGGAATGTCATTCAGCCTTAGAAAGGAATGAAATCTTGTCATGTGCAATAATGTAGGCTAATCCAGAGGACATTATGCCAAGTAAAAAAAAAAGCGAGTCACAACAAAACAAATACAATATGATTTCACTTACATGAGGTATCTATAAGAGTAAAACTCACAGAAGCAGGCAACAAAATAGTGGTTTCCAGGGCCTGGGCGAAATGGGAGGCTGTCACTGTATGGGATGGAGAAGTGAATTCCAGAGACCTGCTGAGCAGCATAGTACTTATAGATAACAATACGGCATTTTGCACTTCAAAACTGGTTGAGAAGATAGTTCTCACATGAACTGTTCTTACACAATTAAATAAATAAGCAAACCAAAGGGACACAAGAAAAATTTTGGGAAGTGTTGGATGTACTTATTACCTTGCTTGTCATCATGCTATTATGAATGTTTGCATGTGTCCAAGCTTGTTCACACCTGGAGGCTGAGGATATAGCTCAGTGATAGAATGCATGCTTAGCAGGTTGAAGGCCCTAGTTCAATGTCCAGCACCAGAACCAAAAAAGAAAAAGAAGAATTACCTAAAACTGAATGATTATAAACCTTAGCCCATAGACAAACGGCACAACCACTTTCCTCAGGAAAATCACTAGAGCATGAAGTCCTACTCAACATACACAGGACTTCCCATAGTGCACCTGGTCTTCTGCCTTTCCAGAGTAGAAGAGACTAGAAACATGAGCAGCCACCTCTCCACTCTCAAGCTCCCCACCCCAGTCTCTGTCAGTCTGTAACCATGCCCATCCTTCCTCATGCCCATCCAGAGCAGAGTGGCCAACGAACTCTGAGCAAACACCATGGGAACAAAAGTTGAGGTATGTAAGAAGCAGGTGTTACCTTAGGGTAACCAAATAGTTCATGACAATTGTATCTCTTTATAGAAGACCCTGACTGATAAGGCTTTCTACACAATTATCAGTTTAGGGGAAATACAAAGGAGTTAGTTTGACTATACACTGGAGATACAAGCAGAAAAATACTTGTACAAGTTGTGGGAAACTCTACAGAACAAATGACCTAGTAACAAACAAATTACAAAGGGCAAAAGTGGGATGGTAAGGATGATAGAGGGGGGAATGTATGGATTAAGAGAGATTAAGACTAGGGATATAGCTCAGTGGTACAAGCACCTGCCTGGCAAATGCAACGTCCTGAGTTCAATTCCCAGTACAAAAAAAAAAAAAAAAAAAAAAACCAGTGCAAGAGAGATTAATTCCTCATCATCCAACAACTGCATGTGTGTACATTTTAGCCAGTTACAATGTGTATTTCTTTCTTTGGATCATGATTCAAACAAACTGTTCCGAATAAGAGAAAATATGAATCAGGGAAAGTTGAACACTGATAAGATATCTGATGACATCAAAAAACTACTGTCCCTATTTTAGGAATAAAAATGGTGTTGTAGTTATGCTTTAAAAAAATAGTCTTTCTTGATTAGAGTCATTCTTGTTTACACAGAAAATGATATGCTGGCTTAAGATTGGGTTTAAAATTATCCAGTGATGAATAAAAAAGAGGAAGTGGATGGGGAGATATGGATGAACCAAGAGTAACTCAGAACTGATCATGGCTGAAGCTGACCGATGAGTATTTGAGATGAACTTTAGAAGCTCTCCTCATTTTATTCATGTTTCAAATAGTCTGTAGTTTAAAAAAAAAACATTTTTGTAAAAAGCAAGAGTGAATCCTCTATTTTCTTTCTCTTTCTGTCTTCACATTTGGGGGAGATGAGGCCTTTGAGGATAGGAAACTCATAACGTTGTAGGAACCTGGGTCCTCAGGGAAAGTCACTAGCTAATCAGCAACATACACTTCAGACCACTGTGAACAATAAATAAACACCTACTATATATGGACAATTATAACATTTTGGGTTTATTTCTTTCCAATGCTTAGTATGTACATGAATAAATACTTTGGTCTTGACCTGTAATTTAACTTGTGGGATATTTCCAAAATGATTCCTTTGCACAAATTATTTTCTCTCCTTTGCTATTTGAGAGTTCTAGCATTTGAGCCTTACAGTAAAAATGCCAAGGACACATTTTTAAATGTTGTACAATGTCCTGTAGCCACAGTCAAAATCTTCTACAGGGAGACCAAATCGATTAACTAATATTCTTTGTGCAGTGATTCTGTTATAAATCCATCCAGCTACACTAATCCCTGCTTACAATACTCTGTTCTGCGCAGATTATTATGCCCTTGTCAATGCCTTGTTAAACTGTAAATAGGTAATTGACAGTTGGATCCAACAATCCTGTTAGGAAAAAAGTGGAAATAAGGAAGATCAGGTTTGTCTTATTCTTAGTAAACTCATACTGACTTTGTTGATCACTTTCAATTCTAAGCAGTCACAAGTAATTCCCTTAGTAATTGATTCTAGAATCTTAACTGGCTTCAGTTATCAAGGTCACTATACTATGATTTGTGGAGGGGGAAAATGTCATCTTTCCCTTTTTAAGACTCAAAATAATTTTTGCACTTCTTAAAATTTCCAGTGCTACTCTCATGCTCTGTAATCCTTCAAAACAACTCATGGTGATTGGGTGACCCCACTTGGAGAGGCCTGGGAAATATTTCATTTGCCTCAAAACACTTGCAATCATGTAGAGCTATCTGGGCTCTCAACTACAATTCTCTTTATATCAGTGTGTGTCCCACTACTCTTCTTGAGAACCTCTTCCTTGAGAAAGAAGAGAAATGATAAATGAGCCACCCTGCTTTCTCTGTGACAAGTATGATCATCAGATGCATGTGTAGAAGTCAGTTATTCTCTCTGGAAAGAACTAATGGCTTTCCAGTTCCCTGAATACTCCCAAATCCAATCTGTGCTGTTCACTTCAGCTGTGCTGAAAACAGCCCAAGTGCACATTCTGTCACGAACTAGGCCTGTTGCTTATGATCATACTTGGCCTCCTCTAGGGCTTGGGCAATAATGCACCAACTTCAGAGGAAGGCACAAATATTTCGCTTTCCTGAGGCCAGCAGACGGTGAGAAAGAACTTAATCTTTTTCTGTACACAGAAACCACAGTTCAGGCATCAAACATCTCGCTTCTTTTTCCAAAGTTTCCATAGCTATCGCTTGGCCTGCTTAGTGCATTGTTCTCTGCCCTCTAGAGGTCAGCACCCAGAAGACGGGTGAATGGCCAGTCAGAAATCAGGCTTCCAGATGAGCTTGCAACAGGAAGCTGGGTGTTTTCTCCCCACCCATTAGGCCTACTGTGCCTCCAACCTATTGGGGGAATTTGTACCCATTTGTTCTATCCAGTAATGTAAAAATCTCTTACAGAAAACACTCTGACTCCTCAATTCTTTCATCCCCATTTGCATGGTCCTAAAATAACTTTTCCCACCAGTTCTGAAAAAATATTGTACTTTATTTAGCACTAGTCCTATATTCATTCTTAAAGGCCTCTTTTCTTTAAACATGAGCAAGTTCCCTTTGCATAGCCATGGTTTTTAACATTCAGAATAAAATGATACTGTTCATTGTGAGTTTGTAGGAGAAAATTCAGATAATACAAAAAGCTAAGAGACATTTTATCCTTTTAGATTCTGTAGCTGAACCTCAAAATTAAAATGAAATAAGAGAGACTAACAGGGAAAATTCAGATAAATTTTATCTCATAGTTGTAAAAGTACACGGGAACCTCCACAGGAAAAATGAAAACCGAATGGAGAGCATATGCATCTTCTTAACCAAAGAAAACTAAATTTGTGAAGATGTGACAAGAAGGAAAAAGGAGTTTAGATTCTAAGTGTGGCAAATTGTGGGAAAATCCCTAGAAAATATATGGGAGAGCTACCAGTGTCACTGGATGGGGTCCAAAGAGCTCCCTCAAACAGGATATGGGAATTTCAATCAACTCTGATGAACAGGTTCTTCACTCTTGTCATGGAAAAAGAATTTCAGGACACATCAGGGTGAGGCATACGCAGATTTATTAGGTCAAGTTACAAACTAAGGGTGAATAGGAAGGGAATTCTACCTTGAGCAACTCAAGGGGTCACAGCTCTGATGAGGAGGATCAGACTGGATCATTAACAAAATAACAAGAAAAGCTTTTATGGATTTGTTGGGGTGAGCTATATCATCTCTGCTCCTACCAGATGGCTCTGGAGAAGCCTTTATTGCTTGAAGGGAAAATTTAGTCTTTATGAGATCAGTATTTCTGCATGGGGCAGTCTCACTCCCAGGGAGGCTGTGTTGGAATCTAAGGAATCTAAGTTTAAGGTAAAGGAGATTTCTAGACATAACTAAATGGCACTATAAATCTCTTCTCTTGGTGCCCTCAGTCTTGAAGGGCAAAAAGTCTTTTTTTTTAATTCACGGTTAATCAATTTTTTTTTGACAGCTTTAGACGCTACTCCCTGAATGACTAACGTGCCTATTTGAAGATCAACCTTTGTTCTGCTTTTAGTTACCTATTGGGCATCTGCAGGTCCAAATGAAGAATCACTGTTACTTTTAAGCAAAAACAGTTTTCAAGTCCCTGACATCCTCAGAAGAAATCACAGATCATGCTTTTAACAAATAATAGTAATGAAGCTCAGGAGTTTGTCTTCTGTTCATATAATGGTCTCTGACTATGCCACAGAGAAAGAAGGGATGTGTTAGTGAGATACTAAGCAAAAGCTCACTGCCCAGTGTATATAGAAGCCTATACTATAACACCAGGTTTTTGCAGAAAGAAAGAGCTTTACTAAAGACCCACTGAGGAGAAAGAATGAGGCATGCTCAGATCGGTCTCCCCCTCCAGCCAGAAGCAGCAGCCCATAGTCTGAGAAAATGGAGGACCAATGAGTTACAATCAGAAATCTGGGAATGTTCCATACCAGTAAACAAACCAAGTGGAATGGTGTATAATTTGTGTCTGTTTGGAAGCTGTCCGTTGTACCCCTTACTTCTCATCTAGGTCCAAGCGGCCCTGTTCTTGGTTCTCAGGTTTCAATTGGCTCATTGGAAGCTTTTGGTTCCACTGGACTCTCAAGGTCATTTTGGTCAAGTCATAGGATTCTGCCCCTTTGTCCTGAAAAATAACTTGAACAGTTTTAAGAAGAGAGAAGTTGCCATCTTATGGCCTATGTTCAGTAGGTTGTTTGGATGGCCCAATTTGACCTTGGCTCCCAGCTTGTGGGAATGAAAGCTTTCTCTTTATAGTACAGGATGAGCACTTCTTTCATAGGAAATTTTAGGTAGAAAGCTGTATCCAGGAGCTCTTTCTGCATCTGCTAGTCCTTGAATGCCTTCATCCCAAAATAATCAGTGTGCCAAAGCTACATATTTGGGGTGCCATGTTCTGAACCCCTTCAAGACATAAATCTTACTTGTCAGCAAGTCATCCCTAAAAACAGACTTCTTAGATCTGAAATGTGACTCAGGTATTTCCCAGCCAGATACCTTTGCTTAAAAACTTCTCTAACTCTATTTCCCAACCTAAATAAAACTTACCACCTATAGCAGTTGTGGGGCTAGACATTATAACCCAATGAGCTCCATGCATGTGACTGTCATTGAAGATTCAGAGACATTTGAAACCCATCCACTGACTGGCAAAAAACAACAAATCCACTTCTCTGGAGCTGTCCACTCCAGTATTAAGTCATGTTGTGGCTCAGGAAATGATACCCCAAAATATATCAATTTGGCCAGCAGAGCTGAAAAAATAGGCTCAGAACTAAGCTCTCTCTGATCTTCCCTTTTTTCTCTCTCTCTAGTGCAGAGAGAGCCCTTCTCAGGAGCTCCCTTGTCTGGCTGAGAAACTGTCTTCCAAAAGAAAGACAATTCTCTAAAACTCCCTCCCTAGGAATCACATCAAATCAGCAGGAAAGGTTAATCACCAGAGTAGAAAAGAGACTGCAAATCATTATCACAACTAGATGCTTCATCTACTCTTCTGAGGGTAGCTCTGAGATTACCTGGGAGACTTGGTCAGAGTGAAGTCCCTCCCCTCATCTTCCTTTAACTTTCACTGCCTCCACCGTTTCTCTCTCCATAAAGAAGGGCATGCCAATGTTGCAACCTAGCACGGGTCCTTGCTTTTAGTAATAATGGAAATTAAAGCTGAAGCACAGACTTACAAGAGGAAGCTCTAATTAGAAAGTAAGAGAAAATGGTTAAGTGACTTTAGATTAAAGAGCTGACAAGCCAGCCCTTAGCGAAGGAGAGTAAGGAAAATAGGACTTCAGCTTGAGCAGCTGGAAAGGACACACTCTAATGAAGGGGATCAGATGGGCCCATGAGAAAGGAAGGAGGCCAGCTTTTAAGGATTAGCTGGTGGGCTGAGATCCAACAGATCATTTCAGTCCTTCTTTGTAATTCTGGAATCCTCATGGCTTGAGGGTCAGTTCTTCCCCCATAAAATTGTGTTTTCAATCATATGGAACTCTGCTTTTCTTGAAATCCAGGTGATCACAGATTTGAGACAAAGGCTGGACATCTCTGGGAGTAGTACTTGAATGGCCCTGCAAATCCCTTACTCTGGTGTCCTCAGTCTTGTAGTGATATGATATCATGTAAATTCCAAACTAAACAGCAGGACATGGTGGCGCATTTCTATAATACCAGCACTCGGGAAGCTAGGGCAGGAGGATCCTTGGGAGCTCAAGGCCAGTTTAGGCTACAAAATGAGCTCAAGGCCAGCCTGAACTGTATAGCGAGACCCTGCCTCGAAAAGACAAAAAAGTATTCCAAGCTAATCAATATTGCTTTGCCAAATTTTAGACAGACACTTCCTAAATGATTTACATACATATATACAGAGCTAAGAAAGGATATAGTCGAAGATTTATAGTAACAAAGGATATAAAATGAAGGTTTAGTTTTGTCCTGCTTTTAGTTACCTATTGGGCTTAAGTGAAGAGGCCTAAGTGAAGAGGTACAATGTTTAGCAAAAAATGGCTTAAATGTCACTGATTGTCCCAGAAGAATGTATAAATCATGCTTTTAATGAGTAGTAACTAAGGGCCCAGGATTCTGGCTATCCCCCATGTCTATGGTGATCACTGACTATGCCATCATTGTGTCACAAGCATCAGAGTCTCCTTGAGTTGCTGGGTAATATTCTGTCATTTCTCCTGTGCTTATGCACTTTAATAGTTTTGTCTTCTCCCTGGATTATTCTGTCAGTTTATTTCAATAAACCTTCAAGGGCAAAGGAGAAGATTTCCCTTGCTCTCAAAATTACTATTATTGACTTATCAGGTTTACCCCTTACCTTTTTTCCTGAATTCATATGAACCTAACTCTGAACTAAAAGTCAGTGCAGTGAGCAAATGGGGCCTAAAAGATCTAAGGCAAATAAATGAAACTTCAAGAGAAAACACAGTAAATTCAAAGAGCTCTTTAAATGTAAAGTCTTCTGGCTCTGTCATTTGCACTCTCTCTAACCATCTTCTAAACTTCTGCAAAGTGGAGTTTTGCAGCTTTTTAATCAAAATATAATTAGCACCTTGCACACAATAAGCATGCCATGATTAGGAGTTTCAAGGGAAAAAAATGTATGTCTAGTCACCCAGTGTCAGCAAACAAATTCTTTGTAAGTTCTGTTCATCGAAGCCCAAGAGCCATGCATCAAAGATTTCTCAGAGCATCAGGTGTACAACTCGTTCCTCTCTTTTTCATTTATTCTCCCTTTCCCAGTCCCCTATCCATAATTATTTCCATCTCCTCTGAAAGATCCCCATTGTAGAAAATAATTACTTTTTAATAAGAATGATCTAGAAAAGTACTGGAATGTGAGTTCCACCTTTGTAGGCTTCTGTCAATTTTGAGTAATTATTTCTGCCCTTTCCCACATTTGGGCTATGGAACTCACACCAGGCATTGTTCCTACAAGCCCCAATTGCAGTTTTTGCCTGACAATCTCATTAAGATCTCATTTCATATGAGCTCCAGGCTTACCCAAAACTTTAAAAGTTGCTTTCTTATCAAAAGCATTGTTCTTTTTAAATATGCCATGAGCAAGAAAAATCCAAGGCCTTGACAGGTTACACCGGCAAATATTAGAAAGGGCTCAAATCCTGTCTAAATCCCAGAGATCTGTGCTGCTGTTAAACAGTTCCGTTGCCACAATAATTCTAATATGTGAAAAACACAAGTGCATTATGTTGTCTGCCTTCCTTCCTTAATAACATAGTTTGGCTTTCTGGTATAGAGAATCAATGGCAAACAAAAAGAAGTTAAATTCAGTACCAAACAAAAGTAGCAAAATTATTTCAGAAGCAATAAATAAGGACAGGCAAGGAATGTTAAGTTTCCCAAAAAATTCAGAATTCAGCTATAAAATCATCACCTAAAGGATCAAGAATAGACATCTAAATATTAACTTGCAGAGAGACTGTCTTCCAGGGCCAGGAGGGAAGAAAGCAAGAGAAGCCTGAGCTTCTCTTATCTGTCATAGAGTAAATGGGTTTAGCATTCTAAGAAGTGAAGAATTCAGAATAAGAATGGACAATTACTAATTTAGCAAGTATCTATCAAGCCCCTAGTTAGGACATGGTAAGCACTACTCCTAAATGGTGGTAAATAAGAGAGATATTTCATGTTTCAAGGAGCTTATACTCTATTAGGAAAATATTTGTCATTTCATCCAAACCTCACACTCCAGACTCCCACAGGATGAGCACAGGTTTATGATCCTGTATCCAAAAGGAATAAATTAAGCAGCATGACATAATCAAAATTAGTGACAAAAGGAAAAAGTAGGGTGCACCAGATATTCTCCATGGACACAGAGCAGTGAAATCCACAAACATAAGTCTTCTGCCTATGAGTGGTGTACGTCCATTTCTGGGGGCAATGCTAAAGGATGTTGTTAAACATCCAGCTCTGACCCCTTTGTTCAGTTTAGAAACTGGCAGTGTCTTTGTCATAAGTTGGTTTACCAGTTTTGGCAGAGATCACTAGTTACCTTTTTAATCCTTATTTTCCCTTTCTGTCAAAAAAGAAAATCGTTTCCTCCACCTTCTTATGCTGTATTCGTAAGACCTGTGAATTGAACTAACAAAAGACAGATTTAGAAGGAGAAAAAGCATTTTTATTAATGTTTACATGCAAAGTAGGCCATACAAAAGAAGTAAAAATCAAAGGAGAGGACTAGGGATACAAATCAAGGTAGCGTGTATGATGCCCTGAGTTCAATCCATAACAGGAAGAGGAGGAGGAAGAGGAAGAGGGGATTTGTGCCCCACTTTTAGAATGATATGGAGAAAACAGAGAGCTCTCTCTACATCTGTTGATTCTCAATTGCCATTAGCTGCCCAAGAATGGCATAGATGGGGTGGCATATTCTGATCCCCTTCATTTTTTAACGAAGATCAGCTGAAAATACAGCCACCTAGAATAAATATTACAATTCCTAGGTGCTTTTGCAGTCAGGTTTATCCCTGCGACTTAGCTCTGGTCAATGGGTTGTGAGAAGTGTTATATACAACCTCTGAGTGGGGCTCCTGGAGGATATTCTTCTGCCTTCTCTCTCTTCCCACAGTCTGGAAAGCAGACATGGTGAGGGTATTCTTAGACCACATGGATGAGACTACACATTAGATATAATGAAAAAAAAATAAATGGAAGGACACTGAGCCCTTAAGGGGCTAAGACTTTTATGTGAAAGAAACTAGATTTTTTTGCATTTGGGCTAGTATGGAATATGGATTTCAAGAACTTCCAGGAAAATGCCAGAGTGGTAAGCTTCACAGAAACAGCCTCTCTGAGATTTGGAGCCCACACACTGGAATACAACATGAGGAAAAGATGAAGGAAGGAAGTGGGTCCCCAGGACCCAGCAAGAGTCTGAAGCAAGAATTGATGCCCAGGGAGAGAGCAAAGAAATGGACTTTAACACAGAAGAGGGAAGTGGAAAACTACACCTTCTCCCCAATCCCTGGCTCATGGCATGGGACAGACAAGTCAAACCTACAGAGACACAGTGATTTCTAGCAACCCCAGAGGCCTCTATGGAGAAACACACCAGTGGAACAGAGCAGTGGACACTGCAGACTTCACTGGCTGGAAAGTGATTCCATTCCAGTACCATCCAGGTGTCCCCAGAAGAGAATGATTGACTAGTTGCTATTTTGAAAAGGGGCCAACTGAATGCCTCAGAGCACCTGTGAGCTGACTCCATCTAGTGGCTCCAAGAGAGAGGCTGAGGCATAGTCCTGGGAGAGACCCACTGTCAGGGAGCATATTTCAAGCTGGCAGGAGACACCTGGAGTGTTTTAGAATGAAAAAAACTTGGGTCCCAGCCTCATAGCCAGAAATCAGAACCAGCCGGGACTTCAATGAAGCTAAAGGCAGACGCTAGCGAGGACTGTCCATCACCCCACTGTAATTCTACTCCTGGCTTTCTGGGATCAATCAACACAGACCTGGGCACTTTGTCTTTCCCCTTTGTCTTTAAGGGAGAGCAGAGATACCCCCAATGTGGACATTTTTTTTCAGTCTTCTTGTCTTTGTTTTTTTTTTTTTTTTCATGCTCTTTTTCTAGATGGTTTTCTCTTGTTTTTATAGGAATATGAGCAGTATTTAGTTTGTTATTGTTGTTGTCTTGTTTTGTTTTGGCCTGTTCCTTTTTTCTTCCTTTTTTCTTTCCATTCAGTCATCTTCACCAGTTTGCCAAAGTTTGTATAATCTTCCTTTGTCCTCCAAGCACGCTTCTAATCTATTCTCATCTATTCTCGTCTTCCATTTCTCTATTTTTCCTCTAACCCTTTTAAAATTACCCCTCCCTGAAGGTAAAATCACTACATTGAGGGGAGACTCACTGTATACAATTTCCTGGATTGTTTCAGATATTCTTATAAGACTAAAAGTCATGTTCGGATGGTTAAGGTGGTAAGTTAATAGTTACACTGGTTTGTCATTTTCTAGGCTGTGCTTGATGCTATTGTTATTACTGATTTTACTACCTTAACCAAGGTCATGTAGTTGTTTGAATCAGTTGTTCTTCTTCATATATCAAGATTGGCATTGCCTGAGGATCATAAACAATACTACAGACCAGTGCCAAAGAACCAGGGGCAAGGCCAAATAGGCAGCAACTTCTCACCCCTAATAAATTAAAGGAGTCAAATTTTATAACAGATTCAAAACCCAAAAGCCAACTATACAAGGAAGACATCTCTGAGACGCAGTTATTTCCTAAAGTTTCCTGATACTAGCATTAAAACTAAGTACCATAAGGAATTTACAAGCATAAATTAAACTTTAAAAAATAGAAGTCATGGAAGCAAAATACAGCACCAGACTCCAAATTCACCAAAGGCCAACCAAAGGGGCAATGAGGAGGAACAATTCCAAAGCCACCTAGTTGGACTGTCTAACGTGGTAGCAGCAGAAGTAACAAAGCAAATAAATGAGACTCTCAAAAAATCAAATCACATAATAATTTCTCAGATAACTATAGATATGATGATCATAATGAAAGACAAAGTTAGTAGATCTAGAATGGATACCAATAAAAAATATATAGTTTAGGAAAATGCTGGAAACCATGAATGTCCAACATAAGGGAAAAAGTGGAATCTATAAACAGGTGTAAATTGATATCCAGGAGATGAAAAATGTTATTGGGGCTGGGGATATAGCTCAGTGGCACAAGTATCTGCTTGGCAAGTGCAAAATCCTGAGTTCAATTCCCAGTGCCAAAAAAAAAGGAAAATCTTATTGAAAGTATATGCAACCAAATGAGCCAATGTGAAGACAGAATATCAGATATAGAAGACAGGTTTGCAGTTAATGATCATGAAAGGAAGATTTTTTAAAATAGCAAGGGACCACAAAAAAATCAATCCAACAGCTCCTACATGATGCAAAAAAGAATAAAGTAAGATTGATCTGAGTTCATCAAAAAGCAAGTGATAGCATAAATGACATATAAAACCTGTTCACCAAAATAATAGCAGAAAACTTCCCAAACAGGGAAAAAGAATTTGACATACAAAAAAGTAAGGTATACAGAACACCAATAGCCATAATGAAAAAATCTACACCGAAGATTATGATAATCAATATTCCAGAAATTCAACACAGGAATAAAATATTAAAAGTATTTAGACAAAAGAAACAAATCACCTATAAAGAAAACCCCATCAGAATCACAACAGACTTCTCAGCATGGACCCTAAAGTCAAGGAGAGCTTGGAGTGAAGTATTTCAAACCCTAAATGAAAACAACCTCCAACCCAGATTGATGTACCCCACAAAATTATCTTTCAAAATAGATGGAGAAGTAAGACACTTCCCTAACAAAGAATATCTGAAGAAATTCATGACCACCAAAACAGCACTCAAAAAAGTTATCAAGGATACTATAGAAAGAGATCATGAAAAGTACAACTCCAAGAACCCCAACAGAAAACACTGGCAAACAGAATGCAGCAAATAATCAAGAAGATTCTATAGCGTTACCAACTAGGATTCACCCCAAGAATTCAGGGATGGTTCAACATATGCAAATCAATAAATGTAGTATACCATATTAAGAGAATCAAGGACAAAAATCACATAATCATTTCAATAGATGCAGAAAAAGGATCTGACAAGTCCAACACCCATTCATGATAAAAACTGTACAGAAAATTGAAATAGTCTTTATCTCAATCTCTTAAAAGCCATCTATGACAAACCAATAGCCAACATTACACTAACTGATCTAAAAAATAAAAGTTTTCACTCTAACATCAACATCAAGGATGTCCACTGTCATGACTCTTAATCAACATAGTTCTGGAAACATAAGACATAAAAATTAGACAAGGGAATAAAATAAAAGAAATAAGGATAGGAAAGGAAAAATTTAAATTATCATTATTTGTGAATGACATGATGCTCTTCATAGAAGACCCCAAAAACTTCACCAAAAGACTTCTAGATTTAATAACCAAATTCAATAGTGTAGCTGGATATAAAATCAATATTTAAAAATCAATAGCATTCCTGTACATAAATAACAAATTCACTGACAGAGAAATCAGGCAAACAACACTCTTCAAAATAACATCAAAAAAATGAAATAATTAGGAACCAATCTAACAAAGAGTAAAATACCTTTATATTGAAATCTACAGTACTCTGAAAAAGGAGCTCAAAGAAGATATCAGAAAATGGAAAGATCTCCCTGTTCTTGGGTAAAAAGAACCAATATAGTGAATATATACATACTTCTAAAATTGTTATACAAACTTAATGTGATCTTGAGGAAAATATTAATAGCATATCTCACAGAATTAGAGAAAACAATCCTAAAATTTATTTGGAACCAGAAGAGACCTATAATAGCAAAAGCAATTCTGGGCAACAAAAGCAGGGCAGGGAGCATCACAATCCCTAACTTGAAATTATACTACAAAGCTACTGTGATAAGAAAAAAACAGGATGGTACTGGCAAAAACAATAATAGGCCAGCAGATTAATGGAACAGATTAGAAGATTCAGAAACAGCTCCAAACACACTCAGCTAACTTATGTTTGACAACAAAGCCTCTTTAATAGATAGTGCTGGAAAAACTGGCTTTCCAGATGCCAAATATTAAAACTAGACCCATATCTCTCACAATGCACTACACTACAATTGAAATGAATAAAATTATAAATATAAATACAGGAATACTAAATCTGCTGGAAAGATAGACAGAACTCTTGAAGACATTGGTGTAGGCAATGAGAAACCCCAATCACACAAGCAATATCACACACAAAAAAAAAAAAAACCAGGCTCTCATGTTATTAAAAAGCCTTTCCACAGCAAAATAAATCACCAACAGAGTGGAAAGACAGCCCACAGTGTGGGAAAAAATTTTGCCAGCTGTTCCTCAAAGGACTAATATCTAGAATATATAAAGACCTCAGAAAACTTCAATCCCCCCAAATTTAAAGACCCAGTCCAAAAATGGACATCTGAAATGAACAGATGAAGAAATATAAGTGGCAAATCAATATATTTTTAAAATGTTGAACACCAGTGTCATTCATGATACCTAAATTAAACCAACACTGAGATTCCATTTCACTCCAGAAAGAATGGCTATTATCAAGAAATCAACCAATAACAAATAATGATGGGGCTGTAGTAAAAAAGGAACCCTTCTCCACTGTTGGTGGGAGTGTAGATGGGTGTAAGCCACTGTGTAAATCAGTGTGGAATGTCATCAAAAAAATAAAACTAGAAGTTCCATTTGACCCAGCTACCCCCTTTTTATCTTTCCTAAAAAATTAAAGCATCTGTGCTAGATTAACTAATGGTTAACTTTTAACACCCAGCTGAACTGAATCAGTATGGTGCTGGGTATAGAAGGCTCACTTGAGGATTATTGCAAACAGCATGATAAGGAGAGCTGGAGGGGAAGATGGTGTGCTGTTGATTCTCCTGGAGAAGCTCATCATGCTGGTTTTCCTGATATGAACTCAGCTGTTCTCATCATCAGAGAAGCTTGGGTTCTTGCTGTCACTGAGGATGGCTACAGCTCTTTTTGGGGGAGCTCTGGTCCTTACCTTGAGCATTGCTTCCTGGCTCCAGGGCAGATCCCTCTGCCTGCTGGCACAGATCCTTCATCCTTCTGGCTCAGATTTTCAATCTTCCACCACTAATGTTTGGGCCTTTCCAGTGCAGATCCTTGATACATACTTGCATGAGATATTGTGGGCTCTAGGCCTTCAGCTAGATTTGTGGGGGACATTGCCATGGTCTGTAGGTCTTCAGCTGGACTCATGCAGGACATTGCCATGGAATCCAGGCTCTCAGCTGTATTCTTTGGGTCTCTAGTGCATGGATAGATTTCCCAGACTCTTTTTCATTTGACTCTTTGTATGAATATTATAAAATAATCCTATAAATTATGTGTCCTCTCTTAAATCCATTCTCTTGTAAAGCCTGACTACATCATACCACAGTGATATATGCACACTCATATTTACAGAGGTACAGCTTGTATAGCTACATCTTAGATACAACCCAAATGCCCATCAACCAATGAACAGATCAAGAAGATGTGGTTTTTTATGCAATGGACTACTACTCTGTCATAAAGAAAGATAAAAGTGAAGCATTTCTAGGTCAGTGGATGCACTTTGAAACCATACTCTTCAGTGAAATAAATCAGACGCACATGTTTAAGTATCTTATTGTTTCTCTGGTGTGGGAAACCAAAAAGGTAAATAAGAACCAAAATGTATAATACATATTATTAAATAGGAAACAATTTTTCAAATGGAAAGGGGAACAACAAAGGGGGTAGGGAAAAAGGAAGAATGAGACAAGAATAAAAGAGAAGGAAAAATTTTAAAAACCTTTTGTAAATATGGGGGTAAGAGTAAAAGGAAGATAAAGGGATTAGGGAGAAAAGAATCATGATATACCATGTACAGGCACAAATTCCCTATAATGAATGTTGTCATTATGTATATCTAAAATGTACCAATAAAATTAACTTTAAAAAATGAAATACAGATTTCTGTTTCATTCAGCAGAAACCATATCCTAACTAATATAGTATGTAAATTTCCCCTTATAGGGTTCACAGGCAAAAGACACATGTGTCTCTTTCGTATGACAAACTAATTCACCAGCACTGGAGCAGACAGCAGGCATCAGCCTTCCACAGCCAGCCTCCAAGACAAGACCTCCACAGTTTTCCTAGCATCTGTCTCCTGGAAAGGCCTCTTGGGGGTTAGCCTCCAGCCTTACATCAGTACAAATGGCTAACATGGCAGAGAGAATATGAAATCTCACCGTAACACAAACAGCAGTGATGCAGCCAGTACTCCCTCTAGGGTCTGAATAACCAGAGCTGCTCTCTCATCATGAACAAACACCCAAGCAGGCATCTGTTCATTTTTCTTTTTTGTTATGTAGTCTAGGTTGTGCTCAAACTTGCAATCCTCCTGCTTCAGCCTCCCAACTGCTAGTATTACAGGCAGGTGACACCACACACCACTCTTTCTCCTTCTTTTTCATAATTGGTATCTAAGGAACTTGGCCAGGACAGTCACAGGAAGGATAGTGTTCTCAAGGATCTACTGTTCAAAAAAATTTAGACAACATAAATGCAACAGATTAAATAAAAGGATTCATGATTGGAGAAGCACTTAAAATAGGGAGACTTTCAGAGAACTTTGCTCTACAGTATAAGCAGCAAGATTTTACAGGCTGAACTCAGCAGTAAATCTAAAAACTTATTTGACCAGTTACAGCTAAGCATTTGCCTTCTTTAGGTATGATCCAGTAGATAGCATTACATTAGAGGTTAGTTGGTGGTTTCTGATTGATTAAGCTTAAATTTTGTTTTGCTATTTACAACTTGTGGGATTTTTGTCCTTTTTTTATATGGTTTCATTATGCAGTTCAGGCTGGACTTGAACTAACTTTGTAGCCCAGGCTGACCTCAAATTCACAGCAATTGTCCTGCCTCTGCCTTCTGAGTGCTGCAATTACAGGCATGCACCACCACACCAAACTTATTTTACTATTTACAATGAATTAGGTCTGGGTTTATTTATGTAGAATCCTGATTATAGAGACAATCTTGATCCAATCACCTCCTTCTTATTTGCTTTCATAGCATAAAGCTCAGATGATCAATTTGTCCCAGTTTGCTGTAACTTCCCTAATGTTAGCACTGAGTATCCTGCATCCCGGAAATTCTCCAATTCCAAGCAAACAGGGACAGCTAGTCACCTGGTGTGAGGTATCCTAGAGTAGAGCTCTGTGGAGTGGGTCACTGTTAGCCTTAGGACTTTCCATGCAGTGCCCCCACTAATTCCTTAGAAAGGTGAAGCTTTCTAGTGACTCCCTTAGAAACAGTACACTCTTAAGAAATCAGGTTGGAGTCACTTGATAAACAATATCCCTTGCATTTACCCTGACAACAAAAACCTTGGCTTAAAAATAAACATTTAAAGAGTTCTTAGAACCAGGATGTCTCCACTTTTGTATACTCACAGCCATTTGACTTGAGCTTTACTGGCTGTTCATTTATTCTGCTCAGGCCCCCAGATACATGTTTCTAAATTACCTGAATTTCTGTCAGAAAAAAAAAACCAGGAAGGGATTTAACCCAATTCAAAGAGAAAAGGGAAGAAAGCCCATATTTTCTCTAAAATTGGAAGCTTATTGCTTATCTCCAAGTGTAAGATTTCCTGCTTTTAAAAAAAGGAAAATAAAATGACAAACAAGCATGGTAGAACCATGTGACTGACCCACATGGTCAACTAAAACAGCTGAAAAAATTGGCAAAATTTATATGCCTGACCCATAGGATGAACCAAAATGGCCAACCTTTGTAATTAACTCATGTGATAAACCATTTTATGGTGAAGGAATGACTAGAATGAAACAAGGCCCTGAAAAAATGACTCACCAAGGACACCCAGAGATAAAAGACCCTGAAAGAGGAAAGCACAGATAAGATTTTGAGCACAAAAGGGGGTAAACTGGATTAAGTGGCTACTTAAGCAGGAGACCCTGTACCAGTAGAGAAAGTAGAAGAGTGAGAAAGCTGAGCGCAGTATCACAGAGAAGAGAAACATGAGAAGAAAAAGGTGTACTGAACTCTAGGTCACATACACGGAACCTGAACAATCTGTTCTGTAACTGAGTTAATAACAGACTCTGTCAGCTCTCAACTGATTTGTACCCACCATGAGTGACCAAAAACAGGAAAGTGGAAGGTGGGGATAAACTTGCAGCAGACCTATGGGCCTCTTCCCAGCTGAGAAAAAACTTAGAAGCCATGCACTTCCCCTTTCTTCTCCCATGCGGTGGAACGCATTAAGAAATTGCTTCTAGTACCACGAGAAAATCTCCTGAGTCCCAGCTTCTGTTCATTTTTACCAACCTCTAGTTTCCTGCCACTCTCCAATAACAAAAAGTATTCAAACTCTCCAGAGGATGAAAGCCCATCCTGGGAGCAAAGGAGTGAAAAGGGATTGGAGCTTTTCTAGGGAAGAGAATGGGAAAGAAAAAACTAAACCAGTCCATCATGGCTTGAGTTAACAGATTTCAGAGGTAAAGAAACAAGCCCAAAGAGGCCTTACCTCCTGGCTGGCTCTGCCAAGTACGCTCCCAAGTTTTACGGGGCTAGACTGTCCTTCTGGAGTGGGTTTCTAGGTTCTTTCTATATCCAAAGAAGCACAAAAGTAGCGAGGTTTTACATTTATTAAAGGTAGGAAAAGAAACAGGTTCTGCAGAGTGAGTTTGGGCCAAAGAAAAGTAGAAAAAATGTAGATTGTACAGCATGACAATGGACCACTGTGAAAGAGAGAACATAGTAGTCTTTGCATTCTTATAAGCTATTGAAAAGTCATCCTGGGCTAGGGAAGAAAGAAGAATGACATTAGAGTGGAAATGGAAAGGACTGACATATTTAATGAACCACATTGGTAAGTTGGGAAATAATGAGGAGCACATCTCAGATAGAAAGGAAAAGTTTAGACAGTGGTGTTCCAAGCCCTACCATTTCACAAGGCTTGAAGGGTTATTTTGATTACTGACAGCTCCTGCTGTAAAACTCAGGAGCAAGACTGTAAGGCAAATTATGATTAGGCATGCTTCAAAAGGCAGAGAGGCAAAGGCTGAATAATAAGATTGTTTCTAATTAAGAATGGCTCTGGACTTCCCCCCACCTGCAGTTGGATGGGGTGACTATTGTGATGACTATTGTCTTTAAAATTTGTCCAGATTGCTACACTTATTGTATTCATTTATGCCCAGAACTGCTGCTGACCATCTACCCACCTGTTACCCTAGAGAACCAGGAATTTCTGGAGGGCAGAAATGACCAGCCCTGAGCTGAGCACATGGCTGACAATTCAGCAAGGATCTAGGAGTATCATGAAAGGGTTTCCAACCTCAGACAATCATTTTCTGGGAAGCCAGCAAACTGCAGAGATAAAAGTTGAGGACTCAGTCAGACTGCCCTAAATGTTTCAGTTTCCTGATCTGTACAATGGGAAATGTGAGGATAAAAGGAGTCATGCGCACATTGTGAAATGAAAGGAAAATGCTCAAATGTAAAGAACAACTGGGATGAAGGAAAAGAGAAAAGAAAGAAGGGGAAATTATGTATGCATGTATATACAGGATAGCTAACATAGTTGTACTACTGACTTCTATCACTTTACTGA
The DNA here is from genome assembly GCF_000276665.1 of Chinchilla lanigera. Classification (NCBI taxonomy): domain Eukaryota; kingdom Metazoa; phylum Chordata; class Mammalia; order Rodentia; family Chinchillidae; genus Chinchilla; species Chinchilla lanigera. The sequence goes on along the minus strand of NW_004955551.1, from coordinate 930,843 downwards.
AAGGAACAGTTAATAATTAATTATTTGACCAACCTTATGTGTCTATATTTGTTTTCCTGAGTAATCACTTTGAAGAAATCAGTATGTAATACAACAACCATTGTTAATTTCCTATCACCTTCCCTGAATTTCAGTATTGTGTGTATTGTTCTTGTGTTATTTTGTAAATGTATGTGTGTCTGTTAATTAAAAAATAAAATAAAATAAAGGAGTCATGTGCAAAGTCTTTGGAGTTTTATGTGGCAGAGAGTAAGTGCTATACAGTGTTTCTCCTTCTGTCTTTGGCAGTGGGGTTTATCTGCCCATGGTGAAATTTTGAACAGTTTGAAATTTTATTTACTAAAGTGTTATGACAAGAGAAAGTTGCAGAAGCATGAGCTTTGGAACATTCCACTTATATAAGAAAAGAAAAGTGAGTGTCCATTGAAGGCACCTAGAACTGGATCTCCAGAAAGGACAGCAAAGGAGACCAGGAGGCAGAGGGTAAAGTGAGAGAGCACACTAACTACAACTGCTGAATTTTGTTCTCTTCCCTCCTGTGTTGTTTAAATCTTTTTGCACATAGAATATAATCATGTCTCATTGCAGACTTTTTTAAAACTACAAAAAAATGCAAAGAACTTGACCCCCCCCCAAAGTCATGCCAGCCAGGGTGCCCTACTCAAAACTTGACCATATCAGTAGCCAACATCTCCAGAGTGACTGTCACATGCTGGACCTCCCTGAGGACCTGGCCTCCTCATTTTCTGCACTTACTGACATTGGGGCTGAATGTTCTTGACTGTAGAGCAGTCTTGTGCATTATAGAGTGTGCAGCAGCTTCCCTGGCCTCTACCTCACTATATGTCAGTATCGCCATTACCATTTATAACAACTAAAACTAACACTATGTATTGCTAAATGTCCTGGGGGTGAGGGTGGGGCAAAAACACTCTGATTAAAAGATAATGTTCTACCTGCTTCATGAAAAAAACTAGTGCCACCTTTTTTTAGGGGCTGTACCATTCTGGCCCTTGCTGCTCTGTAAAGCCTAACACTAACCTGGAATAGGAGGAAAGACATCAATAAGGCTAAGTTACATCACAGGCTACATCTGTTTACTCTTCACTGTGATAGAAGAAAAGACCCAAGGATCATTATCCACTCTCCCTCAATAAACACTTTGTCCCTCTGAAGACTGTAAAGAGCACTCCCCAACATTTGGTTTGCAAAACAACTCTTCCCTGCACCTGCCTCTGCTTCTCTTCAGTCTCACAAGAAAATGTCATCTCCTTCCCACAGGCCCAAGGCAGTGATGGTGACAGTTTACATTTATATTGTCTGCTGTGCTGGGGGAAGATGTGAAGGGCGGAACCACACAGGGAACATTTGAGAAATTATCAAGGATCAGGAGCACCAAAAGAATCCACCTCCAGATCAATTTGGGCAACTAAGAGTAACCTGAGTACAGAACATTCAGTTACCTGACAAGAGTGTGCATCCTCTCCTCCTCTCCTCCCTTTCTTCTCCTTTCACTAAGGGAAACAGCACTGAGGTGGGGACTTTGGGCAGGAAGCACTAAGAACTTCCAGGCAGAGATCTCCAGCCTGAGATTTGGTCTCTATGGAATACTACTTTGCCCTAGCAGTAGAGACCATAGTCTGCTTCACTTCTGTTGAGGGGTGCCATTGGCAAAATTATCAGCCTTCCTGGGTCTCAGTTTCATCATTTATGAAATGGAGATGACCCTCTACTTCTATTCATCCATAGGGTTATTCCAAGAAGCCCCTGAGATAATGTTTATATTTGCACTTTGAAAATTGCACAGAATTATATAACTTTTATGGTCCCAGGATTCCTCCAGTAGCCATGAGCCTACCAGTCCCAGAGGCTGGAAATTAAAAAACAAATGATAATCTTGATTATCAACTTGACTAGGTGGAGAGACGCTTAGGAAATTAGCAAAGCGCCATTCGGAGTCTGTTGGGGTGTTTCCAGAGACAATTGGCATGCAGGCCAGCAAACTAAGAGGTAGAAATCAACCCTGTGTGCAGGTGGCATCACCCAAAAGGTTTACAGCCTGGATAGAATAAAAAAGGGAAACAGGAAAAAGTTAGCTTGCACTCACAACCTTGATTTTACTTGAACAAGTATGTCCTTTGCTGCTACCAACTAACCAAAGGCTGAAGCCTCTGAAATCATAGGTCAAAATAACCCCTCCTCTTGAGTTTAGGTATCTTGGTCATGGTGATACAAAGCAGAGCAATACAGTACAAGAGATGATAGAAGAAAAGAAGCCTGAAGAGATTCTTTTGGCTATGTGGCATGTCCCATGGAATCAAAGGGTTGTAAAACCCAGCATACGAGCATATTTCCAGGACCTCTCCCAATCTGCCTGCCTTCAGATGTAGCACAGAGATCATTTAATGGAAATAGGGAGGAAAATGAGAGTGGGAAGTCTTTCAGGAGGCGGAAGTTGGCTGCCACTGCTTCCTTCATCTTTAGGGGCCCAGAGGCCTGTGGTATCTTTAACAATCTAGAGAGAGTTTCCATAGCAAACCTCTAAAAATCCTAAATTTAGAATCCATGTAGGGGAAACACATACAATGTCATCTTTTCTTCCAAACAGCGTTGCCGTCAGACGTTACTGTACCATTCAAGATGCAGAAATAATATCACCTAACAGAGTTAGGCTAACACAATGAGCTGGCTGGACAGGTGTGGAAGAAGGCTGCTATCCCCTGCTTGATTGTCCAGGGCTTTTATGTGCTGGCAGAGTCTAGGAAAATGACTTGTGCTACTAGAAGAAAAGTGTTTCTAGATCCAAATACCTTCCAAAGAGCAAAACCTTACCTTTTATGAATGAGAAGCTGAGGCCCTCAAATTGGAGTAAATACTAGACTACTAACAACTAAAACTACTATTACCACCTCCTGAGGTAACCATGTGCCAAGCATTCCGGTAAATGTTTTTCATGTCTTCTTTCATTAATCAGCCCAAAATAAGCAAGCAGATGAGGATCAATAGCAAAGAGACTTAACCAAAGTGGTGTCATTTGTGAGTGGGAGAGCCAGAATTCAAGCACGTCTTTGTCTAATCTGAAATATTTAATTTTAACTACAACGTGCACTGCTTTCAAGATGTCAAGCAGTGTCTCTCCACCAATTAGTTCTAGACTCACACATGAATCAATGTTATGTGGTAATAAAGTTACAAATTCCACCCTCTAAGTGATTAACAGTCCAGTTAAAGTTAATTTCCCTGTCCTAATACCCTGTCCTTCTCCTCTTCCAAACTCTGCTTACAAGGTAAAAATGGTGGTAGCCAAGACAACAGACCACCACTTTGGAATATCCTTAGTTTGGTGGACTTAATTCTAAAGTTAAATTCCTCTTCCTGTTTAAAATCTAAACATGCTATAATGAAAACCAAAAGTAGGATTGTCAAAAGCTGAAGGAAAAGGACAAACTCAGAGCAAAACAATTCAAAAAACAGGCAGAGTAAAGAAAGAAAAGAATTAAACCAGAAATAAGACTAAGGAAAATGTGTTATATATACATAACGGAGCTACACTGCTATAAAGAAAAACAAGGCATTTGTAGGTAAATGGATGCAACTTGAGAACATAATGTTAATTGAAATAAGTGAGGCACGAGGTTAAACATCACATGGTTTTTCTTATGTGAGAAAGGAGAGAGACAGAGACAAAGAGAGAGCCAAAACTGTAAAATATATATCCATTTCAGGGAAAAAAAAGTATGATTGTTTTTTCAACAGATGGTATTACGTTCACATGGGGAAACTTAGAGGATATTGTATATCACAGAAAACCCACTACACTGTCAGGCGTTAGAGAAGAAATTGAAAATGCATTTGCAGCAATCTCAGTGAGCACAATAGCCCAAGCAGCAGTTTGCCATACTAATAAATGTCAGGAAGCCAATGGCCACCACCTCTCATAATTGTAGAGGGCAAAGGTAACTTGTATTCATCTCATGATATCTCAATAAATTTAGTATTAAAATATTTATATAAGCTTTTCTTTTCCTGAAGTGTGTATACATATTTTGGCTCTCTCTCTCTCCATAAATATACCAATAAACATACAAACACACAGGCACACAGGCACACACACACACACACACACAGAGAGAGCAAAGTAGAAGAGAAATAAATAGGAAACAGGGAGAAGTTCAAATACTTCCCCAAATTATCTATTCTTTTGTTACAAAAATATTTTAATATATATGCTAATTAGTTTCACTTTTACTAGTAATTTATATTAGTTCATTGAAAAGAAAGTTTTATATTATTATCTGGGTTCTTTTTTATTTTAAAGAGAAAAGAACAGAAACAAAATAACAAAAACAAAGATAACAAAACAACACAAAAACAATAAAAATGATACAGAATTTCAAAACAAGATGATAGGAAATCAACAATGGCTGTTGTATTACATATTGTTATTTTCAAAGTAGTTGCTCAGATTACCAGATATAGGTATGCAAGATTGATCAAATGATTAAACAGTAACTATTTCTTTAAATAAACCAATAGAAATTAGTAGTACAAATATCTTAGCCATCCTGTGTGTGTGTGTGCGTGTGCGTGTGTGTGTGTGTGTGTGTGTGTGTGTGTGTGTGTATTCCCTTCCTTCTTTCTTTCTTTTCTCCTTTCCCTCATCCCAGTTTTTCTTTCTGGTTCTTACACTAGGGAGATAATACAATGTTTACACATGTGGGTCTGATTTATTTCACTTATGAGTATGGCCTCTAGTTGCATCCATTTACCTATAAAAGCCTCCACTTTATCTTTCTTTATAGCTGAGTAATACTCCATTGTATAAAAGTACCACATTTTTTATCCATTCTTCAGTTGATGGGAATTTGGGGTGTTTCCAAGATTTTGCTATGACAAATTGTGTTGTTATAAACATGAGTGCATATATACCACTGTGGTATGATGTTTTTAATTCTGCTGGGAAAAATACCCAGAAGGGGATTAGCTGGGTTAAAGGGACATTTAACCCTAATTTCTTAAGGAATCTCCAGACTGATTTTCAAAAGTGGTTGCACCAGTCTACATTGCCACCAACAGTGGAGAAGGGTTCCTTTTTCCCCACAGCCCCTCCAGCACTTGTTATGGATTGATTTGTTGATGATAGCCATTTGAATAGTAAATTGAGACTAAAAAATGCACCAGAAATCACATCAACAACTGCCAACTAACCTCTCTAACTATGAACTTTCCACTCTAAGCAATCAAAACCATTTTCTTTCTCTTGGTTCTGCAAATATGTAATAAAAGTTTCCCAGATTGTCCCTCACACTGGAATTCTAGCCACAGTGATCTGGTGCTATCCCAATTCAAAAATCACAGACTACTCAAATTATTTAAAATTTAGGTTGGGGCTGTACATGGTGCACATGCCTATAATCCCAGCCCTTATGAGGCTGAGGTAGCAAGGTCATGATGAATTTGAAGCTAGACTGGACTACATAGTGAATTCAAGACCAGCCTGAGCTACATAGCAAGACTCTGTCTCAAAATAAAATAAAATTAAAATTAAAATTAAATAAAGTTTAAGACTGGAGATGTTGCTTAGTGGTATCATGATTGCCTACCATGCACAATGCCTCAGGTTCAATCACCAACAATTCAAATATAAAATTTGAATATGTATAAGCTTTTCTCTTATCACAAGACACAAATGGATTTTGTGACTGTAACTAGAAATTATCAAGCCCAACTCTCCCATTTCCATAAAGGAAACTTATCCATAGAGCTTAACTGTTTGAGAATGCTCCAAAAGTCTTAGAAGCTGGATAAGAACTGGACTCCAAACCCAATCTATTCTCTTCTTACTATATTTAACTACTTTCATTAGAGAATTTTCAATGCCAAATGTTGCTCAAAATGTCCTTTGATTGAGAGAAATAATTTGTAGATGCCACAGAGATTAGAACAATATGTCATTGTTTTCTCATGTACCTAAAATTGTCCTTTTGAAATAAGGGTATGCAGAGCAGAACAACTGTAATATGGTCTTCTATCACATGAAAGTGTAGGCAATTAGTGCTCTTCAGTAGTCATTATGCCTTTTCTGAAACAATAAAACCTAGTGACCGTGATGCCTGGTAGCAGATTGCAGTGTATCTCATCTGTAAAATCCCCAGTGTGTCAGTTGAATTCTGTGCCTGGTATTGCAATTATAATGGGAAAAAAATGTTTCAAGTTTAAAACTATCTATTTTCAACCATCTGGAAAAACTTCTTTATTAAATGTGTTTCTAGCATTATAGAGTCTCATGATAATTCATTTTCAAGAGCAAAAAAATTCAACCCTGGATCATAAACTTGGTTGGACAGTTTTTCAGTCTTGTATTTAATAGCAGCCTGAGAAACAGAAGACAAAAAGTGCTGTCTCTGCCTGGGCCATTCTAAGGGCAAATTAGAAAGATAAGACTACTCCGAAAGGGCTGGGGATATAGCTCAGTGGTACAGTACCTACATGGCAAGTGCAAGGTTGTGAGTTCAATTTCTGGTACCAAAAAAGAGAGAGAGAGAGAGAGAGACTACTCATCAAGTCAAATCCAGTAAAGAGTTAAAGACATCAGCACAGGGATGCACGTCTCTAATTCCAACTACTCAGACCAAAGCAAGAGGATCATAAATTCAAGGATATCTTGAGCAACTTCACAAGATCCTGTCTTAAATTTTTTTTTAAAGGGTGGGGAATGTGGCTTGGCACAAAAGCCATGAGTTCAATCCCTAATACTTTCCCAAAAAATAAGAAATGAAAAACAACAGAACATAAAAGCAATTTCCAGATCAACTCTAGAAAAAATATCAACCCTAGGAAGAGTGTAGCTGTAATATGAAAATGAGATTACTATCAAGCAATAACAAAATCCAAACATTTTCTCATAATCACATTTATTAAAGAAAGAATATGCTTTTCCATCATTTAAAATTTTATAAACTACAGATCCTGAAAGTCTAAATGCCAACCTTTTTACTTACTACATTTTTTAAAAAATCAATACATTTTAGGAACAAATGAGAAATAGAATTTTAATTGTAGGCTGCATCATTTTTTTTCAGGAAAAATTGCCTCAATAGTAACTTGAAAAGATGAGGTCTTCAAACAGATGTGTTAGACATTTATCTCACCTTCAGTTTAAGAAAACACAAACTTCTCCAATTCTTAGCTACTCCTCATCCACACACACACACACCCCTTAGCTACACAGCTAGACCAACAGCATGAGCTTTAGGGATATAGAGGTGCCATTCTATGCAGGCAGTTACTGCCCCTGGAAAAAACTGAACCCTTCTCCAGCAAGACTTTATGTCAGAAGAGCTGCCGCCTCTAGACAGGACATTTATTACCAGGGCAAGGGCAGGATGTCTTCTTTCTGTTCACAGGCAATAACTTAGAGCAAAACTCTGTACATGCCATCCCGCCCAATTGCACCAGATTCTGGAAGAAACACATTCAGGGAAATGTAAAGGGTATGTTTCAAAGACCAACTAAGCCCCTCCCAACTGCACTGCAGGTCCTTGGAGTCACACGTGGGAGGAGGCAGGAGACTGTAAATCAACTACACCTTAGAGTTCCTATGTGGGAAGTAAGAATAAATTTAAGAAATTGCACAAGACTTCTTTAAGGGACAAAAAAGGGGAAATTGACAAAATACGGTTACAGGCAGTGGCTGACAGAAATAAAATCTATTTCTTGTTTATTTCCTCCACTGAGTTTGACAGGTCATACTTTTTTAACGACAAAACAATGATAGCACAAGAAAACAAGAAAGGTCACCAAAAGGCTGTAACTTTTTTTTAACTCTCAGGAAGGTAGCACATGTAGTTAAATTACTAGATAAATCAGAACTGAGAACATTCCACCCAGAAGACCTGAGACAAGTGAAGCTATTCCTGAGAACTCTAGAGAGTTCCAAAGTGAAACAAAAGAAAAGCCAAGTGCAAGGGTTGGCTAGGGGGAGGGAGGGAGAATAAGCATCAGGGAGGTTTATCACAGAATTACATTCTAAATCAAAATGACTGAGCTAATCACTGGATGCCTGGAGCTGGTGAGGGAGGTGGAGATGGATTTCAAAGAGGCGTAGGGGAACTTTTGGCACTGCTGGAAATATTCTCTATTTTGTTTGGGATGGTGATGATATAGTAGAAAGACTGTTCCCCTAAATTTGGTGCATTTGTTATCTGTAAATTATGCCTCAATGTCTTAGTCACATTCTCATCCACTGGACAAAATACCAAACACTCACAATTAAACAAGGAGAGATTTATTTGGACTCATAGCTTTAGTCCATAGTAGATAGATTCAAGGCAGAAAGGCATGGCAGGGACACATGCAGACAAATGCTGCTCACATCATGGCAGCCAAGAAGTAGAAAGAGTAAAGGGAGAAGCTGGGGACAGAGGCACAACCTCTCAGGTCACACCTCTAGTGACCAGTCTCTTCTGATGAAGTCACATATCTTAATAGCAGATTCAGTTGTGGACTTATCAATGGTTTAATCCACTGATGACTATAGCACCTCTATGATCCAATTACCTTCCAAAACTCCCATCTCTGACCACATGAGGCTGGGTCCAAACTGTAACAATCCACCACTCATGTTCATCTTTTTAAACAAATTACATTTTGTGCATCTCTAAAAGTCACCAAAGTTTAACCAGTTCCAAACTGCCAGAAAAGTTTAAGTCCAATGTCTCCTCTGAGATTCAAGGCTGTGAGCCCCTGTGAAAATCAAAGTGAAAGTGAAACACTGCCATTATACAGTGGCACTGGGTAAACATTCCCATTCCAAACAGGAAAACTAGGGGGATATAAATCTGACCAAAGCAAGACTGAAGCCCAGAAGGACAAACAATAAACCTTGTAGATTTGCATCCAGCACTTGAACAACTTGTGGCTATCAGAAATGAACTCAAAATGGTTTGGGCAGTCCCCACCCCATGGCATTGCCAGTTACAGGCTTCATGGCTTCTCTTTTGGGATGACTGCGCTTACTGCCTATGGCCTTCCACAGTAGACATAACTAACATGTTCCTGGCTTCTTTAACTTCCTGGGGTCTCCACTGCACTTTGGCTTCATTCTCATAGCTTCATGCAGTACCAACTCAGGAGCACACTGCCTGGCCTCCCAGGCCTTCCTTTGAAATCTGGGTGGAAACCTCCCTGGTGTAACAACATTGCACTCTGCATGCCCATAAAACCAGGATCATGCTGCTGGTGCCAAGGTATGCCACCAGCTTGAAAAGTAATCAAGACTCAGAAGACCAGAATGCTGATAGAAATTCAGACAGTACAGGCCATGTTTAGATGGCTGTAACTGGGAATAAGGACTTCACTGATAATTTGAATAAATATCATGTGTGTTACCCTCTGGTAGAGAATTTATCTATATTTTTCTCATGTCCTGAGACTTTATAGAAGACTGAGATTAAAATTGGAAGTCTAATCTGGCAGAGGAAGTTCCAAGGCAACCTAATGTTCAGTCTGAGGCATGCGTGTTTCTGACTGTGTTCAGCCAGAGTGAGAGTAGTAATTATAGGCAAAAAAACCAGTTAAAATATCAGTTTCATCAGAAAGGAAGCACCTGCAAAGTTGGAGCAAAACAGAACATGGTTGCTGAAAAGATCAGAATTTTTAAAAAGTCAAGTACTTTGCAACAGGACTATGTTAAAGATGGCTTGAGGTTATCTCAGAAATCAACAAGATCACACCCTTCAAACACTCAAGGTTGCACAACCATAAAGGTTTAACCTGAGAAGAGAGCCCCAAGCCTCCCTACTTGAAAAGGGCTTCCTAGGGCATTGGTGATTTCACAGTACTCAGCCATCCAGCTACTCAAAGGTCTCTGTAGCCCTGACTGAAAGGAGTTCTAGTTACTTTTCAAGGCAGTGGCATACCTTGGCATCATTAGCATGATCCTGATTTTATGGGCATGCAGAATGCGGAGCTGTTGGATCAGGGAGGTTTCCACCCAGATTTCAAGGAAAGCCTGGGAGGCCAGGCAGTGTGCTCCTGAGTTGGTACTGCATGAAGCTATGAGAATGAAGCTAAAGTGCAGTGGAGACCCAGGAAGTTAAAGAAGCCAGGACCATGTTATGTCTACTGTGGAAGGCCATAGGCAGTGAGCAGAGTCATCCCAAAAGAGAAGCCATGAAGCCTGTAACTGGCAATGCCATGGGGTGGGGACTGCTCAAACCATTTTGAGTTCATTTCTGATAGTCACAAGTTGTTCAAGTGCTGGATGCAAATCTACAAGGTTTAATGTTTGTCCTTCTGGGCTTCAGTCTTGCTTTGGTCAGATTTATCTCCCTCCAATTTTCCTGTTTGGAATGGGAATGTTTACCCAGTGCCACTGTATAATGGCAGTGTTTCACTTTCACTTTGATTTTCACAGGGGCTCACAGCCTTGAATCTCAGAGGAGACATTGGACTTAAACTTTTCTGGCAGCCTGGAACTGGTTAAACTTTGGTGACTTTTAGAGATGCATTAAATGTAATTTGTTTAAAAAGAACACAATTGTTTTGAGGGCCATGGTGAATTGTTACAGTTTGGACCCAAAATCTCTCCCCAAAGCCTCATATAGTCAGAGATGGGGCTTTTGGAAGGTGATAGGACCACAGGTCCAGTACAGCTGAAGTGTTATTAGGTGGGAGGATCTGGTCAAAAGAGTTAGGTCATTGGAAACATGACCTGGAAGGGTAAATCTCCCTCTCTGTCTTCTCCCTTCTCTTTCTGCTTCCTGAACACCATGACATAACCAGATTTCCTCATCTATGCCATCTGCCTTTCAGGTTCTGCATTGGAGCCTCTAAAACCTCTGAGGTAGAATGGACCTATTCTGCCATGCAGCATAACATATTTTTCCTTATAAAGTGTCATAAACATGGGTGTGTCAAACCCATATTTATTCTTTAGAATATTTCTATTGATAAATTATTTAATTTTAATTTTATGGGTTTCATTATATTAAACAGTGAGTGCTTCATAGGAAAAAATAACAAAAATAAAATATTGCATTTTTAATATTTATTGAGTGTTCTAGAAAAAGCATCAAATTTTCAACATTGAAATGTTTTTGTTGTACAAAGTCTAAAAAAGAACAACAGAAATAAATTCCTATAATTTATAAAAATAGTTTTATAAGAACTACAATAAAAAGACCAATGACACTCTAAAACAGTAATCTTAACTTCAATTATCAAACCTAAGGCAGTCTTCACACATGACAACAGCACATTCCATATACATGTATCGCTTACATTGACAGTACATATGTTTTGCTTTCCTGGCATTTTTGCAGGACATAGTTGACATCTCATTGATCCTTCTGTTTTGTCATGAAGTGCTTACTATATTATTGGATCAGGTTTTGCTTACAAAACCTAAAAGATAACACATCTGCCATCTTCAAAGACTATCATCAGCATCTCAGCTGAACTGATATTCACTGCTTAAAGCCAAATAAGGGGAGAAGAAAAAGTTCTAACCAGTTCTGTACATATTGAGGCATGGGAATAGGGTAACTCTCAGCCAAAATGGAGACAATTTCTCCTCTTTCAAGGAGAGTCACCCAAGTCCTCTGCAGTTCCCCCTTCTTTGCTTTGCAGAAGCTGGAGCAGAGTCAGTCCTGGCTGTATGGCCTTTAGTTGGTGCCAGGTTGAGAATCCTCTGAGACACACTTTGATGAGAAGGATTATAAACAGAAGAATGAGTACACCAATTCCAATATAAAACTAAAAGTAAATCTTAAGATATATAACTGGATTCAACCGTTGTACAGCATCAGCAAACTTATCGCAATCTCTAATTTGGGTACCAAATGTGGCTGTCTGCTGTGACATTAACAGCACTTTTCTCTGAAAAGCATCTATATCCATAGTAATATTTTGACGGATTTCCCCTTGTATATGTTTTTTGATCATTCCCAAGGATGTAGACATTTGTTATATGGTAATGGGGTGATACAAAAATGAGTCATATTATAATGACAGTTTAAACTTATTGCAGTAACAAACTTTCAATTTAATCTTCCATCCAAAGGACAGAGGTTTCTAAAATGTTCACTTGGGTTTTATTTTAATTTCTCCCTGAATTTTTCAGCTGTCATCAGCAATTCTTGTCCAGTTGTCTAGAAAATGAGCAGTTAGTACTCAATGAGCTAACACCACAGCACAAATAGCTGCACTGGCTATCAAAATAACTGTGCTGGCTACCAAAAGCACTAGGGAGGTTATCCCCAAAATAATTAATCCAAGCATCCTCTTGGTCTGATTAATAAATCTGTTAAGTAAGGTCTCTACCAAGAAAGAGGTGGGTTAATTTTGACTTGAATTTGGTGCATGGTGATAGATATGGGTCTAGTGTCAGTCTTCAGCATGTAGCAAGCCAGTTTTTCCAGCACCATTTATTAAAGAGATTATCTTTCTTCCAGTAAACGTGTTTGGCCCCTTTGTCAAAGATCAGGTGGCTGAGTGTGTTTGTGGTTTTGGCTGCTATAGTTGTACTACTGGTTTCTATTACTCTATTGAAAGGAACAGTTAATGTTTAATTATTTGATCACTCTTACATGCCAATATTTGCTGATCTGAGTAACCAATTTGAACATATCAATATGTAATACAGCCACCACTGTTAATTTCCTATCACCTTGTCTGAAAATATGTATTTCTTGTATTGTTTTTGTGTTATTTTGTAAATGTCTGTGTGTCTGTTAATATGTTTTCTTTTTTATTTTTAAAATAAAAAAAAGAAAGAAGTACGTGAATGATATCAGGGCTCCATTAGATTGACTGGAAGCCAAACTCCAGGCATCCAGCCCATGATCACTACTGTGGAGTCATTAGAAAGATGCTCAGGCATTATACAATGGGTTAGATAACAATTAGTACATGAGAACATATTTTGTTGCTACTCTATCTTATTAACAGAACATGAGGATCATAAACACATATGTTTATTTTTATATATCTATGACCTTGTAAAACTGCTTTGACTTTTCTCCATCTACCAGATGCAGATGCCCAGTTTGAAGCTGTCTGCTCTGAAAACTAGGACTAGTTTCCATGAAATACATTGTATGATCCTGGTTTTGTCATTTATAATGAGCCTGAGGATCAGAGGATTGAGGCCTCTACCTGACCATGTAACATCGGACAGGGCCTCTGAGATTGTGACACACTCAGGAGAGCCTGAAAAGGAAATCTCATGTCAGTCTCAATAATTTCCCAGAAGGACTCCTCTGAGGAACCACTCTACAAAGGAATAGTTAAATTTGCTTGTAGTCCATCTGTGCTATGGGTCCCTGCAAGTCTGTCAAGGGCCCAAATCACCTTTTTTAAAACGAGGGGTGTGAGCTTCTGGAATGTAGGGGGGCATGTTAGGTTTAGTATCTCTTTTAAGGTTACCATTTGAGGGAATAGAATTTAAGATTAATAAGGCAAATTGTCCTATAGACAGTTGTACTTTCCAAGTCTGATCCATAGCCAACATGCAATGGCTAGAATCTTGCTTTGGGTGGGTTATCTACAAAGGTGGAAGTACAAAGTGAGATATAATATTAAGCTTAGTCTGTTCTTGCAAATGTATTAAAACTTATGGGCCAGGCAGGATAATATATATAAGGTTACTATTGCCTATAGAATGAAAAATCTCTGGGGGCCTGTCCATCCATATAAGGGATCTAAGCAAGGGTGAATTAGATACATAAGCCCAATACCCTTCTCCCTGAACCACAAGAATACAAACTGTAGCTGCTAGGAGAGCAATGTTGGAAGGAAAAGATTTTCAGGTGAAAAACCAAACCCTGGTTGTTAACTAGGTGGCAAGCCTCATAAATGGTCTGTTGCAGGCCTTCCTAGGACAGTGGATGATGTGCTGTCAGGTCCATTGCTTGAGGTCTTGGCAGAGGACTTGACATGTTGTGTAGGTGAATTGGATCTGGCCACAAAATGACTCTGACGGCAATAATGTCTCTCAAATTTCTGTGGGAATACAAGCTTATCCTCAGCCCCAATTTAAAAGTTATGCTGGGGGCTGGGGATTTAGCTCGGCAAAGCGCCTGCCTGGCAAGTGCAAGGTCGTGAGTTCGGTTCCCGGTACCGGAAAAAAAAAAAAAAAAAAAAAAAAAAAAAAAAAAGTTATGCTGGACCATTCCAAACACTTGTTTGGAGATCATGCCAAACAGGACTTAGAAAAGTTAAAACATATGTAGCAAAGTTTTGGCCCTGTGTTCCCCCTTTCTTTTGTTTAGCTAGTTGATTTTTCAGTTTAAGGCAAGTGTGTTCAATTATTGTTTGACCTTGGGGATTGTAGGGGATCCCAGTAACATGTTTTACACTCTAGTTGTCAAGAAAACTTTTTAAATGTTCACTATTATAAGCAGGACCAATATCAGGTTTTATCATTTGTGACACTCTTAAGTTAATAAGGGTTTTTACCTAATGTTGTATGACATGTCAACCTTGTTTACCTGAATGACAGATAGCAAGGATCATATGTGAGCAGATATCTGCAGAAGCATGAATATATTTAGATTTGTTAAAAGAGGATATATGGATAATATTTATTTGCCATAATCAGTTAGTTCTAAAACCTCTGGGATTGTAACTCTGTTGAGGAATAGGCCTAGGAATGAGTTGACAGGTAGGACATGAAATCATGATTTGTTTAGTTTGTGCTCTGGTAGTTTCAATTTTTTTGCAGAGATTTAGAATTTTGAGGAACAAATTTATGGGATTATCTTGCTTTATCAAAAATGGAAACCATATTTACAATAGCACCTGTATTATAATTTCCTGATGACAACAGACCTGGGAGATTAGAATGGGATCTAATATAACTGATAAAGAACGGAGAAATTCTACTTAATATAGCTCCTAGCAATTCTAAAAATATTCATAACAAAGTAGGCATGAGATGACTCAATTGCAGTTGTTCTACCAATGTTGATTAAATCCTTAACTTTTCCTGTGGAGTACCAATGGCCTTCATTATAAATCCAATTTTAGATCTATTTTGTTTAATTAGAAGCACAACTGTAAGAGTACAGTTGCAACTTTTTACCCAAACCTTTGTTTTCTTGATACCCCATCTTAGCCATCATCCTGTTAGCTAGGGTTATGGTTGATACATTGTGTCAACTTGGGGAGTCCAGAGGTTTGGCTAAGTGACTCAGCAGTAGCCAGGGTGCTTACTTTATATATATCCTGAGCCTGTGGAAGAGGAGGACATGGAGGTTATGTGAGAGCTACATGCCCCTTAGGTGGGGGTAGCCTGTTTACAATGTAAGGGAGGGAAAGAGGCTGCTTGCCACCACTCCCTTTTGCTCTTGTTGCTTTGCTCTTCCACCACCATGAACATTTGCCCTCGGCCATGTGCCACTCTGCCTCGGAGCCAGCCAAGTATGGACTGAAACCTCCACAAACTGCAAGATAAATAAACCTTCCCTTCCTTAATTTTGGGCATTGGGTATTTTGTCTCAGCAGTGAGAAAAAAGTAACTAAGACAGCTAGTGACATACAACTCTGAGGGGCAGAAGTAACTAAGAGAGCATCCCATTCTTTCATGAGGCCTATGCCCCATAGATTGATAGGAAGGTGTGCAATGAACTGTGTTACAATGCCTATCTGTCCACCATGGCTGACATAAGGGAGTGACAGTCCACCTGTGAAACAGACTGAGGGGAGCCTATCAAAGTGGTGGAGGCAGGTCTAGTCAGCCAAGGACATGGCCACAATTGGCTGTTTACTACAATGACATCAGCTCCCATACCCATCAGTCCAGTAAAAGATTTCCCATTTAACTTGATGGTACAAGTAGGTCTATGAATGAAATACCTTGGGAAACATAAAGTTCTTGTTTTAAGGCTCATTTCTACCAGGTTTATGCACAGGCTTAAGGGCAGAAGTGGAAATTTTAGTAGGAGTTAAACTTGACTTTTATCTCCCCAACAAATCAATGTGAGAAGCTATTGATAAATCTAATTTTGTACTCTGACTGGTCCACCAGGCCAGGGAAACAAGGAAAGCAAAACTCTGTTGCACACCCATCCCAGCAGAGGGACTGTGGTTACTCTGGTTTGGCCTGCATACAACTGGCCTAACTGGGCCCAAATCATTGCAGTACTGACTGACCTGTCTTTTTATTATTGATACTGGGGTCCTTGGTTTGGGCTCTTGGTTGCATTCTTTTCTTGGGGCTGTGATGGCAAGCAGGAGGGGACAGAGAAACAGTCTGTCTCAGAGAACAGGTGCTGGTGGCTTGGCCAAGTCTATGGCTAGAGACTCTCCAAAATAGTGAGAGAGCCTTAAATCTTTGTGACAATTGATTCCTAGTGAGCTGGCCTTTCATCCTGTCTCAGGATCTTCCAAGGGAGCAACTCAAAAGCAGGAAAAGGCATCTTTTAAATCTAGGCATGAAAATCAGGTGGCATCTGAAGGTAGCAGTCCAAGAAGGGTGTATAGGTTGGGAACCACAGAGTGCAAGGTGATGACTGTGCTATTGACAGTATGGAGATCTTGCACTGCCCAGTAATCCCCTCTGGGCATTTTTATGAGGAGAACAAGAGTGTTCCAAGGTTATTAACAGTTTATCAGGATCCTGAACTGCTTTAGGCAGTTGATGTGCAACTGGATGCCTGTTTGTGCTTCTCATGACATAGGATATGGGAACATGGTTGATGGTCAGGCCTAGAAATGGGCCATTTCTTTGGCCCATACCTCTGGGAGGAGGGATTTCAGAATTTCAGGATTGCAGTTATCTGTCTCAGGCTGATGCAACGTTAAACAAGAGGGAAGCTGACTGGCTTTAGTGCCTTTAACTTGAAGAGCAGGTCTCCTCCCAGAAGGAGTATAGGGCATTCAGGCATACACAGGAAGTCATGTTTGGTGAGACGTCCTCCCATGATGTAAGTTTGAGCCTGGCAAAGGGTCAAGAGGCAAGAGTCCCAGTTGTCCTGGTGATGGTACTGTGGCTTGTGTCTAAGAAAATTTCTCCATTGTCCTTTGCACTTGTCATTTACTTTTTAAGCTGTCAAACTATTTATGCCACACATGTTTAGGGTCGAGTAAAACACAGGGCCCAGGGAGAGAGGCTTCAATGGGTTTGCAAGGGGAAATACAGAAGCAAAGTGCTTGGTTGTCTTTTATTGGTTCTTACAATATGAATCAGAGTGATCAGCCATTTTTAAGAAACAGAAGTAACAATAGGAACTGTTACCTGGGCAACTAACAGACACTAAAGTATACTGGCAGGGGGGTACATTTTCTGCTATAGCTGTAGCACATCTTTGGGATACTGTGCCTTCATATTTACGTGTCAGCTCACCAGTGTGCTCCACAAATATTTGGATAGTTCCCTGGGCAGAAACATTTTTCTCTTCTGCTGTAAATGATCTCTTATGAATTCCAGTCCAAATCCTCTAAGAAAATTTCTCCATGGTTCTTTGCACTTGTTATTTACTTTTTAAACTGTCAAACTACTTATGCCACACATGTTTAGGATGGAGTAAAACACAACCATTGGCCAATGCTTTGTTTCAAGTGACATCACAGTTGCAGTACAACTCATCAACACCTACTCTGCCTTTGGTTTTGTTGTAGAAAATTTGTATCTCAGGCTTCCATTTCATCAAGGTTTCCCTATCGGTATTTCCATCATGGTGCAATGTTGACATCAGCAGTACCAGTTTGTTTTTCTCCACCATATACAAGACCAATGTAAATCTTTCTGAAATAGAAAGATTGTAGCATACAATTCCCTATTTTGAAATCGCAACATTTCTTTTGGAATTTCTGCTTTGTTCCTGCATACTTTTTCTACATGGGTCAATTTGTGCTCTGTTAGCAAATGTAACATCAGCTGGAAGCTGGTAAATCAATTGTCTTATGTCACATTCTGAATAGTTTGGGTGATGGTGATAGGGCAAGAGAGATTCCATTTTCTGTTTTTAACTCCATATTAAAAGAAGTCACTTAAGTTCACTTAAGCAGTAGTTGACCCCACTCTTCACCCCAGCTCTCTTGGTTAGTTATCAGCCCACTTAAAGGAGAGCAGAGTCATAAAATGGGAGCAGAACAACCAGCACAAATTGGGAAGTAGACTAAAAGTTAAACTACAATGGTCATCTAGAATCTGGCTGTCCAACAGCTTCTGGGAAAAGTAAACTTTGTAATAATTGTGTGACATTCTTGTAAGATTCCCAAAAATGAGGTAATGGTTACAATGGAAACCTAAAATGTACTTAAACTGAAGGTGAGACCCAGATCAGGGTGGACATCTTCTCTGACTCCTGGTTAGAGACTGTCCATTTGTCCATTAGCTCGCTCAATAAAGCTTTGTTCATTCCTATTCTTTCAGTCTCTTGTGAATGCCATTCTCTCTTTTTTTTTTTTTTTTTTTTTGGTACCAAGAATCGAACTCAGGACCTTGTGCTTGCCAGACAGGTACTTATGCCACTGAGCTATATCCCCAGCATGAATGCCATTCTCAATGAACTCATTTGCTGTAATGCAACATCATTTAGTTTGTTACTATATGCATAAGGACTTGATGGCTGAGTTCCAGGGCAAATTTCTAAATTGAAAGCATAGTGAGTTTTCACATCTACTAGGGCATAAATTTTATGCCATGTTTTGACTCATCCCTTCCATAATCTTTTACATTCCTGAAATTATCATGAGAAATCCCTGCTAAGTACAGCAGATTTATGAATGTTTTCAGTTCAGCTAGTAAGGTGTCATGATAAATACATTTCTGAGTATGGCTATTGGTACATACAGAAAGTTTTACTTGTACTTCCAGCCTTTGTGTATTTCACAGCATCTTGCAAGATTTTGTCTGTTACAGTTTCCAACATTGAATGGCAGTGCTGGGATTCTGTCTAATATATTTCACCCCTGCCAAGATCTTCACTTTATTTTTGGACCTAATTCTAACATTGGATCATTCCATTTGGCCATTTTGCATGGTCATTTTGCAATAATTCAACTAGTCTAATATCTTCTCACATTACTGCTTTATCAGTATCTGAATCAAGATAGTCTGTATTCCCTGTGTCTGTATCAGTCAATCCCCACTCCATTTCACGTCACAGGAACTTTAGCTCACATGGCCAATGTCAAAGTCATCATACATCCACACCACTCTTCTGTTATGAAAACATGCATTTTACCATGCTAAATCATCTTCATCATCCATGCATGAGTAATCTGATAACTCACTTTTGACCTCCTCCAAAACTTGCAAATCTGGTTTTTTATGTGCCATTGTACTGAATTGGACTACTTCTACCAGAAAAATCAAAAGAAAACTATTTTAAAAGCAAAACCTAGAATGCTGTGGGTATATTACACCCTCTGTAATGCTGAGTTAAACATATGCCAAACCTGTTAGCCTGTGCATAAAGTCAGGTACTGATAAGCACAGCTCACTACTACTATGCTAATGTAAAACTTTACAGTAGAAAAGCAAGAGATGTGTTGGTGGAACCCAGTGTTATGTTGCTTCAAGGTTCAGTTATGGGTGTCAAATATTGTGACCTTGTGACAAGAAAAGAGACTATGACAGAAACAGGAGATGATCCATCATTCTGTCCAATCTAAGGATTTTCAGAGCTGTGTCACTAACTGGGGACAAAAGACACACTTTGGAAATATATACTTCTCATTATGCCAGAGGAATCCATAGTACAGCTGGTTGTAAGGGTGGACAATGGACACAGCAGCCTCTGTATCAGAGACATTAATGAGGATCACAGTCCAAGAGTCAGTCTCACTCAGCTATTTGAAGCCCACATAGTCAGTAAAGCTGCCAACCCAAAACATTACACTCCTGTGAAAGACCAGGGTGCAGTGACTTGTTAACAAGAGCAAAGGCTATCAGGGTATTTTAGCCTTCGTGTTGTCCAGTAGCACCACGGAGCACACTCCTATCTCATAGGGTCCAAACTCACCTCCTATCAAATATAGCACTCTGATCTATCAAACCAACAGGATACAAATCAAGGATAAATCAATTTAGCAATATTTATAAAAATTACAGTGCAGTGTTTCATCAAAGGTAAAACACTAGTTAGCCTGAATTTATGGCTTGGCTTAACTGCTGACTTTTCTCTCACCTCAGGTTCTCATTTGCACCAAGTTACTTAGGGAAAATAGAAAGGAGCAGGGAAATTTCCATAACAATGATCTTCTCTCCCACTGAAGACACTCTTAATCAATAAGTTGACAAAATAATGGTCTGCTCATTAGATCCTTCAAGAATAATAAGCCCCAGCCAAGTGAAGGAGCTCTGCCTGAGCCTGAAATCAAATAGAGCACAGAGGGAGATATGAAAAAAGCCCAGAGGCTGTGGCCCATCTTCTGATAAAAGAGCTATCTAGAAGAGGTTCTTAGCATTTTGCAGATTATCAACAACTTTGCAAGTGAAGCAGGTTTCTCTTGTGATTCTTCATATAAAAACTGAATAATAAATTTGATATTTTGATTAGGCAGCCTAGAACCATACATTCAAATCACAATATGCATTTTAAAGAGGAAGTATCAGTAAGTTACTGCTGGGTAAACAAACTTCCCCAAAACTGAATGGTTTAACACTAACAATCAGTTATCACTTTTCATGCATCTGGGGCTGATTATTCTTGTTCATACTTTGCTGGGATGTCTCTCATCCTCCTGGATCAGTGGACCAGCTTAGACACAATCTTCTCATCATGATGGCTTGGGCAAAAGAAGTCAAGTAAAATCCCACAAGATCACTTAGCTTAGACTTCTACTTGCCATGGTCACTTCTGCTTTGTTCTTGTGGCAAAAGCAAAGCATATCGATAATCCCAGAGTCGAGGTGGAGGGAAATATGTCTCACCTTTATGAAATCAATCCAAAGTCACATGATGAAGTGCGTAGATACAATGGGAGGTCAAACTAGGAGCCACTAATGCAATCTACAACACAGAGAAGCATACTTTCCGATAGTGGCGATTAAGTGAAATTTGCTGTGTTTGAACACTGTTCTTTGATTCTATTCTATTGTCAATACTAAAACTATTTCTTCAGTGTGGCAGGAACACATTTGCTCTAAGCTACCTGAAAAACCCCATCTCTATCAATGCCCTGGATGGCACAGCACCCCCTGACTGGAACCCAACTGGCTAAAAGACCAACTTCCATATATATCCTATAATACTATACCTTGCCTTTACTGAAAGCAGCCATTCTCGATGTGTGGTTCCTACAGTTCAGTACTGGCATTGTCTAGAACTTAGAAATGCAAATATGAAGTCCTTTTCAGGACTTGCTGGATCAGATTCTCTGGGAGTGAGGTCCAATGTGTGCTTTGATAAGCTCTCCAGGGGATTCTGATGCTTACCTAAGTATGGAAAGTGCTGGCTAACAGTATCTCTTCCCTACCTCCCGCCCTCATCCTCCTTGACAAGGACATTTGAGTCTGTTACGATTGTTACAAGTAGCACAGATGTCCCTGTAGGGAAGCATCGTGTTACCTCCAACCCTGCCCAAGAGTATTTCTCCATTATTACTTTTTTTACATTATTACAACTTAACTCCCCAAGTCAGATGTAAATGCCGATAAACAGGTCATTTCACATGCTAAAGTAAGTAATTGACATTTATTCATTTTTTCCCTGTGTAATTCCCATATATACATGAAATACATATAATTGTAAACATATGTGCCTCTCTCATGTTAACCTGGTTTTGGGTAACAAAAGAGACCCACTCCGGCTAAGAACTTCAAAAGGTGGGAGAATATTGTTTTTCTGCCTCTACACTAGGACTTAGACCACTTCATCTTTGACACATCATCTGATTCAATGGGACTGAACACATTAAAGCACCCATTAAACATTTCCCCAGTTTTTAATATAAGTGGAATACATTCCCTGGACTCACTCCCCTTGTTATCATGTGTATAAGGTAAGGTCTCAGATAGGTTTCTAGGTTCTTGTGTGCAATGAACAAAGAACTGGACGTGGCATGTAATGGTGAGAAAAGAGCAGCAAAGTTTAATTTAGGTGACAGTATGCTCAGGAAAAGCAGATTCACCCCAGTGGAAAGAAAAATGGCATAAGTGCTTGGGGATGTTAGGTTTAAGAATCTAAAGTGGTGCACCAGGTCTAAGGCACCTCTCAGTGGATCTTCCAGAGCGTGACTGACAGAGTGCTGAGTCATGTTGGCTGTATCTAACACATGTCCTTTTCCCTAATTCATTCTGTTATAATTGGATATAAGCAACACAGTCCATATGAGTGACACGTCCAAGAGCTCCAAGTGAAGATATGTTACTATAGGTCATGTGGGAGGATGTGGCAGGTATATGCCATATTTCTACTTCCAAGCAGTAGGCCTTAGGACAAAGTGGGGGAGGTTGGCCCTGGAGCTTTGCCCAGGTTCAGATGAGTGGAGGGGAGTGGTCTCATAACCCATTATAGCATCTATATTGTTTCCCCTTGAAAGACCTGGTCCCACCAAAATCTCTAAGTGGTGCTGAGAGTGAACTATCTGTCTCTTTTGTTGCTTCCTGCTGAACAGGGGTACTGGCCCTACCTATGTGAAGATCACGGAACTCTCACCCTGCTTGATGTAGGGGGCTAAGAGATCTGTACTCCTCCAAGGATTTGTTGATAAACTATAGATTTGGAGGTGGGTTTTGATCCTTGGCTTGGATCATCATCTACAGTTTAACTGTAGTTTAACAAGAAGAAATCAGTTTGACTAAGAAATTAAACATATGTGGTCCAAATAGTAAGAGTATGAGAAGCATTAATAAAGGAAAGTAACCAAGATGTCTAATTCCAGACTTTTACCAGAATCCCCATAGCTTAGATATGGGGGATCCTAGAAGTGTGGTCAGCTACTTTTCATGCAGTATATCTCACTATTCTAGTCTGATTGACATAAAAGCAACATTCTTCTAGAAACAAACATAATCCCCATTTTCCAGTAGTTAGGTCTAGTCCCCTCCAATTTTGTAGGGACTCCACTATCAGTGAATCTGGAGGACAACAATGCTTTGCTAAATTTCAGCTGATTGTCAGGTTCTTAGATTACTGTTGTTCTTTATTACTGTTGGTAATAAAACAGAGATGTGGTTAGATTTAAAGCTCTGTATAAGTAGTCATTGCCTATTATCTCTTCTATAGGCAATTTTTGAGCCACCAAAGAGGATTCCAGGAAAAATAAGGACAATCCAAATGAGGTTATTTTATAACTTGGGGCGAGGATCTCAAGAGTGAGTAGGGACAAGCAAGACAGTAGCAAAACTAGCTATACAAGATAGGTAAGGAAGGATCCTATTTCCAGGATGGGGCTGACTTCCCTTTTATTTTGAGGGAGCAAAATGTTTTACTTCTCTGACTCACCAGGTTGATCACTGTTTTCTGAAAAGAAACTTGAGGCTGTCCACTGGTTCACAGGTGTATGAGGTTTAAGGTCTCTCTTCTTCATTTTCACATACCTCAGCACCTTGGGTTTTACCCTGGAGAGGTGAACCTAAGAAGTATTGGGGACTAGGGTCCATAGAAATAAAAAAGAAGGCATCCTTGATATCAAGGACAGAGAATCGGTTAGTGCCACCCATATCTGTGCAAGGAGGATGTATGGAGGTATATGTGCAAGGAGGGTCTGCTCCCTGGGATGAATAGGTATCACTGCCTCATTGATGATTCTGAAATCTTTTACTAGGAAACATTCTCCTGATGGCTAGACTACATGTAAAATGGGTGGGTTACATGGGGACTGGCAAGGCACCACCAAGGCTGTAGCCAAAAATATATAAATAATGGGCTTTGTTCCCTGCCTAGCCTCTCTCTTAAGGGGGTACTGCCTTCTCTAAGCATATAGATAAAGGCCCTTGAGCTGAATGATTACCAGGTTGGCCTTGACCACCTACCCTGGAATCCCATCATACTGTGCTTGAGGATCAACTCCTGGAAGAGGAATCAGGTCTGATGGAGCCAGTGTCCTGACCACTAGGATGCAGGTTGCCAGAGGTTTGAATGACAGAATGACACTGAGTAGGAAGAGTATAGCTCTTTGAACACTTCAGTGTTATCTTGAAGGCAGCTTGGAAAAGCAAATCTCCCAAGTGGAGATTTCAGAATTCAGAGTGGGGTAAGAAAACTTACCAGCTAATTCCTTCAAGGTCTACAACTGAGGAGATTAGAATTGCATCCTCCTCAATATTGGAAAGGCTTACCCATGACATCTAGAGTTATCTAAAGGTCCTGCAAGGTGATGCGGATTTCCTTGTACAGGCTGCCTCAGCACTGTCAGTCACCCTCTGGGCACTCTTCCCATGCTACCGTAGTGGTGGATGATCTCATTCCCTTCTGGGAATAGGGACAGTCCTTCCTACAGTGCCAAGGGTCCTTATCCATATTCAGACAGGCCCAGCAAGGACTTGGCAGCTTTTGAGGGGATTCCATTGCCCAATGTCCAGTTCGCTTGTACTTGAAGCATCTAGACTTGCTTCCATCCTCCTTTGGATTATCTGAATTTCTCTTGGTACCTCAGGCTTTATCAAGATCCTTACTCATGACAGCCAGCAGGGCTTAGCCTGCCTTTCATCCTTACTCAACTTTTGTTTGTCCTCCTATTCATCACAGCTGTTAAAGACTGTAAGCCACATTGAGTGATTGACTTATCCCAGCTAGTGGGCCCTGCTGGAGATTTTGGAGCTTCCTCCCAATTGGTGAAGCTGACTGGCTAATAAAATACAGTCCCAGGATAATTTGGCTTTCTTTAGATACCAGATTTAAATGAGTGTGTTTACAGAATTCCTCTAAGCTGGTGCTGGAAAGCTGCTGGATTTTCATCAGAGCCCTGATTAACAGTTCTGAGCTTATTCTGACTTATAGGCTTGGACATGCTCTTATGAATATCCACTAACATGGCCTGGAGTATGACCTCTATTTGCTCTCTCCACCCCCAGTGCTATAATCCCACTTGGGTCCCTCTTGGAGCTAAAATAGTGCACCAGCTTGCTGATTACCATTAGGTTCAACTGCAAAGACCTCATCAATGGCCTTTCTTACAGCTCTTATATTCCTGTCTTTCTATTGCTGTGGGGGGTGAAATCAGGATGAACTGGACATCTTGCAAGGAGAGATCAAACGCCATGGTCAGCGTATGCAATCTGTCAGCAAACCTCTCAGGATCCTCAGAAACTTTACCTGTCTCTGCACTGTTAGAAGTACATGACTGAAAAGGGGACCTGAATTCAAACAGTACCATCTGTACCTATCACTTCTTAAAGGGGTAGAATGATGGCAGGCTTAGATGTCAAGTTCTCTGAGTCAAAAGCTTGATGTTAGGCAAACCGAGACCTAACGTGAGGTGGGCTCAGATGTTGTCCTCATCCCCTGGGGCATGAATGCCAAAGGAGGTAGCCTGTGGAGGGTTGAATTTATCCCAGTGTCAGAGAAGACAGGGAGTCAGGTGGAAAAGATGATACATACCCCATGATGAGTCTGTAGGCAGGAATAAGGTGTCCCCTGGTAAAGCCAAACTTCTTGGGATTCAGGTGCTGGACAACTCTGGCCTTCTGTGTCACTGGTGACACTTCCTTTGGACCTTTGAATCTTCCCCTTTGTCCACAACCCATCTTTCAGTCAGGAGGAATCCAGAGCCGTGGTGCTGTACTGGCTAGACACACTTAGCTAATTATGAAATCATCTCACATTATGGTATGCCTATTTAAGGAAAATTAGTCCTCCTCAGAGATCTCAATAAACTCTGATAAATTTCTCTGCATAGGTGCCTCTTGGGGACCCCGGCTGACAGAGGTGAGTAATTTGACAAATGGTCTTCAGTCATGACCCACTATCCAAGACAGTGGGGCTTCTGGGTCCTTATAAGTTCTTACCTGTTACAAATAGGGTAGGTGGACCTTGCTCACTTGCAAAGATCTGAGGAAAGTCTAATGGGTGAGGATGCTGGAAGGTACCAATCTAAGAACTAATGATAGAACAAAAGAGACCAACAAACTGGGGTGGCCATCTGAGCTGCTATTAGCCTAGGAGAGGTGATAGTTTGAACCCTACTGCCACCAGTAGTTCAGGCAGGATGGAGCTTTAAAAACTTGAACTCTTCTATAGTGCTTTCACCCTTCTTTAGCCCCCTCCCTCTGTTTCCAACTTCTCTGCATTCTCACTAATGCATGTCATGAAAGGATATGAATTTCCTGGCAGGTGAAAGTTTCACAATGAGAAGTCACTTAGCAACTGCAGGTCATATATTATTTTAGATAGGGAGATAAACTTGAGGGCAAAGTTATCATGAGAATATTAGAACCAAGTAAGATGGAGGGAGAAGGAGAGCTAGCATTTGAGTAGCAACCCCAAAGGCCCCAGGAAAGGACCTCTATAGGTGGGCTTAACAAGTGGTCATAGGACCCAGGAAGGAGGTGGGATATAACTGAGAAGAGCTGGAGTGGTGCCCTTCCCATGGGCCTATGGCCTTTAAAACACAGGGACCACATGTGTTCCCTCCCTCTCCCATGTAGTGGGTTGCTATAGTCTCCTTAAACATCCAGCTCTCTACCTCTCCCTGGTAATTAATGCCAGAAAAATAATTAACAGGATTTGACTTTTCTGACAGACAAAACCCTGGGTGGGAGAGAAAGGACAAGAATGGGATTTGGCTTTCTCATGGGAGTGACTTGGTTTACGACAGTGAGAAATGCAGAGGCAGAAAGGATGGAAAAGCAGTTTAGAGGTGTTCCCTCAGGCTTAAGGGTTTAGGGTCTACAAGTGTTCATGCTTTGGGGGATTGCTCTGGTGTAACCCGGCACTGATTCTCTCCACTGGGTTTCAGGATTGGGGTTTCCCGTGCAAGTTGCATCAGAAACTGCTCAAGACCCCATCCTTATTTTATGCCTCTCTGGGCAAGCAAAGTTTTCAGAGTCCTGTCTAACCCAGGGACAGGGTATAAAGACAAAAACTAAAAGAATCCCTAGTGAGGCCATACACATCCTGGAGAGGGCCTCCTGACACCTCTGCCCATTTCTGGTTAGAGGGAGGAAGTATCTTGTGATCACTGGTGCTTTTATGTACTCATTTTTCTAGGGGCTTGGAGACTAGCTACTGAAAAAGAATCCCCAAGATGCAGGTGCTCATGGCCAGAGAGAGGTCACACAATCATAAACCTGATGGATGTGTGGAAGTTTCCTTGCTCAGGCAAAGACTAAAATTCTCCACTCCGTGGTCATTCCTTTTAGGGGAATTTTCTTTTCATGTGGAAGATACCCTAGTGGCATCTAACTGTCTGACCCATGCCCACAAAGAATGACCAAGGCCACAAAAAATGGAAAAGAGAAGAAATATAAAATCTCCTCAGAAAGGAGGCTTACCTTCTGGCTGGTTCACCAAGATGTTACCATTAGTGATGGCATCCTGGAAGGGTTTCTAGGTTTGTGTTCATGACAAACAGAGAACTGGATATGGCATTCAATGATAAGGGAAAAGCAACGAGGTTTAATGTAGGCAACAGTACACTCAGAGTGAGTGGGCTCGTGCCAGTGGAAAGGAAAATGGCACAAGTGCTTGAGGGTAGTGGGTTTAAGTTTAAAATGTTGTGTTGGATCTAGGGCATCTCCCATTGGGTCTTCCAGAGCATGATTGACAATGTGATTTACATGGTGCTGAGTCTGTTCAGCTGTGTCTAGCACACATATTCTTCCTCATAATTCACTCTGTTATAACGATGTATGAGATGCAGTCCGTATACATGAACTGTATATGAGCTCCAAATGAAAGGTTACTACAGTTCCTGTGAGAGGAGCTGGTATGCATGCATTTTATCTCTATTTCTGAGAAGTAGGCCTTAGGACAAAGGTTGGGAAGTTGCCCCTAGGGAATTGCCCAGGTCCTGGTGGGTAGATAGGAGTGATCCCATATGCCCAATTGTATTACCTATATTTCCTTGAGGAGTTCCTAGCCTTCCTGGGACATGCATTATGCATTTTAAGGTATGACCACCTTCTTTCATCACTAAAGTAGAATTCTGAAGAAGCCCCCAGGGCTCAGAAAATAACAGCCAGCCAGTTCATACCAGCCCCTATGTGTCTGAAAAAGATGAACCAGAGACATTTGCAATATCTAGAACTCTTGTGTACAGTCTCCTGGCCTTGTGCATCCTCTCAACTGGGTTTATGAGAAGCAGCAAGCCTGTTTCTCCAATTTAAGAAGAGCGGAGTTTGGACATTGTCCCGTCTTGTCAATGCCATGTGAGGACACAGTGATTCTCTTCCTGGCCATGAACTGAATGCTAAATTATGCCAGCTGAAATAATACCCACTAAAGACAGATGTCAGTGCTCACTTTGGTGGTATATATACTACAGAGAGATGTTGGACTAGAGCTCTCTGAATTACTTTAGAAGTTCAAGTTAAACAGAGGGTTGTTCATGAGACAAGCAAAATGAAAATCCCCTTAACTATGAAGAAATCTGGATTTGTTACACCTAAGAATTTAAAGATGCAGACTCTGGTTAAAATCATTAAAAAGAAAAGTTTTGTGAGTTTAGCCATAATTCCTTTCATTCCATTCTAAAGAAATGCTAATGATAAAAATGGTTTTGTAAACACATCTTTATATTGGGGAAAAGGTTTAATCACTTCACTTTTGGAGAGAAAGGATTCATTTGCTGGCAGAAAACACAGGGGCTAGAACTGAGTTTCTGGGAAGCAACACAACTCCATTTTTTAAAAAATGTATTACAATAGCACAGTGGAAATATTTACATTTTTAATGGGAGAGGAGATAGTTAGACACTTAGAATTGGAAGTACCAACAAAGGGGCCGATGACCAGTTTTCATTTCAAAAACACAGGTTGAAAGTGGCAATGGCACGCTTCACCTGAGCCCTCTACACAGATACAACCACTGTGAGAAACAGTGGTTGATAAATTCTCACCTTTTTCTCCCATATTTGGAATCATGCCTTCAATAAACTCCTTTGTTTACAAAATCTCAATTTTTCACTCTTATTTGAGATGCTTCATTGTTAATGAACAATATCTCAATTGCAATAGGCTGAATAAAACATTTCAGTTGTTCAGAGAATGCTATCCTAGACAAAAATAATCATAAACACTTCTCTTTACCCTGTGTTTTCTCTCAATTAAAAATGCAATTAGTAAGTAGTTAAGTCTGTATCTACCTGGCCACAGGTGCAAAGCAGAACATTATATTTAGCCAGTCATCTCACTGCTGTCTGTATGCCTAATTTTAAACCAGCAGATTTTATTACCAATTTCTAATGCCAATTTGGTTTTTTCCCAATTTCTAACCCCAGTTTGGTTTTTTTCCCTCTCAGAATTGTGGAACCAATAATGAGACTGAGACTGAGTAAGCAGTGAAGGAGATTCATTCTTGGCCAAGAGCAGAAGTGGGAGGGAGAACTTGCAAATCAACTTCTCAACAACTGGGAGTCATGGAGTAATAGATACAGTATAAAAGAAATGAAGGGGAAGGATAGGCTAATAAAGGGAAGGAATAGTCATGTCTTTTCCAGGAATTTGGGTATGTGTTGGTTTGGGGGCTTATTTTGCAAGGGGAAACAGTATAATACAGGATGCATAGCTTATAAAATTATTTATAATAGTCACCCAAAGACTGATATACAAAAAACTGTAGGAAATCTGTCCATACACTATAGACCAAGGAATCTAGCCAGGGGCCTGGATCCCACAGAAATGTCCTGCATGAATTCAGCTGAAGACCTAGAGCTCATAACAATGCCTCTCAGGAGTCCAACTGGAGGCCCGGAGGACATAACAATATCTCAGGCAGGCCTGTTTCACAGATCTGTGCTGGGAAGGCCCAAAGGTCAGTGGTGGAAGTTAGAAAGTCTGTGCCAGCAGGATGAAGGGTCTCTGTGCTAGTAAGCTGAGGGATCTGCAGTGGAGCCAGGAAGCAATGCGCAAAGTAAGAACCAGAGCCCCGCTGAAAAGTACCACAGCCATCCTAAGCAACAGTGAGGTCCCGAGCTCCTCCAATGGTCAGGACAGCCGGGTTCCCATCAGGAAAGCCAACACAGCAAGCTTCTCCAGGAGACTAACAGTGCACCACCTTCCCCTCTGGAGCCAGGA
Source organism: Chinchilla lanigera (assembly GCF_000276665.1). Lineage (NCBI taxonomy): Eukaryota > Metazoa > Chordata > Mammalia > Rodentia > Chinchillidae > Chinchilla > Chinchilla lanigera. The sequence goes on along the minus strand of NW_004955551.1, from coordinate 900,714 downwards.
AGCAATGTTCAGCGTGAGGACCAGAGCTCCCCCAAAGGGAACTGAAGCTATTCTCAGTGCCAACAGGATCCCAAATTCCTTGGAGGATGAAAACAGCCAAGTTCATCAGGAAAGCCAGAATGACGAGCTCCTCCAAGAGAACCAGCAGCTCCTTATACCTTCTACCAGCTCCCAACAGCCTTCCTCAGCTCCCTCCAGCCTTCTCAGTTCCGAACAGCCTTTCAGTTTGCAAAAAGCCTTTCTCTGCTCCCAACAGCCTTTCTTCTTCTTCTCCAGTTCTGCCTCTTGTGCTGCTGGCAACAGTCCTCAGGTGGGCCTCCCACACCCAGCACCACACTTACTCAGTTCAGCTAGGGGTTCTAAGCTGACCACCAGCTGTCAATCCACTACAGGGTGCCACCCCTTTCTGCTCTTTTTATGGTTTTTGTGGTCATTGTTATGACGATTGTCAACTGTCTCAGCACACGCAAATGGAATTATAATGAACTGAGAGGTTACCTGGTAGTCACTCTGGCAGCCAGTTTAGATTCAGCCAGTTTCAACTAGCCCACCTGAAGAGAAAATTATGGCTCACAGGCATCCTGTCCTCAAAGATAAACAAGATTAGGACAGGGTAGAAATTCATCTGGATCAATCAGGCAGTCCTTACTGGGGCAAGGTAACAATTTGGAATCACTTTCTAGCCAGATGTTTGGATTAAGTACAGCTGTGTGTACTGCTGGTTAGAAAGCCCAGCTCTTGGTGTTTATGTGATCTGAGCACTAATTCATTTGGTCTTGTTAGGCTGACTAAAAATGAAAAGCCCTTCAGTGAATGCCTTCCTCTGACCTAGATGCCCATTACCTGCTGGCGACTTCCTCTTGCACATGGTACCTGCTCTGTGCTCTGTAATGATGTCTACTCCTATTGTTAATACCCCTGCCAATTAAGGAAAGCCATCTCACCTCCCTCCAAGCAACTATCTACTCATTTAGATCATCCTACCTATCTCCCAGCACCTAGCACAACTTGTAACTATCTTATTTATTTGTTCATTTATGCCTCTACTCTCCAGCTTCCATTCACTAGAAAGCAACTAGCTCCATAATCACAAGGATTGTATCATTAATCATCCAGTGTGGGTACTCAGTGATGTCCACAATGAATCATTTAAATATTTTCTGAGTTCAGAGTCACATAAAATGTGGGGCCTTTTATAACTTTATCTGTGTAGTAGAGCAGATCTAGAATTGCTTTCTCAAGAAAGTTTTGGTCTTTCTGACAGGTAGTTCTATGAGCCACATCCATAAGCAAGTGGGGCAGCCCTTAGTTCAGGCACAAGACCTAGTGAAACTTCAGACTTTGCCATATTTTCAAAAGGATGATCACCCTTTCTCCAGCCCAGGGATCTGCCCTTAAAGATCATCTTAGTGGTCATTCCCTGGAAGGAGGGCTTCCAGCGCACAGGGAGCCGCAGGTGGGTAGCGCCAGTCTTCGGGCTGGCTAGCTTCCTGCCTGGTGGCTCCCGGAGGGTGGGCCCCCAGCGCACGGGGAGCCTCGGGTGGGGAGCGCTGGTCTTGGGACCAGCGACTCACTCCCGGCCGGGTCGTTCCCTGGAAGGAGGGCTTCCAGCGCACAGGGAGCCACGGGTGGGTAGCGCCAGTCTTCGGGCTGGCTAGCTTCCTGCCTGGTGGCTCCCGGAGGGTGGGCCCCCAGTGCATGGGGAGCCATGCGGCAGTGAGCGCTATTGCGCGCTGGCCCTTAGGCTGGCCGCAGCCGCTCAATTGAGATCTATCACGACACAGAGAAACAGTGACACAATTGGCCCACCATGCACCCACTGCAGTTTCCCACCCACGGATGTGTGTGAACAATTGAAACTTTGAACAACCCCTGGGAAT
>NW_004955551.1:890583-897554 GCF_000276665.1 Chinchilla lanigera | reverse complement strand
CTGAGAAACTATTTTGTAGATAATAATATGTAAAACGATAACCATTGATAATTTCCTACCATTTTGACTGTAATTTGCTAAGTCCCCCCTATTATTATGTTATCCTTCTTTTACTCTTTAAAATAAAAAAAAAAAAGATCATCTTAGTGTCTGCTACTAGCCATTTGTCAGAATACACACAATAAACCTATGCTACCCTACACTTTGTAGCCCTCACTTATTTGCAAAAATAGTGTTGATAGAGCCCTGCCTGGAAAACTTCTTTCCTTCTTTGCTTCAATTTTCAATGCAAACTTTAGAATCAGCCAGAACCTTAGAGAGAAAAGTTGATACATTTTTGTTTCTCATATGAAAGTTTTCACTAAACCATTCTGTTTCATTATATTGTTGACCTACATTGAAAGATACTGTGAAAACAACCCTGAGAAACTCATTATTCTACATTATTATATGTTTTATATGAATGTTTGAAGATATTATTTGCTACATCACACTGGGCCTCCTATTGAAGACCCACAAGAGAAATTGCTCAGCTCTCCTATATTAAGAATAGCTATGCTTCTCTGTACCGTTGGTTTATTTTTAATCTTTTACATGCCATGAATCTTATTTATTCTTGTGATTTGGAGGCTAAGAAGCTCATAAGCATTCTTATGGGATCATACTGTGGGTATTTCATTACTAACCTTTCCCTGGACTTTATCAAATTTTTCATACTGTTATTTTCATTTTACCCCAATTTTTTCACTTGTCCTTTCTAAATCTGGCTAAACTAAATATATTACTATGAAGATCCTTGGATCCTTTCTGGAACAAGGTAAGGAACCTTTATAACTAAATTTAATATTTTAACAATTTGATACCCTGTTATACAAAACCAGTGATATTGGCGGGGGGCACATTTGGAAGCCTAACTTAAAATACAGAATGTGTAGCATTCCCAAGTTCAGTTCTGAGTTTTCTAGGGTCACCCATAAGACTATTGGGACTTAAACCTAGGTAGAAATCTTTGTGTTGATCTGTTGGAAAAGATTCACTGTGGTGCCAGGAACAAAGAAAATATAAAGTGGCTTCCAAGGTGAGTAACACATCAAACTCAATAGGTTGGTGCATTACTCAGGGTTTTACTAGAGAAATAACAGATATAACACAAGATGTACAAATTATAAACAGTTCCAAGATTGGCTTATAATGGTCAGCCAGAGACTTATATGAGGAAGCGTGCAGAGGGTGTCTGCACACTGAAGACCAAAGGAATCACTCCAGGGTCTGGAGTTCACTGCAGAGTTCCATGCAAGTCTGTACCAGGAGGCCAATGAGTCTGCAACAGAAGGCTGAAGTATCCAAGGCAGAAGCCGAACAGTCTGCACAAGAAGCCAGGAGATGATGTCCAAGCTGAAGGTGAAGACTGGAGCTCCTCCAAAAGGAATGGAAGTTCCTCTGTCCTTCTTCATTTCCCTTTTATATTATCTAGGTGATGATCCACCCTAGAGTGGCTCCTCTACACCCTAGGGTATAGAACTGCTGAGCAAATTGCTGAGCCAAGTTTAGTTATGCTTCTAAACTTCTCAAGTTGACATAATCAATCAACCACTACCGTTGGCTATTCCAAGTTGCAGCTGCTGGCTTGTAATAGACCTGCTTCCTACATGAGCACCTCTGTTTTTAGTGTTCTTCACATGATCATCCACATTCTATTCCATGTTTCTTCCCTACAACCTCATCCCTCATCTCACCTCAGAACCTTTCTGCTCATATCCATTATCAACACACCCCTACCATGGCTTGAATGCATGCACCAGAATTCATGTATTGGAAATCTAATTCCCAACACAACAGACTTGGGTGGTGGAGCCCGATGGCACTACCTTAGGTCATGAGGGTCACAAGGTCCCCTTGGGAATTGATTAATGTCATTTAAAGTGCTATGGGTAGGAGTTCCCTCTCTGGTGCTCTTTGCCATTCTCCCTTTTGTCATAGGATGACACAGGAGGAAGACCCTTGCACCTTGATATTGGGCTTCCCAACATCTAAAACTGTGAAACAGTAGATTTCTATTTAAATTACTCAGTGTATAGTATTGTTATAGTAGCACAACACAGAACAAGTCACCTCCAAACTCCTCAGCCCTTTCTTAAAATATTTTCTGCTTGTTCCCCTGAAAATCAGATGGTCTTGCAGGAATGGAAGAAAGAAATTTTCCTGCAGCTTCCACCAGTGGGAGTTCAGGAAATTAAACCAATAAAAGACAGATTGACAAAAGAGTAACAGCTTATTTACACATGCAGCATGCATACACAGAGGAAAAACACAGTGATGAGTAACTAGCAGGTGGTTAGAACTTGGAGCTTATTTAGCATCACAGCAAAGAACAAATGTGTCAAGAAATGATAAGACAAAAAAAGGGGGATTTAAGGTTTTAGGGGCAACAAACTGAGGGAAGATAAACACATGGGAGAAACTACTATAAGGTAAGGCAGGGCGTAGCAACACATTACACCAACCCATCCCATACTTTTCTACTGTTAATTTGTACTTTAGCATAATAGTAGCTAGCTGTGCATCTGAGTAGCTACACGTGAGGGATACTGGAAGCAATCTTTGTGTTTATCGCTGCAAAGTGTATATATGTGTGCAAAAGTGTCAAACTGAGATTTTCACCCACATTATGCTCCATCCAACAGGTTTTCAATATGCTTATCTGAACATCACAGAGGGTAAAATACATCTACACTACTCTTTTGTTGGTAAACATGTGCTTTACCATGATGGAATGTGGATGTGACTCACAGTACCTGTGTCTAGGGAAAGAAAAAACCCATCAGTGCATTCACCAACTTGGCAGATGAATGGTAAGGTGTGTGCAGGAGCTCCAAGGCTGCATCAGGTGAGTTTTACCATGAAATACTCATTGCTAAATTTCTGTGCATTTAGGATTTGCTTTTTTATTTAAAAAAAAAAAGTTTTCCTTTGAGCTTTCTGATAGAAGTAGCCCAATTGAGAACAATGGCACATGAAAAACCAGATTTGCAAGTTATGGAGAATGTCAAAAGTGAATCATCAGATTACTCATCCATGGATGATGAGGATGATAATGACTTTGATGCTGGCCATGTGAGACAAAGTTTCTGTGACAGTGAAGTGGAGCAAGAATCAACTGATACAGACAGAGTGGATGCAAACCTCCTTGATTCAGATGATGAAGAAAACAACAATGTGAGTACATATGTGACTAGCTGAAATGGTCAAAATGGTCACACATTCAAATGGAACAATTCAATTTTAGAGCTATGTTCAAAAATACAATGAGGATCTTGGCAAGGGTGGAACCTGTTGGATGGAATGCAAACATTGCCACTCAATGTTTGAAATTTTTTGTTTGTAATAGATGAAATACTATGCTACAAGATGTTGTGAAATACATATATGCTAAAATGCAAGGGAAACTTTCTGTGTGCACTGATAGCCATTCTCAAAAATGTGTTTATCATAATACTTCACTAGCTGAAATGAAAGTATTCATAGGTCTGCTGTACTTAGCAGGGCTTTCTCATGGTCATCACATGAATGTAAAGGATAGATGGAAAATTAATACGTACAGGCTTGAGGTTTGGAAAATAATGATGACACTGAGGAGATTTGATTTTCTTCAAGATTGCCTGAGATTTGATGACAAAAACCACCCAAAACAAACGGGTACTGTTGATGTCAACATTGCACCATGATGGAAATATTGATAGGGAAACCTTGGCAGAAGGGAAGCCTGAGATACAAACTTTCTCCAACAAAACCAAGGGCACAGTAGGTGTTGTTGATGAGTTATACTGCAACTGTGATGTCACTTGAAACACAAAGCATTGGCCAATGGATGTGTTTTACTTGATCCTAAACATGTGTGGCATAAATGGTTTCATAATACACAAAGAAATAACAAGTGCAAAATACCATGGAGAAATTTTCTTAGAGGATTGGGAATGGAACTTATAAGAGATCATTTACGCAGGAAAAACAAACTGTTTCTGCCCAGTGAACCCTACCAAAAAAATTGTGGCACACACTGGTGAGCTGACAGGTAAACAGGCAGGCACACCATCACAAAAGCTTACTACAACAACCAGAAAACCAAAAAGATGTCAACTGTACTCTGCAAGAAAGGACAGGAAAGCAAAACATACATGCTATCAGTGTAAGCGATTCTTGTGTTCGGAACATGCAGTTTCATATGTGAAGACTGCCATGAATGAGACAGTTGAAACAAAAATTACTTCTGTGGTAGACTTTTGTTTGTATTTACATTGTATTTCACATAGGAACTTATTTCTGATGTAATCTTCTAGGTTTTTAAACATGTACACAGCTGATGTGAAAACGTTGATGTCTATTCTAAGCACTATTCTAAACGTTGATGTCTATTCTATTTTATGTTGTTGATATCTTATTTTCCTGCTAGGAACATATTGTACAATATAGTAGGAAGCTCCTGACAAAACAGAAAGAGAAGAGAGGTGACAAGAATGGCCTGCTACATAGGAAAGGAAAGCTAAGCTCTTGTGCTGTCAGTGTAAGAAAGTTAAGCACTTGTGCTGTCAGTGTAAGTGAGATGTGTGCATGGAATATGCAGTTGTCATGTGTGAAGACTGCCTTGGACGTGACAGTTGAAGTGAAGATTATCTTTGTTGTAGACTTTTGTTTGTGTTTACATTGCAGTTCACATAGAAATTTACTTCTGATGTTATCTTTTGGGTTTTGTAAGCAAGCTCAGAGCTGATGTGAAAATGTTAATGTTTATTCTAAATGTGCAATACATATTTTGAAATTAATACTTTATTTTATTGACATTTTATGTTCCTGTTAACTACACATTGCCTAATATAACAGGTGCCTCCTGAAAAAATGGCAACACTAATGAGATATCAAGTATGTCCTACAAAAGCCCAGGAAAGCAGAACATGTGGCTGTCAGTATAAGCAATACATGTATATGGAATGTGCTGTTGTCATGTGTGAAGACATGACAGGTGTGATATTTGAAGTGATAATTGAAGGTGTGATAACTGAAGTAAAGGTTATTGTGTTAGAGTTTTATTGGTATTTTCATTGTAGCTCTTGTAGGAGTTTGTTTCTATTGTTCTGTTTTAGACTTTGTACACCAAAGATCAGTGTACAAAAGATGTTTCAACATCTTTTTTGATGTTGAAAATTTTGATGCTTTTTATGAACACTCAATATTCAAACATTCAGTATTTTTTCCCATAAAATACCCACTGTTCAATATAATAAAATTAAAATTAAATAATCCATCAATGGAAATATTCTAAATAATAAATGTGGGTATCACACACCCCTGTTTCTGCACCTTCGTGACAAAATTTATGTTATACTCTTTAATAAGATTTGTTCATCCAAGTCCTTCTCACTGCCAAGTATCCATCTTCTTCACAGCCATAAAACATCCTTGGGAGAGGGATTTATGGCTGTCCTCATTTCTCAAGAGTTTCTGCTTTTAGTCTGATAAGGGAACCTCTAGAGTGGATTCTTGCTGCCCCTTTTGATCTTCATTTGCCTCCAGCTCGAGGTAAACCTCATGCCAAAGTGGAATGTTTTGGGGTAACATAATCATATCCTTTCCTTGGAGCCAGGGTCAGCATGTTAGGAAATTTCAGTGCTATTCAGTCAACATCCTAGATATCCCTTGGGGGAAAGCACTGCAGCCCTCTCTATTGGATCAGCTTTTCTTTCTGTAATTCACATTCCTAAGAGCATGGAAGTGTGGAAGATCTTCAGTTTTGATCTTCGTTTGTGTTTTTTGAGACACAGTCTGACTATATAGTTCAGGCTGGCTTTGAACTCATTACGTGGCCCAGGCTGGCCTCAAAATCACAGCGATCCTCCTGCCTCAGCCTTCCAAGTGCTGGGATTATAGGTGCGCACCATACCTGGCAAGATTTTGCCATCATCAAATTTTACCACTTTTCATGGCTGCCACTTACCAACCTCCTGTCACTCCTTCACACTCACTGATGACTACAGCCTTTACCTTCCTCCCTCTCACATCCTACTGCTGTCATAATTACCCTCAGTGATTTCAGTCCATCTGGATGCCCCATAGCACACTGTGGCCATTCAGTTCTTTCTTGTAATCTTAGCATCTACAATCCTTTTCTTTTCTGTGCCACAACCTCAGAATGAGAGTCACTACCAAGAATGGTGTCACTGCACGTCTCAAAGTCAGACATCCAAAGCTTTCACCATCCTCTCCTGTCTTTCCACTCAGCTGCTATCGTACTTCCACTCTAGCAAAAGTTTCCTGATCCACTGCCCCAACCACTTTCTCACTATCCAGAGCCTCCATTAGGTTAAGCCTTATATGACCTAAGAACACAGTGGGACTCTTCTAGGATTCCCCTGGCTGGATCAACTGGATTAATTTCAGATTTCTGACCATAGATATCAAATGTGCATTAGACATTGGCAGGCACTTCTCCTACACCTCCCAAGGAAATGATCTATTCTATTGTCTGGGATTACACAACTGAAATGATCCAGGTCATAAATGACCCTCAGGTGGGTTGCCAAAGCCACTTCAGACTATGGCTGACTACTACTGTGATTCAGCCATAATAACCATTCAGATTTCATAGGCTAGTGAAGGGACCTCAGCCCCTTCTGCATTCATGGAGCTCCCTGAGAGCATTTCACGTATGTTGTTATACAATTCTTTGAACATTTTCCCTTCATCCTCCTTCCACTGGCATTTCCTACCCAAAAGCCACTTGAGGTGGCTTCCATATGGTTAAGGAATACAGTGAACACAGTGCAACTTGGGTGTGGTGAAGACCCCAGAGACTTCTAAGCAGAAGTGGCCCTCAACAGAGAACATAGCTGGGGATTTAGCTCAGCGGCAAAAGCGCCTGCCTGGCAAGCGCAAGGTCGTGAGTTCGGTTCCCGGTACCGGAGAAAAACCAAAAAAAA
>NW_004955551.1:883690-890483 GCF_000276665.1 Chinchilla lanigera | reverse complement strand
AAAAAAAAAAAAAAACAGAGAACATAGCCTCAGAGGATACCACTCTTGGTATGGACAACTCACGGTACTAATGGTGAACTCAGAGAAGGAAGAGAACCCTCCTCACTGTACTTCTCACTGAAGTGCAAATTGTTCTCCAGAACCTCACAAGTTCCTATAGCTTCTGCCAGCACCATACTCTATGGAGCTAAAACCAAGTCCTTCTATCTGAGCTGGAGGCAAGTATGCAATGCATGAGCAATGCTTGAGCCATGCTGTCCTTCCCGACCTGGGTTCCCTTGGTGCCAATGCAAAAATCTCTCCTCTCTTCACTGACCCAGTAACCCTCTCCCCCACTCACTACCACAAGGTTCAGCCATGTCTGCACACCAACTAAACTCATTCTGCAAACACACACACACACACACACACACACACACACACACATATGTATGTACCTCTAAGTGGAAGGTAAACAGAAAGAACAAAGGAAAAGGATGGTAGATTATAGAATGTTCTAATCAAAAGGGTCAAGAGGAAGGTGATTCATGCAAAGATGAAGAAAATGATAAAAGTAACATTGAATGACTTTTAGAGATTCAGAAAAGATGATGTACTTTTCTCTTCTTTATTTTAAAGAGAAAAGAACAAAAACAAAATAACAAAGGCATAAACAAAACAACATAAAACCACTAAAAACAATACAGAATTTCAAAACAAGGTGATAGGATATTAACCGTAGTTGTAGTATTACATATTGTTATCTTCAAAGTGGTTATTCAGATAACTACATATACGCTGGTCAAAAGAAAAAATATCTCAACCTCTATTTAAACACTTAGCCAAACTACAATTTCATGTGATTTAACCAAGTGCCTGGTTGATTTCTGCCTAGTATCACTGCTGAGAACTTGCCTCCTCCTCTCCATCCATAGGCTTACAGTGGGAACAGCTATCTTCCTACAGAACAGCCTCCACCCACCCACTGACCATGGACCAAAATCTGCTACTCCAGAATTTGGAGTGACCACCAAAAGAGACAGCTCAGCCTTAAGGAAAAAGAGAGGAGGAATATAAGCTGCAGAAGTTGCAGGTAGCAACTGCATTCCTGCCTCTGACCTGCAGTGAAGCCCAATCTGTCTCTGCTTGTGGGTTTAGCCACAGATCCCAGACAATTCTGTTTGCCAAAACTAGCTCAAGTGGTTGTTGTTAGTTACAGCCAAAAGAATATTAGTTAAGAGAGACATGTAATGAGGCAAGAATGATTGTTAGAGGAACTTGAGAGCAAAGCCATCACTCTCTGCAAAAGAGTAAGGAAACCAAGTTCACATATACAAGTAAGGACATGCTGAAGGCTGACTGACAGAGATGGGACTGTGGACACCGAATTCTCCCCAGAGGCCACTAACATCGTAACAAAGAGAAGGAGCAGTTACCGTGTGAAAGAAAACAAGTGTCTGCAGTGTTTTGGAAGCATGTAGAAGGGGACCAGCTGTAAAAACTGAGGCTAGGAAAGAAACCTGAACGCCATATATTGTGACTTGCTTCTGGAAAGGCAAAGAATTGAACAAATGACATTTGACCTTGTGTCTATACATCCCATGGGGTTCAGAGACCCCGACAACAGCACTGCCACCCAGAGACTGTCCCCTTTACTTAGATCTGGAAAACTGAGTCCCAGATTTCTCAGCTGATGACACTATTCTCAGGAGGACCAATGACGGTACAGATGGGAAGAAGTTCTGCAAACTTGCAGTCAGTCCCCCAGTACAAAAGAGAAATCGCTATGTAACAGTCGTCACCCAATTGCCTAACTGAAAATATGGAAGGACAGAATGAGAAGAGGCATCAATGAAAGAAAATCAATTCCCAAAAATTATCAGTACCCGGAATCCTGACTTCACAATTCTTGTACATAAAGCCTTTCTGTGACTTCCTGCCACCTCCAGAAAAGTCCAGAACCTGTACATTGTGGTTCATGGTTCCAGTCACCACTGTGGTTCCTACCTGTGCCCCTAATAGCCAGCTGAAGCATATCACCTTCCTTGTGGACACAAATTTCTTTTTTTTAAGTTTAAAAAAGCTGGTCATTAATTTATTGACATATTAAGAAAGTGGTAGATTCCTACACTTCTGTTGAGTTCCACCATAAAATGGAACAGTAAAATTATTTTTTAAATGTAATACATAGAACACAAAATGAATTTGTAGCAAACCCTAGGAAATTCTTTTGTTATAAATTACCCAAAATTCAGCACCTGCCTGGCAAGTGCAGTGTCCTGAGTTCAATTCCTGGTACCGGAAAAAAAAAAAATTACCCAAAATTGATAAACAGATCCCTCCTAACTTGCATTTTGTTTAAAGTAATAACTTTATACCTTACAAATAAATTTCAAGTATGAAAAGTGCATTATTGCAATAATAACTCTTTGTAAGTCCAAAATTCTTAGTTTATAATAGAACTATAAAGTTTAAAAAAAGTGTAAAACCATCAGTGCCATCTGCTGCAGAAGTCCAACATCTTCAAATGTTGTTTAACAAGTTGCAGCAAAACATACCTGGAAGCAACACGTAACTGAAAGGAAACTACTCGTGTTTTTACCACTTTACATTATTATCATCTTTAGTATTCTCCCTTTCCAAATAGAAACTCACACGCTCCATAATGTTACTCTTGAATCAGCCATTCTGTGCAGTTGCCACTTGCATGTTTCCAAAATCATCATCTTCTTCATGTATTGTCTCCAAACTAACTAAGGTACCAAATTGTACAGATAAGGACCTTTCTATCTGGAATGGCAACATCACCTGTAGTGTTAATTTTGCTAGGTAGATAGCTTCATATTCCTGAAGGTGAGGGACAAATCCAGCATTAGGATTAATACAAAATCTTCTTTCTTGCACATAAGCAAATGCATTTCTATACTTCATCCCAAACGTTACCATAATGTATGCCATAACAAAAGCAGCACTTCTGGCGATCCCTACATTTCCATGGGCAAGAACTTTTCCTCAGTTTGTAAGCTCCCATCAATAAATTTCTTAGTCATAGGAATAAAACATTATATTTTCCACTGGATCATCTGCAATATCAAAGACTAACTACCCAAATAATTGTTGAAAATTTGCTCCAATAAAGTTTGCTTCAATATTTTGTTATATGCGCATTATGTGAGTTAGTCCATGTTTCTGTAGTATAAGCAGCTTGCTTTTCATAGCAGAAGAATATGGGCCTAAGAACAATGCAGGGAAAATTTAGGGCATCTCTCATTTCATAGCGTAGGTCCACTCTTTGGTGTCCTCCTTGCACTGTTGGAGTGAGGGGAACTCCAGCTTCATGTCCTCCACGGCCCAGGCTCCGCGAGCGGGTGGGGTGAGAACTCGCAGCGGAAGGAAGGAAGCGAGGAAAGGAGGGAGGAAGGGCTGGAGGAGCGGAGGATGGGACGGGGGGCGGGGGCCTGGGGGCAAAGGGGTCCCGAGTAACACCCGCGAGGGCGTCCCAGGGGCGGTGGTGGTAAAGGCAACCAAGAAGCGGAGGGTTGTGTGGCTCATGCGCGGCCGCCATGCTGCTCGACACAAATTTCATTTCTTGCCTCTTTATCACTTTTATTTTGGCTCAAGACAGTTTAACAATCATCTTTGTCCTTTTGCAATTTTTTTGTAGTGCTGGAAATTGGGCCCAGGCCCTGAGCACACTAGGAAAATGCTCTACCACTGACCTACAACCCTCCACCCCATTTTTGTCTCTTTGAATGCCTCCTCTCATTAATATTTTTTTGGCTACAAATAATAAAAACCTCTTTAGGAAACAAAGACAATTCCCTGGAAGGATATTGCCTAAACCTGCCTCGTTTGGTTCATTCCTTAAACCTCTGGAAAAATGCCTGGGCCCTGCTGGATTCAACGCCCCACCTCTGTGCTCACATAGCATTCTGGACAGTGTTTTTTGCCGTCTTCTTACCGTTAGACCACGTGCTCCAGAGGATGAGGACTGTATTCCCCAATGTCAGTCCTTTGTATGGTCGGTTCTGAGAATTCCAAAAATATTTGTGGGATACATATACAAATTATTGAAAAGGCAAATTCTCGCTGGGAGCCAGTTTAATGGATGGTAATTATTGTCAACATTTAAATTCCGAAACAGTTATTTTTACCCATGGAATCCTATTCCTTAGCTGTCAGTTTCAATCAGGTTCACGTAGGTTGTGCCTGCCTCATCCTCTCTGGCGCCTCTCCCACAGCAGAGCCGATTTCCCATTTGAACTTGAGATTGCTCCATATGCTGCTCTGGAAGATAAACCCATATGTACTACTGTGGACTCCATGTTAGCTGGTAATATAAACAATTAAGAATCATCTCACAGGTTTCAGAGCTCAAGATTATTTTTTCAACAACACTTAACACTTAAATGACAATCATAAATACCTTTTACTGTAACAGAATTTTTCATGTATGATTTCACTTAATCTTCACAATAACCAGAAATTATTACTGCCATTTTATAGCTGAGGTAATTGATAGATAGGGCAGTCAAGCACCTTGCTCAGTATGATGCAATAGACAGTGGGAGAGCCCAGAACCAAGCCCAAGACACCAGATTCTAAATTACCTGTTGATGGTATCAGTGAATGCCTACTACATCACCCAACCCAAGTAAAGACTGAGTTTGGGTATGATATGAACTGTAACCATGGTGAGAAGATTGATCAAAAACAAATGGCCAGGCAGGGTGTGGTGTCACCTCCCTGTAATCCCAGCACTCTGGAGGCTGAGGCAGGAGGATCGCCATGAGTTTGACAGCCTAGGCTACATAGTGAACTCAAGATCAGCCTGAACTACACAGTGAAAGCCTGTCTCAAAACAAAAAAAAGAAAGAAAGAAAGAAAGAAAGAAAGAAAGAAAGAAAGAAAGAAAGAAAGAAAGAAGAAAGAAAAATGACTGTGTCTCAATATGTCCCTGTGCAACCTTTTTTATTGCTCTAAGAATATTTGTTTTCCTCATTTTTCTCTTGTCATCTGTCATAAAACTGGAAACTTGAATCTGAGATTAGGAATGAAAGGGAAGGCATTTCTACTCACTTTTGAGCTGGAACTTGACATAAGCCCATATATCTAAGGCCACATTAGGAATCTCTTAAAAGTTATTGCTTGAAAGCAATAACTTTGCAAACTAGACCACCAGCAGCAAAGCAAATGACCCTAGGGTTGCTGAGGTCTGCATTTCTCCTGTGGTGAATGCACCTCACCAGGACTGTCACATTTTCTGAGACCATCAGCAAACACACATTTCCAGGGAGTACGAGGATAGGAAGGATCTCTGGGGCTTTCTTTCTGGAGGCAGTAGACACAGCCACTGTTCTGTGCAACCCCACCTGGACTTCCTAACGGTCTCATCCCTAAAAATGACAACAACGTTCTAATAAATGTTCAGTGAAAATTTCATTCAGCTCAGCTGACATAGATTGGTCGAAACAACCCCATCTGAGCCTGTGCTCTCAATCTGCTTGACTGGTTCTTACCAAGATTCATTTCTCCATTGGGCCAGAAAACTAAAAATCTTGAAAGTGCTGAGTCCAGATATTTTAAATTAATGAAAAGAACATATCAAAATTTAATGGAGGAAAATAGGTCAGCTCCTATTTTTCATCAAGGAAAAGGTCTTGGTGGTATAGCCTTAGAACGTACCCCAGACAGAAAAATTACTGCTATTAGAGGAATTGAAACTGAGGCCTAAGGGTTTCCTCTGGCTTTGACTTTCTGTCTCCCTAAGTGGCAGGAAATGTGGTTTATTTGTAGAATTTCACTGTGAATTGCTTGAGGAAAGTTGACTTGAAAAAAAAATCTATTGAAATAAAGACAAATGTTTTGTGGAAGGCAAGTATACAAATGAAAGGAACTTTCTAAGTTCCACTGAACTACTGAGGATTGATACAAATGCTAACTGTAAAGCAAGGCAAAGTTGAAAATATTGCTAATTAGTGAATATCAAGCCTCATCTCATTAATCTTGAGAAACAAGGGAAGCAAGGAAGCAATAAAATAAACCCATTTTGACTTGTCAGTTATGGGAACTTTCTTCTCTTTCTGTCTCCCAGAAATGAGACAGAATGACACTGTTCCCTTGCTACAAGCTAATATGCTATCATCATAGCCACTGTCACACTGTCCTCTTGAGTCTGATTTTAAACATGGCACTCAATAGACAAAAGGTAGAAAGAGCCCAAATGTCCATCAAAGGATGAATGGGTAAACAAATTTCTATTATACATACAATAAATATTCAGCCATAAGGAAGAATGAAGTACTGATATATGTTACATCAGCGAAGGTGAACCTATGGCATGCATGCTGCAATGGATACACAGAATCCTCTCTGTTGGCACTTGAGCCAAGTCATCCCCAACATCACCCCAGCTGACAAGCATTGGGTAACAGCACACACAGGGGCCATGTGCTCACTCAGAAAGGGGTAGTGGTGCTAGGCAATGACACCACAAGCTGCCACTTACTAGGTGCAATTTGTGGGAGCTTTCAAATGGCCGGTCAGTGCACTGCTAAGGAGATTTTATAAACATATATACAGTGCATATATATTTGTTTGGACTACCTGGGAGTTTTATTAGCACACAATTTTAACACTGAGTTTTCTTATGAAAAATTGAAATTTAATAACTTAGATTTAATAAAGAGATGTTCTAATTAAGAGACTGAGATTCTTTTAATGTCGTGCCATCCCCCTGGTATATTTGAATCTGCAGCATCATCTTTAACTGTTTATGATGAATTTATCAAAACAAGGGCAAGGAAATATTCAT
>NW_004955551.1:877477-883335 GCF_000276665.1 Chinchilla lanigera | reverse complement strand
ATATGTTATATGCAATAATATATAAATATATATGAATATATATTTATATTCATATATGTGAATATATATTTAGAGATATATTTTTATATATGAATATATATTTTATATTATATGCTTGGACTGGCTATGACTTTTAGCAGAAGCCCCCTCAAGGTAGGAAATGTTGGGGCTGGGGATACAGCTCAGCAGCATAAGAGCCTGCTTGGCAAGCGCAAGGTCCTGAGTTTAATTCCCTGTACCCAAAAAAAAAACAAGAGATAGGAAATATTTTCAGATTCCTTTTTCAGAGCAGGCTAAAAGCCGATGATCAGTGGAACACTGCCCATTTGCACTAGTGGTCAGAAAATTCTAGAGGAAGCCCAGATGAGAATCTCTGCCATAGACTGGTTTCATACAGTTCCTTGTTAAAGAAGCAAAATATCCAGTCATTCCGTTTCATTGTATTATACATCAAGAAGCTCTTTGTGGCAGGGAAGGCAGCAAAAAGTTAGATGATATCCTCAAAGATGTCACAAAAATTACATCATGGCTCGTGCTCATAATTTTCAATAGTTTCAGGCACTTTTGAATGAGATTCTGGCACAGTATGATGCTTTGCTTATGTATAATAATGTGTGGTGGCTGAGCAGAGGATGAGTCCTGGAGACATTTGTAGCCTGCTTGGATGAAATTAGGCTGCTTATGAATGAAAAAGACCAGGACTATCCACAGCTCGCTTATGCAGCCTGGCTTAATAACCTCATGCTTTTTACAGATTTTATACTACACTTCAGTGCACTGAACAAAAAAACCCCAATGTGTGAGGAAAACAGCAGAAAGAATATTCTGTGATATCAAAACATTTGAGAGAAAACTGCAAATTTTTCAGAGACCTTGAGAGTGGGCAGCTGAAATATTTTCCAAATCTAAAATTGCATTTAGAATATTCAACAAGATTTCCAGACGATACTACAAGCCGTGAAGAAATCTATAAGGAATTATCTAGCACTGGAGCAGCTGCAAAGGAGAATTTTACTAAAAGATATTTACAGTTCCATAAAATGGGGATAACCCTGTGTTTTCTTTTTTTTTAATTCACCCAGTCCTCAAAAGGCTCTTTATTGAAGTGATCCTGACATCCTTTTACTTCCCCAGATAAAGCAAAATTTGAAAAATTAGATCTTTCTTGCTTACACTGGTCAGAGTTTGGAAATCTGGAAGTGGAGCTACTGGAATTTCAAAAAAGCTCTATCTGGAAATATAAATTCTATGCCCTGTGTGCAACACTTGAAAAGATAGAGAAGATAGAGTGTGAAAGGATAACAAAGGACAGCACAATTGTTAGTTCTGAAAATGAAATCCTTAAAGTGTGGAATTCTTTGCCAAATAATTTTAAGTCAATGAAAGGACTTGGGGTTGCTTTTCTTACTTTGTTTGGATCACCTTGGGCTTGTGAGCAGCTGTTTTCAGCTTTGAATTACGTCAAATCTCATATAAGAAACAGACTAACAGGTGACCTGAGTGCTGCACGTGTTGCTCTCAAGCTAGCAAAGTATGAGCCAAGATTTGACAAATTATCAGCATGGACACAACGGCAAAGGTCACATTAATTGTGCAAAGGAACACAAAGGTAAACTTTTACCTTTCAACAAAAAGCTGCTCATATCATTAAAAAATCTGTTAGTTTGTTTTTCTTTTCAGACAAAATATTTTAATGTGTGAGTTGTTTTTTCTAAACTGAAACCTCAGTATTCAGGTGTAGTTGCAGTGTTGGCACTTTATAATAAACAAGTGGATTTGGGGTTGCAGTTTGGACACTCAGTCTCTAAAAGGTTTGTTATCACTGTACTACACTGTGGAAAAACCTTGAAAATATTATGCTAAGTAAAATAAGCCAAACACAAAAGGTTGCATATTGTAGGATCTCATATTTTAATAGCCATAACTTCTCTTTTTCCTTCAGGTATAACTGACAAATAAAATTGTATATGTTCAAGGTGGTCAGCATGATGACTGATACACATATACCTTGTGTAATGGTTGTGACAATCAAATAAATTAATACAGCAAACGAGGACACTTAAGATTTACTCTCAGCAAATTTCAAGTAATACAGTATTAATTATCATCACTGTGCTGTACATTAGAGTCCCAGAACTAAGTCCACTTATCAATAAATGTTGGTACCTTTTTAACATCTCCCCATTTCCTTTATCTCACCCCTGGGAACCACCATCCTAGTCTCTGCTTCTATGAGTTCAATTTTTTATTCCACACATAAATGATATCATATATTATTTATCATTCTTGCTTATTTCACTTAGCCTAATATCCTCTGGGTTTATTTATGTTGTCACAAATGACATAATTTTCTTTTTTAATGGTTGAATAATGTCCTATTATATAAATGTACAAAATTTTCTTCATTTGACTGTCAGTGGAGTCTTGGGTTGTTTCCAGGTGCTGGCTATTGTGAATAATGAACGTGAAGATGCAGATATCTCTACAAAATTCTGATTTCATTCCCTTTGAATATGTGCCCAAAGGTAGGATTGCTAGATTCTATGGCAGTTCTATTTTTATTTTTATTTTTTTATGAATCTCTGTTCTGTTTTCCATAATGAATGTTTCAATTTACGTTCCCACCAAAAATGTACAAAGGTTTCAATTAATCCACACACTTGTCAACTCTTGTTATTTCTTCCCTTTTTTATCATAATCATCCTAACGAATGTGAGGAGATATCTCACTGTAGTTTTAATTTGGATTTCTCTGATGATTAGTGATAGTGGGAATTTTTTCACACACCTATTGGCCATTTGTATATCTTCCTTGAGAAAGTATCTACTCAGGTCCTCTACTCATTTTTTTAATCAGAGTACTGGGAAGATTTTTGCTTTGTTCTTGCATGAGTTATATAAGTACTTATACAACTCATTGTGTGAGTATTTATATAGAGTATTACCCTGTTGTCAGATATATTATTTGCAAAGGTTATCTTTTTTTTCCCCTCTTTGTGGTGCTGGAGATGGAACCCAGGGCCTTGCACATGCTAAGCAAGCATTCTGCCACTGAAACTTATCCCTGGCCCTTTCTTTAAATTTTTTCTATTGCTATAATCTATGCAAATTTTTAGTTTAATATAGTTCCATTTGTTCATTTTTTATTTTGTTGTCTGTGTTTATGATATAATACCCCAAAATATCATTGTCATGACCAATGTCAAGGAGATTCTTTCATTTTCTTTTAGGAATTCATTGGTTTCAGGTCTTACATTTAGGCCTTTAATCCATGTTGTTAATTTCTGTATATGGTGTAAGGTAAGAGTCCAATTACATCCTTTTGCAAGTGGCTACCCATTTTTCCCAGTACTATGTACTGAACAGGTTATGCTGTTCTGTTGTATATTCTTGGTGCTCATGTCAATGGCTCATTGATTATACAAGTGTGGGTTTATTTCTGTGCTTATCTGATTTCATTTACAGGAAATATGAAACTATGTAAATCTATGGAATCAGAGTGCAGACTGATGTTCAATGGGGCTAGGGAGAAGGAAAAATAAAAAGTACCTGCTTAACCAAAATTGGATTCCCTTTTGGGGTGAAAGAAAGGTTGTAAAACTAGGTAGAGATAGTGATTGCCCAATATTGTGAATATAATAAATTCCACAGAATGTTTCACTTTAAAATTAACTATGTTACCAATTAAGGTGAATTTTGTCTTAGTAAGAAATTTTGAAGAGGATTTCAATAAATGGAAAAACATTCCTCGCTCCTGGATAGGAACAACCAACATTGTGAAAATGGTCATACTATCAAAACTGTTGTACAGATTCAATGCAATTCCCATTCAACTACCATTAGCATACCTCACGGATCTAGAGAAAACATTCCTTAAATTCATCTGGAACCAGAAGAGACCCGGAATAGAAAAAGCAATCCTGGGCAACAAGGACAAGTCAGGTGGAATCACAATCCCTGACCTGAAATTATACTACAAAGCTACTGTAATAAGATCAACCTGGGACTGGCTAAAAAACAGACCTGAGGATCAATGGAACAGACTGGAAGAAACAGCCACAACCAAAAACACACTCAGCCACCTAATCTTTGATAAAGGGGCCAATCAAACTCACTGGGAGAACAATAGCCTCTTTAATAAATGGTGCTGGAAAAATTGGCTTGCTACCTGCCAAAGACTGAAAATAGACCCAAGCCTATCACCATGCACCAAACTCAAGTCAAAAGGGTTCACAGATCTCAATATTAAACCACAAACACTAAAGCTATTGGAAGAGAAAGTAGGTAAAAACCTTGAAGGTATAGGGGTAAGCAGAGAGTTCATGAACAAAAACCAAATTGCACGTGAAACACTTGAAAGAATCAACAACTGGGATCTCATCCTACTGCAAAGTTTCTGCACATCTAAAGAAATCACCAGCAGAGTAAAAAGAAAACCCACAAATTGGGGAAAAATTTTAGTTGGCTGTCCCTCAGACAAAGGTCTTTTATCTAGAACATATAAAGAATTTAAGGGGCTGGGGATTTAGCTCAGCGGCAAAGCACCTGCCTGGCAAGCGCAAGGTCATGAGTTCGGTTCCCGGTACCGGAGAAAAACCAAAAAAAAAAAAATTAAAAACATCAGCACCCCTCAAATTCAAAGACCCAACACAAGAATGGGCAACTGAGATGAATACACACTTCTCAAATAAAGAAATACAAATGGCAAGTAAATACATGAGAAAACATCATTAGTCATTCGAGAAATGTGAATTAAAACAACGTTGAGATTTCATCTCACCCCAGCAAGAATGGCTAGCATTAAGAAAGCAACCAATAACAAATCCTGGCAAGGAGGTGGAGAAAATAGGAACTCTTCTCCACTGCTGGTGGGAATGCAGACTGGTGGAAATCAGTTTGGAGATTCCTCAGCAAACTAGATCTAGAGGTCCCATTCAACCCAGCTATTCCCCTTTTGGGTATTTTCCCAGAAGATTGGAAAACATCATATCACAGTGATGTATATGCACCTATGTTCATAGCAGCACAATTTGTAATTGCTAAATTGTGGAAACAACCCAAATGTCCATCCAATGAGGGTTGAATAAAAGAAATTGTGGTACTTTTATATAATGGAGTATTACTCAGCTGTAAAGAAAAATAAACTCAAGGCTTTTATAGGTAAATGGTCACAACTAGAGACCATACTCATAAGTGAAATAAATCAAACATACATGTGCAATCAATACATAATACATCAACCATTGTTAATTTCCTACCACTTTGTCTGTAACTATGTATTTCATGTATTGTTCTTATGCTATTTTATAAAAGGATGTCTATTCAATAATATGTTTTCCTTCTTTTATTTTTAAAGTAAATTTAAAAAATAAATTTTCAATAAAGAAAGACATTTGCCTTATGTTTTTTAAAAAATGCTATATGAAAATTTTAACCCATAAGTAAGAGTTAGGACAGTATGAAAAGTGATTCTAATATGACAAAATTATGAGATCAGAGCTCTTGGCCTAACATCACTCAAAAGTGAAAGATGGAATCCTTTAATAGGTTGTAGTCTTCTGAGGAGACATGGATATAGTCAAAGAGTTACGAGTTTCGTTGAACAGCAAACCTCCCAACCCAACCATGGAATTCTACCCAACTCCTCCCATACACAACCTCACATGGTGGTTGAATTAGCATGGTTCTGGGAGCAGAAGACCTACTTTCAGGAGGATTGTTATCAGAATGGTATAAAAGGAGAACAGGAGGAAAGTATTTCAGCTGATTTTCCTTGGAAAAGCTTCTTTTTTTTGTTTTGTTTTTATTTTAGAAATAAAAGGAGGAAAATACTAACAGACAGACAACATTTTACAAAAT
>NW_004955551.1:836669-871712 GCF_000276665.1 Chinchilla lanigera | reverse complement strand
GAATCCACGGGCCCTGCAGCTCCTGGAGTACTTGCTCTCTTGGCGCAGGGTGTGTGGGGCTCAGAGATTCTGCTTGCCTGGCTCAGAGAGCCTGCTCACCCAGCCCCCAGCCGGAGAAGTCCCTGGGCCACTCAGTCTGGATCTCCTCTCTGCCGCCACAGCAACTCAGTCTGTAGTGTCAGCGGGGTCCTTGTTTCCCTGTTCCGCCCTCAGGGATTAGATGGGAAGTACCTGGCTCTCTGCATGCGTTTCAGCTGGGAATCGTGGTGGTGTGCATCCAGCACAGACTCGAATCCACGAGCCCTGCCGCTCCCAGAGAACTCGCTGTCTGAGCACAAGGCGCGCGGGGGAAGAGCTTCATTAAGGCTGATCTTCTCTGGAGGAACTCTGTTGTGACTGCTTCTCTTCAGGGTAGCTCCAGTCCTCACCATTGCCAAGGATAGCTTCTGTTCTCTTCAGAGGAGCTCCAAAATTTGCCTTCACCTTCAGCATCATCTCCTGGCTTTTGGCAGATTCTTTATCTCCCAACACTGACCTTTCTGACCTTTTGGCAGATTCTTTAGCTCCCAGCACTGATCCAGTGTAGACTCTTTAGCTTCTAGCACCAACCCTTCAACCTCCACCTTCTATTGTGGATTTTTCAAACTCCTGATGTGGACCCATATGGGGCATTGCCATGGACCCCAGCCCCTTGGCTGGGTCTTTTGGATCTCTAGCACACAGACAGATCTTTTGCACCCTTCTACATTTGACTCTGTGGGTAGTAAGCCATTCTTGTAAATTTCTGTGTCCTGCATTAAATCTGATTCAAAGCCTGTGCAGTCTTTTGAGGAACCTTGCCCCAAGTTATAAAACCTCTTATAAGCAGTTACTAATACATCTTGTAAGAAAAAAATGCGAATATCAACACCTCCTATATTTCCTTCATTAAAGCTGTGACTTTGTCATATCTGTGTTTGGAGTCCTATGAGGGAGGGAGGTCACACTGTCCCAACATCAGACATAGCTCCTTGGGTTCATGAAAGCACCATGCACCACAGCACTCTCAAGTTCATCTGAGGACACAAAGCTGCATCCAAGATCAAGGCCCACCTCCTGCAGAGGAGAACAGAGCTTTAACCACATCAAGGAATCTGAGAACACCAGAAAGTTCACTTTGTGCTGGCTCAGGCTTTATGATATTTCTTTCTAGCACCCTACACAAAACCCCACTCTAAGGAAATGTACTGCACAGGAGACACACATTAATTATGGATTCCAGGCCACTATTCTCAAATCCTTCCCTCCTCAGAAAAAACCACCTTAGAGTTCAAAACTGCTTGACTTGTAAAATACTTTATCAGAACTTTAAAATAATTCTGCTGACCAAGAGCATAATGGTATTGAATTAAGTAAGTCCAAAGCTGAATGGGAAGAAGAGATAGTGTTTGTGTTTCCCAGAGCAATTCTCTCCACATGAAGTAAAAGGGTAGCAGGCACCTGACTACATTCCACTTCCTTACTCACAGTCTTTCCAGGTTAAATATTTGCACACAGAAAGTAACTCATCAGCAGTGATGCAAAGCTGGACTCAAGAGCTGAACACAAATCAGAAAGCTAGATTTACGTAATGTCTTCATGTAGGAATTCCTAGATTTTGTGAGGAGCAGAAACACTCCAATTTGTCAGTTCTGACAGGAAAACACACATGATTATTCCAAAAACTACCTTACCTTTGGACTCATTCCAGTATATGTAGGCACAGAATACCTAACAATACACACACTACAAACTGGCCAAGATTTCTGACCAAATATTCTACCACCATCTGCCCTGGGAAGAAGATATAAGCCACAGAAATAAAAACACTGTTGCATCAAGCTGGTAATTAGGAAATTAGTAAACATAACAAGTAAACATAACAACCCAATAACTACCCCCATTGTATTGTTTTCCTTTCCTTGCTCTAGAATTTTCTGCATATATTCTCAAGTCAGAAACACTGCATTCTTGTTTTCAGCATCTTAATTTATATCCACAAGCACAAGAAAGACAGAGATGTGTGTTAAGAAAGTCTTAACAAGAGATAGACCACCTGATTTTGTGAACTCCCTGAAATTTTGTGCTAAATGTTGTGTTTGCTTGCATGATCTAGAGAGATGGTCAATAATTTCATCAGGCTCTCAGTGGGATCCTTGACTCAAAAATCTTTGCACTTATCATATTTAAAGATTCCTACAAGAGATAAAATGATTGAACCTGGTTTTGACATGGCCCTGTGGCTTTGTACCACCCAATATGTTCACCATATTCAAAATCAGGTCTGCAGAACCTAAAACTATTTTCACTCCACTGACTTGTCCAACAAATTTCTATCATACCTACTGTGTATCAGAATGGGATGGAGCCAATAACCATTGGGAAATCAGGCAAACATTCATAATGGGAGGGGATTCACAATAAGAAATCAAATCAGGTAGGTTTTACAAAGACTGTGCTTAGTCCAAGTCAGTAATGAGTTAGATCAGTGACCCAGAATTGAGTTCAGATCATTCAGATCATTTTAAGTTGGAATAAACCTCCTAAACTTTCCCTCTTCCCTTGGACTTACTCTACACCAAAGATATAGCATTGTGAGAAAGTTATGATTTAAATTCCCATCATATGTCTGCAGATAGCAGAAAAACTGAATTAAGTCATTAACATATTGTGGTTTCCTAAGATTGCAGTACTAGCTATAATTTTCTTACCAGCTGCTACTGATTTGTCTGGCATGATTCCAGTGGGACCAGTTCTGTTCTTTTACATCTTCACTGACAGATTCTAAACTTTGTGTGTGGTTCATCCACACAAACTCGAAAAGCAGATGTCATGTTCATATGGACATTTTTTTAAGTCTCATTTCAGTGTGAAGAATGCAGCTTCCTTAGAGAGGTCTTCCCACCCAACCCCCCAGTGTATTTCTCTCATTCCCAGAGAAGCCGTCTAGCCTGGAGATGTTCAAGCTCACACAGGTAGACAGCAGGACTAGATGGGAAAGGGAGCGATGCTGTGGCTGCAGATCTCATACTAGCAAACCTAAAGGCTATTCTGGGCAGGTGACATCCCGCAGATAAGAAAACAGAAACACCTATATGTCCATAAAGTGCCTTAGTGGCTCACAGGCCAGTATCCTTCCCATTCCTCTAGGAGCTGGTCAGTTACCTCTGACCATTAACCATGACACCGAGTCAACCCTAAGGCAAAATGTCCAGATCAGCCCCAGGCAAGACAGGGAGAGTGATCACATTTGGCTTTTCCTCCCCTCACACCATTTACTCCCTCCTTTTTCTTTCCCCAGCCTACACCCTTCTCCAGTTCACCACTGGCTATGAACTCATCCTATGACCATATCCCACACCCACCCCACTCCGTGAAGAGCCCCACTTCTTGCTGTGTTTCTGCCTCAGAATGTTTTGAGGCATGTTCTCTGCCACTTCCAAGGAGAGCACAATGTCCTCTACACCTAGCCCTTTTCCATCTCTCTCCATGCTGTGCTTTCAATATGTGTAGTGTCCCCCCACCCAAAGTTAAATATGTTGAAGGCTTGGGCCCAGGGGTGGTGCTACTGAGAGGTACTGTGAACCACTTTAGTAGGTGGGGGCATGTGGGAGCCCCAGAAGGGGACTATGGGACCCCATCCCTTCCTAAATTGCTCTGTTCCCTGACTCATGAGGTGAGTGGTTCGCTCCACAACGAGCTCCCACCATGATTTGCTGCTCTGCCAGGGGCCCAAACCTGGGCTCAATCTTGGACTAGAACCTCCACATCCACAAGCCAAAACAAACCTTTCTTTTTACAAGTTAACTGCTACAGGGACTTTGTTCTAATATTCCCCCCAACTAAAATGTGTACATCTCAGCAGTGGATTTTGGAGACTAAACCTTCGTATTTGTTTCCCAGTGGAGCAGAGTGTGGGTCTGATTTGACTGCTCCTAGAATGGCAGCAGTGACTTTGATACAGGCAAATGCAAAAGCCCTCCACACATTTGGGCCATTTATTCTCATCTCACCGCTGTCAGCCTTTCCTCTGCCAAATGCAACAGTGGGTTTTGGCTCCTTTTTGTTTCTCTGCTCCCAATCCTGAGGGAGCTATTAGTGAATGGAGCAGTGCCCAGAGAGTACCAGCCACAGGCCAGTGGAGGCCACAAACTGGAGAACCTCTAAAAGGGACAGATACTGGAGAAAGAGAGACTACACTGCTGGGCCAGGGTACGGCAAGGCCAACACCCCAGCTGCCTGATGCCCTGTGGCTCTGCACTTCCACATGCAGAGCAGTGCTCTTGTTAAGCACATAGCTAACTTTCATACCTTTTTTTTCTGCTGGTGCTAAGGACTAACTAAGGGCCTATGCTATGTGGTATACACCGCCCCGCACCCCCCTCCATTTGGGGGGAGCAGGTTCTCCCTAAATCACTAAGTTATGCAGGCTGGTTTCAAATTTGTTATTCTCCTGCCTCAGCCTCCCAGATGCCAAGTTTTAAACCTTACCAGGACATTTTCTGGGGTAAAAATGCAGGTGGGAACAACTGAAAACCACAGACACAATCCTAACAGAAGAATTGCTGCTCCCAGCCCCAGCTCTTTAAAGGCTGCCTGCCAAGGGAGCCTGTTCGTCCAGGGACTTAGTTTTACAGGATCCAGATAGTGGCCAGGATAAGAGAGAAGTGTCAGAACCACCTCACACCTGCAGAGGACCCCTTCGCAGTCCCAGTAACTAAATAACTTCCTAGGTGTGAGCATCTTGGCCTTGGACCAGATCTTCTGCCAACTGCTCTTTGCATGTCAGTCTCTGTCTCTGTACATAAGGATAATTATAACAACTTGGGGGAATTGGGTTGAAAAGGCTGCTTACTGCTGAGCCTGTCAAAGAGCGTTATAGAAAATGTGATTTCTACTCCTTCTAGTTGCTTCAAATAACCCTCATATCTGTTGTGTCCCTCAAATCACTAGACATCACTACATTTCACTTCACAAAGGCATACAAATAAACATAAGGTATTCTCGTCCAAGCTGTTCCATGATTCTAAAGCAGAAAGAAAGGTTTTTTTCCCAGGGTTGTACAAGGTCCAAGTGGAACAGCATTGTTTATCCAATCACTAAGATCACAGCCTCAGTTGTCATTTTTAGACAAAAAATTAAAACTCGACAAGCTGGGTTACCATGCAGAATGTGTGCTTGTATTCCTATTCAACTTTGTTCATACTTTTACAGAAACTATGTAAGTCTCAACCTTTTCCAACGTAGGTGGAGAAAGAGCAACAGAATATTGAAAACACAGGAAAGCAACTAGACTGTTTGGTATTCCCTGGTTATTGGCTGAATTTCCCATTCTTACATTGAAGTCCTAGCCTCTGGGACCTCAGTTTGTGATCTTTTCTGGAAATTGAATCATTATAATGATAATTAAAGTTAGATGAAGTCATACTAAAGTAGGGTGTCTCTCTACTCCACTAGGACCAGTGTCCATATAAAAGGGGGGAATCCAGACATAGACACACATACAGAGAGCACGCCATGTGAACATAGAGGCAGAGATAAGAGTAACTGTTTACAAGCAAAGGAACCCCAAAGATTGCTGGCAACACATGAGGAGAGAAGCCCAAAACAGATTCTCCTTCACAGCTCTCAAAAGGAATCAGTCATACTAACACCTTGATCTTGGACTTCCAGCCTCCACAACTGTAGGAGAATATGTTTCTATTGTTTAAGCCACATAGTACAAGATACTTTGATACACCAGTGCTAGAGAACTGGTAAGTACACCCTTTCACAGCAAGTACTGTATAGATAATTTATGTGGCAGAGAATACATAACGTTTAGAGGCCTGTGGATATTCTTAGATTTAGTGCACCAAGAGTTCTGGGTACCTACTTTGAGTAGGTATTGTGCCTGGTCCTATGACTACAGCAAAAGATAAATCATGACCCGCCCATATAAGTGCTCAACCCTCCACACTGCACTCCCTACAGCCAGGCCGGGTGCTGGGGGGGTGGGATTCTGAAGGACCTAGAGTGGTCCCAGAGGGAACTACATATACCCAGTAGCACCCGTGCACAACTGAGGCCTTCCAGCAGTGACCTAGGTAACAGAGGCAACATCATATATCTGTCAAGGAGAAAAGAGGCACCTTTGGTTGTGTCCACAACCGAATGTTACAGATGCAAAAATATGGGGAGGAAATATTATCTCTTAGCAACTGGAATGACATCTTCTGTTGTGAAGACATTTTTGTAAGAATCTGAAGTGACTATGATAAGACCCCAAACTGCTCCAATAAAACTATAGGGTCACTAAACTGCTTTCAGCTGAGGGCAAATTCTGTTAACTACAGTTTTTCATCTGACTAAGTAAGTTATCCCAAGCCCAGCACAGAGAAGTAATGGGAGAAAAGAACTTGGGGGACAAAACAGAAACATCTAACTGGGTGAGTAAACCATTCCCTCTGTTTCCTCTGCAGATTTTCCAGAAACTGCACATTATTCCTTGGTGCTTGGGGAAGAATGTGATGGAGCAGTTCAATGAAAAGAATAAGTGAACAGCTGACAGCAGGGTTAGCCCAGAAGTTGTTGGGTTTTTTTAACCATCATTCTGATTGCAGAGCATATGCATAAAGAAATCCGCCACCTGATTCCATGTAAAATTATTCCCCGGAATAACAGATTCCAAAAAGAAATGTTTGCTCCCTGACACCTTGCTAAGCCAATTCCTCTGTGGACAGGAAAGCTTGTCTTCCGTGAGTCTTACAAACAACATATAAATGGCAAGCAATGGATCTAAAGATGAAGGGAGAGGGAAGCAGGGGAGGAAAAGGGGAAGTAAAAAGAATTAAGATGTGTTATGTAAATGTACCAGCTCTCCATGATCAATGTAATTGTTAAGTGCTATAAACATGTACTCATACAAAATTTTTAATTGTTTACATTTTAAGTACACAGCATCTTGCCCGTGTTAAAGATGAAGAAAAGTTCAGGACAGATCAGTCACTTGCCAAAGAACACAGTGATGCTTAGAGGTCCTGGATTCTCACCCCATCATTCCAAGTGCCCTTTGCCTCCAAAGTTGCTGGCCCAGCCCCTTCATGGCCCACAGTACACCAAGCTGGAAAAGAGAGACTGTGTTTGTGACTTGAAATAAGCATTCCCACAAATATCCCAGTAGGGATAAGATGGGGGCAGGGGAGTTGATATGGGATCTGTCTAAAATGAAATCACCTTGTGTTCTTGGATTTTGTACTCAAGTTCTCTCCACTAAGTCACAGCCCCAGAAGCACTTATGAACTTGCCCTCACCTATTTTTCGTCATATATGGAAAGATGACCTTCAAAAGGTGCTTTCTTTCACATTCATCCAAGTCTGAATTCAGGGGTGGTGATCTTATAATCATGAAGAGCCCTAACTTCCTTAGGAGCAGAAGCCTATTGAGTGCCCAGTTTTTATGTTATCTAGTTTCAATTCCACCCAACCTGATTGTGATTGTGTGCATGGTAAGAGTTATAGTCAGTCTTCAGGTTGCTGAACTATTTTTTTCTTAGCATAGTTTATGAGTCAGGGTTCAGTGACATTCTGTATAGTCATTAAAGATAATGAATCTATACAGATTGAGAAGAAAATATATCAGTATGTCAAATGAAACAGCTAAGAATGAAAATAGGATACTTAATATGAGCCTATTTTTATTTTAAGAAAGGAACAATCCCTATATATAAAGATGTACAAGAAGTGTTCACACAATCATATAACAGTGAAAATTGGGAATGCAGCTCCAAAGACCAGGGAAATCCTGGCATCTGCTTTTCATTAAGCATCAGGGAGCATCCTGAGAAAACGCCTCTTAGCCAGTGGGCTGCTGAACTGACCTTGTCAAGCACTCTGGTTTACCATGAGTTTGTAGCATGAATGAGTTTGGATTTCCTCAAGTGCTTTCTTGGCACATGATTTTTCTCCATTACTCTGTTAATACAATCATGTACATTAATTGATTTTATAATCGTAAACCCACCTGATTCCTGATGTACATATTTAATTGAGGCAGGATTTGGCTTGCTAATATTTTGTGTAGGATTTTTGTAATTACATTTAACTAATTTTCCTCTGCCATTCAATACTTGTCAGATTGTGAAATCAACATTATCCAGCTCTTCATAGCACCGCAATTTGCAGTTGCTAAATTGTGGAAGCAACCCAAATGTCCATCCACCGAGGATTGGCTAAAAAAATTGTGGTACTTTTATATAATGGAATATTGCTCAGCTATAAAGAAAGATAAACTCGAGGCTTTTATAGGTTAATGGTCACCACTAGAGACCATACTCATAAGTGAAATAAATCAGACCTGCATGTGTAAGCATAGTATTGTCTCACTAGTGTAAGACCTGAAAGAGTGAATAAAAACTAGGAGGTATGATACACATTGTGAAATGAAAGGAAAATGCTCAAAAGTAAAGGGCAACTGGGGTATGGGAAAAGAGAAGGGAAAGAAGGGGAAATTATGTATGTATGTATATACAGGATAGCTAACATAGTTGTACTACTGTCTTATATTGCTGTACAGAAAGGAACAGTTAATGATTACTTGTTTGATCAATCTTGTATATCTCTATTTGTTTTCCTGAGAAACCACTTTTAAGTTATCAATAAGTAATACAACAACCATGGTTAATTTCCTATCACTTTGTCTGTAACTCTGTTTGGTTTGTATTATTCTTATGCTATTTTGTAAATGGATGTCTGTCTGTTAATATGCTTTCCTTCTTTTATTTTTTAAAATAAAAAAAAATTGTCCAGCTCTTAAGAAATGACTTGAGGATTAGTCCTTCCATTTCAATATTCTGGAATAATTTATATAAAATTGAAAATTTTTTTTAATTTCTTCGACACCCACTACAAATTCCCAGTAAAAACCATTTGGGGATATATTACATGTTAATATATAGTATTAAATATCTAACACTGTCAACTTCCTTCTAAGAAATAGCCCTCACACTTTAACATTTTACCAGTACCTCATTGGTACCTCATTGCCCCAGAAGAGCTACGGGCATCTTACAGGATAAGGCTGACAATAGGGCCTCCAAGGTTTCTGTCAGTGCCCCACCCCAAGTATTATGACAGACTCTACTGCTTACCTTTCCCTTCTTTGCTTTTCTATTTCCCAGTTTTGTTCAGGAATTGGGTGTCTTTGACTTCACAGTCCTCCCAGAACTATCCCACAATTGGGGGGTATGTTACAACAAGTTGAGAACAGCAGAGCCAAAAGTTCAAAAGCAACAGGGATTGATGATGTTGCACCCTGCGCCTGCATTATGTCAGATAAGAAACCCCTTACTGTTGCATTCCCTTTTGCAGGTCTTGTTATTTATAGCTGATGATGTCCTACAGGTACTGCAGCATGCCAGCCTCCCCGCTGCTGAATGGCATTTGACGTCAGAGTTTTACTGTGGCTTTGTGATATCATCTTTAGCTTCAAAACTATGCTGCTGACATAATTCATTACATGATGTTTCCAAGTTTGTGTTTTTGCTTGGTTTTGATGTTTTAAGTGTACACCATCTTATTAGATCTCATGTGAGAACTTGGAGTGAACTGGCCCACCCCTGGGGAATGTGACAACACACTTCATCAGACCTCCATATGGGAGTTATTAATCTCATTACTGGCCTTCAAATATATACATAAACTCAAGAGGTTGAGGGACAATTTGAGAGCTTACGCTATGACAGGCTACACTCTATCAGCTGCTTCTCTAAATGCAGGTGACACCTTGTTAGATGTGGCACTAAGTCTCCAGAATCTCCATGGCTGCCATCAGCAGCATCCTCTAGCACTGAAAGACCTCATGTGTTGTCCCAGATCTCTGGGGCGGTCAAACCAGCTTGTCCCAAGTACCCCTCATATGAAGGTACACTTCAACTAGACTTTAACTAGACCTTTCTTCCCACAGAGGCTGGCTTCCATCCTAACTGAGCAATTAAATTTTAATGATTTTAGAACTCAGTCATTATGTGGTTAATACTCTTGCTCTATAGAGTGTCTCTCCTGAGAGTTTGTTCTTTAAAGTAGTACTGGAGATTGAACCCAAGACTTCATGCATGAATAGGCAAATGTTGTATCACTGAGCTACATCTTCAGCCTTTGTTTTATTTTATTTTACTGTATTGTATTGTATTGTATTGTATTGTATTGTATTGTATTGCATTGTGTTGCATTGTATGGTATGGTATGGTCTTGTATTGTACTGTATTGTATTGTATTACAATGTATTACACTGTATTGTACTGTGTTGTATTTTGAGATAAGGTCTTGATAAGCTGCCTAAGATGACTTAAAACTTGCAATCATCCTGCCTCAACTTTCTCAGTAGCTGGAATTATAAATGTGTGCAACAGTACACGATGGTTCTCCCCTGTTGAAGTATTGCAAACCTGAGAAAATTCTCTTTCTTGTATGGCAACAAACCGGGATTCATGAAATCATACTTTGTGCACTTTATTTCTATCATATGCAACATTCTACATCATTCTTTTTTCCTTAGGAACTCAAGAAATGTCTTCTTTTGTAAATTTATGCTAATATGGTAGATTGGTGGACTAAGCCTGTAAGAGGAAAAGCAAAATAAATGAAGTGAGGTGAGAGTTTGTGCCTACCATGGTCATGATCTAGAGCAGTCTCTTGAAAAGCTACATGGCAGGCAGGCATCTCACATGGTGTAGGAGCTGGAAACTATCCCTCCATAGGCACCACAACCAACCATGTTCATACAAGCACATTAGAATGGCCTTAGCTAAACACCTGCTTTACTGAAAGATAGCATTTCCATTTTATGATCCTTTCTCACAAAATCTTTGAACATTATCTTTAATTTGTATTATTCAGTATCCTGAGGATGCAAATAACTGAAACATTATCTCAGACTATTTCAAAAAGGCAGAAAGAAGGAGCACAAATTTAATGACTCACATGAGCAAATCAAGGAAAGGGTGTGTAGGTGTGAGGCTTTACACACCACTGGGATTGTGACTTCTCCTCTCTGCTTGTCTCTGCACATCTGCTCCATTCTCTCAGGCAAGTTTCTTCCTTAAAGCATAACTGGATGGCCAACAGCCCAGAAGTGATCACAAGCACTCAGGTAAAAGGGCAAGGGGTTTCCCACCAGCTCCAATGTGAAACTCCAAGTGAGAAATTCTCTGGTTTGCCCGGTTAGGGGTGTAGGATAACATGCTCATTAGTGGATGATAAAAAGAGGGTGTTGTGGGTTGAACTGTTTCCCCAAAAAAGATATATTCAATTCCTAACTTAGGGTATGAGTAAATGTGACCCATTTGGAAATAGGATCTTTGTGGAATTATCAAGTCAAGATGAGGTCATACTCTAGTAAGGTAGGACCTAATCCAATGACTGTTGTCCTTATAAGAACAAGGAAGGGGCTGGGGATTTAGCTCAGTGGCACAGCACCTGCCTGGCAAGCGCAAGGTCATGAGTTCGATTCCTGGTACTGGAATTAAAAAAAAAAAAAAACAGAATAAGAACAGGGAAGTCTGGACAAGTATACAAACACGGAGAGACACCATATGATGACAAACAAAGCAGAGATTGCAGTGATGTAGTCATAGGCCAAGAAACATCAAGGACTGCCAGAAGAAGGACTGCAAGAAGCTAGGAGAAAAGTATGGAACAGATTCTCCTTCACTGCCTCCAGAAGGAACCAACCTTACCAACATCTTCATTTCAGACCTCTAGCCTAAAAATTGTGGTAGAATAAAATTCTACTGTAGTAAGCTATCCAGTTTGTGGTAGTGTTTTGTTACAGCGGCCTTGGGAACCTCATATACAGGAATAGACACCAGGTTGTTTAGGTGTCACTGCAGCAACACTATAAATGGCAGACAGCAATACATGGTTGGAGAAGAAAGATCTGTACTGCAAAGAACACAGAAGGACTCCATTAGCTCCAGTGCTAGAACAAAAGGGTAAAGGGTGCTGGTCAGGCAAGTATAAAAGCCACTCTATCAATATATATGCAGCCGTCCTCTTTACCAGATTTCTTATTTGTAGAAAGAAAGGAATGTTTTTGCCTTGCAGAAAAAATTTATTCCTTTTTGCAAATATAGTATGTGTTCCTTCATATAAATGTAGGGATGTACAAGTCACTGCAATTTCAACAGTTTTTCCTTTAAATAAACATTGAAGTAGCTTGATTTGCCTTGACATTCAGGAGGCTCGTGGGATTCATTCAGCGGTGCAGTTCAGCTGTAAGAAATGTTTTATTAATTATACCAAGGTATATAAAAAATTAAAAGTAAAGTTCCTGTGAAGCACATATTGAATGTCAGTAACCTATAAGATTTAACCTTTTAGCAATAAAATTCAAATTATATATCAAATATAATAAAGGTCTGTTCCAAATAATTGAAACTAGTTGTCATTTTAATGTGCTTTTCAACTATTTTTAATTGCTAACATGTTTATATTAAATAGCCAGTTCAAAGATGGAAGAGAGTTTGTTAAGAAGAGCAGTGTTCAAGCAGACACCATCAGATTGCTTGGTGTTTAAAGATTCCATTTCAAGGCAAGCCCCACACCAGTGAGAATTCTAATGAACCACACAGACAGAATGCTTTAACAGCTTGGGTGAAACCTCCTCCACAACCATATGCACTGTTGAAATGCAGACCTTGCAATTGAAAGGTAAAGGTAAAGAAATTAAGCTCATCAATATGCATTCAGAACAGCCAGCCAACAAAGCATCTTCTGGATGTTACTCCTAATAGCCAAAGTGCTGCTTTATGCACTCTATGTATACCAACTAAGTTAATTTTTAAAATACCTCATGGGATGGGTATAATTATCCCCCATTTTCTGACGTAAACTGAGAAATAAAAGTGATGATGCTTGCCCATATTCTTAGCTAAGCAGTTGATAAAGCACAAGAGTTCTAACTTAGGCCTTTACTTCTACTTCTAGAGCCCATAATCTTAACCTACCTGAGGCAGACATAAAGACCTAATATCAAACAAAGGAAAGAAAATAATCAAATCCATGCAATTAGGAATGAAAAACATAAAGTCACCACAGATCTCACAGAAATCCAGAAGATCATCAATACCTACTTCAAGAACCTGTATTCTAATAAGATGGAAAACACAGAGGAAAAGGACAGATTCTTAGATACACATGAATTACCAAAGCTTAATCAAGAAAATATAAAAAACAGGGGGAGAAGAACCAACAACAGGAAAATAACAAGGATAAGTCATTACATATCAGTTATCACCATCAACATAAATGGTCCCAATTCACCAAGCAAAAGAAACAGACTGGCAGAATGGATCAAGAAGTAAAATCTAACAATATGCAACATAAAATAAATACATTTAACTCAAAAAGAAATTCATAAACTCAAATTTGAAAAACTATACTCCATATGGCAGGAACCCAGAAAAAAGCAGAAGTCACTATTCTATATACAAAGTGGATCTCAACCCAAGACTGATTAAGAGTGACAAAGAAGGTCACTACAATCTTGCAAATAGAACAATCCAAAAGGAAGAGATAATAATCATAAATATATACACACCAAATACCAGCACACCCAACCACATAAAGCAAATATTAATGGACATGAAAAATTGAAACTAATATAATTATAATGAGGGACCTCAATACCTACTGTAAAAAATAGACAGATCAACTAGGAAAAAAAAAACTAAAACATATGGTCCTGTCAATATATGTACAAAAAGCATCTGACAAAGTCAAGCACTCAATCATGATTAAAACCCTACAGAAAATTGAAATAAATGGTCTTTATCTCAATCTGATAAAAGCCATCTATGACAAACCAACAGACAACATCATACTAAATGGACAAAATCTGAGAGATTTCACTCTAAAATCAGGAACAAGACAAGGATGTCCACTATCATGAATCTTATTCAATATAGTTCTGGAAATATTAGCTAAACCAATTATACAAGAGAAAAATTAAAGGAATAAAGATAGGAAAAGAAGAAGTTAATTTATCATTATTTGTGGATGACATGATTCTCTATGGAGAAGATCTCAAAAATTCCACCAAAAGACTTGTAGTTTTAATAACCAACTTCAGAGGTGTAGCTGGATACCAAGTCAACACTCAAAATCAATACCATTCCTATACACAAATAAACTCACTGAGAGAAAAATTAGGGAAACAACACCTTTCACAACAGCATCCAAAAAATTAAATACCTAAGAATCAATCTAATAAAGGATGTAAAAGACCTTTACATTGCATACTACAGTACTCTCAAAAAGGAGATTGAAGGGGCTGGGGATTTAGCTCAGCGGCAAAAGCGCCTGCCTGGCAAGCGCAAGGTCGTGAGTTCGGTTCCCGGTACCGGAGAAAAACCAAAAAAAAAAAAAAAAGGAGATTGAAGAAGGTATTACACAGTGGAAAGATATCCCTTGGTCATGGGACAGATTAGAAGATGCAGAATCAACTGCAAACATTCTCTGCCATCTTATCTTTGACAAAGGGGCTAAACACCTTCACCAGAAGAAAGATAGCCTCTTTCATAAATGATACTGGAAAAACTGTCTTTCCACATGC
The DNA here is from genome assembly GCF_000276665.1 of Chinchilla lanigera. Lineage (NCBI taxonomy): Eukaryota > Metazoa > Chordata > Mammalia > Rodentia > Chinchillidae > Chinchilla > Chinchilla lanigera. Next base: position 857,104 of record NW_004955551.1, on the reverse strand, counting down.
TGAATATTAAAACTAGACCCATAACTCTCACCAGGCACTAAACAAAAATCAAAGTGGATCAAATTATAAATTTTAAAACAGAAATACTAAATCTGGTGGAAGATAGATACACAGAACTCTTGAAGCCATAGATGTAGGCAAAGATTTTATGAACAAAACCTTGATCAGACAGGAAATATCCCAAAGAATCAACATTTGAGATCTCATCTTATTAAAAGCTTTTGTGCAGCAAAATACACCACTAACAGAGTGAAGAGACAACCCACAGTGTGGGAAAAATTTTAGCCAGCTGTTCTTTAGCCAGAGTCCTCACAAAGGACTCCTATCTAGAACATATAAAGAACTCAAAAAATCAGACCCCCCCTCAAATTTAAAGACCCTGTCCAAAAATGGTCATCTGAAATGAAGAGATATTTTCATATGAAAAATTTAAAACAGCAAAAAATATATGGAAAAAATGTTCAACATCACTGGTCATTTGAGAGATGCAAATTAAAACAATGCTGAGATTCCATCTCACTTCAGAAAGAACGGCTATTATCAAGAAATCAACCAATAACAAATGCTGTTGGGGCCGTGGGGAAAAAAAGAATCCTTCTCCATTGTTGGTGGGAATGTAGACTAGTGCAACCACTGTGGAAACCAGTGTGGTGATTCCTCAAAAAACTGAAACTAAAGGTTCCATTTGACCCAGCTAGTCCCCTTCTTGGTATCATCCCTGAAGAATTGAAAACATCATACCACGGTGATATATGCACACCCATGTTTATTGCAGCACAGTTTGTAATAGTTAAATCTTGGAAACAGCCCAAATGTCCATCAACCAATGAATGGATAAGTAAGATGTTGTTCATACATCAGAGTACTAATGTACCATTAAAAAAGATAAGCTTGAGACATTTCTAGGTAAATGAATGCACCTTGAGCACGTACGCTTAAGTAAAATAAACCAGGCACATGTTTAATTACTGCCTTAAAAGAAAAATTACTGCCTTGTTTCTCTGGTGTGAAAAACTGAAAGTATAAATAAGGACCAAAATGTGTAATATATATTGGGAAATGGGAAGAAAATGTTCAAATGAGAAGGGAACAGGAGATGGGGAAGAGGGAAAGGAAGGGATAAGGAAAAAAAGAATAGGAAGAAAAAATGGAAAAAAAGCTCTGCAAATAAGGAGGGGGAGGAGGGGTTGATGGGAGGAGAGGATAATGGGGAAAAAATGAAGCAGCAAGATATATTATGTGCATGTACAAATTCCCTATAGGTTATCAATGTCTATATCTAAAATGTACCAACCTTAAAAAAAAAAGAAATCAGCCTAGCAATCACCAAAGTGTTGGATGCCTACCATAATGCCAAGGAACCTGGTAAAGGAGGTGAGAGCTTGGTTAGAATGAGCAGGATCCAGATGTTCACAACTCAGACAGTCACAGTCTCTTCCTTGACATACAATAGAGTCATATCTTTCCTTTCCCATGGGTTGGAATCAGAACCCATAGGTCACCAGGAAATATATGACAAAACCATCAGGATGGAGAACTGTAAACTCTTATAACTATGGAGGCCAACTCAGCATGGTGTGTTTGAGTTTCAGCACCAAAACCTGCGTCCAGGAACATTTTGAATCCTGAGCAAAGCAGGAAAGTTAGTCAGCCTACTTGTTAAATTCTAATAGGAGAGGGAAATCTTTTTTAAAACATCTTAAAGCCTATTTTATGCACATTTACACTATATAAAGTGACCCCTTATGACAGTTAATGCTATGTGTCAACTTGACTGGGCTAGGGGATACCCAGAGAGCTGGAACAACACTATTTTAAGTGTGTCTGTGAGATGTTTTGAGAAGAGACAGTTAAATCAGTAGACTAAGTAAAGAAGGTCCTTGTCACCAATGTGAGTGACATCATCCAATCTACTGAGGGTCCAAACAAGATATGAAGATAGAGGAAAGTGAATATACTCTTTATAGCCAGAACATCCAGCTTCTCCTGCCTTTGGATATCAGGTTCCTGGTTCTTAGGCCAGACTTGTACTTGAACTTACACTACTGGTTCCCTTAGTTTTCAGGTCTTTCGGCTTAGACCAGATTTTCTGGCTCTCCAGCTCACAAATTATGGGCTTTCTTGGGTTCCACAATTGCATGAACCAGTTCTTAGAATATATATCTCTTATTTATTCTGTTTTTCTGGAGAATCTAACACATCCCTCAAAAGACTGCAATCACTGTAACCACTGAACATGTGTGTCTCTGAAACTGCCACATAGAAGCTGTAAGATCTGATAGAATTACCTCATCACTCTGAACTCACTTTCCTTATGTGCAAAATTAAAGGTTTGAAGTTAAGCTCAACTGCAGTGCTAATCACCAACATATTATTCTTGACTTAACATTAATACTAGAGAAGAGCCCCTGATCTTACACACATGTGCACATGCACACACATCTATGCACACCTACATAAATTTTTCTTATTTAGGGAAAAAATACCTGCTATACATTACTTTTCCTTTAAAATATTAATTATTTTGAGATATACTATAAGATCAGTGTAATCCTTGAGGATATTTTACCATGATTTTTCTAGAATTTTTTGCTCTTGGTTGGTGGCTGAGGCCTGCACCTGTGCTCTTTGTAGACAGAGAAGCAGTGCGGGAGCAGCCCCCAGCTCTGTGGTCCTCTCGGTTGGTGGGTGAGGCCTGCACCTGTGTTCCACCGGCTCCTTGTGGATGGGGGCAGCATGGGAGCAAACCTGGGCTCTATGGACCTCTCGGTTAGGAGGTGTGGCCTGCCCTCCCTCAACCAGCTGCCTGGGGACCCTGGAGCAGTGGCCCCTGTCTGGCCACCACTGGATTCACGCTAAGGCCCACATGCTTTCCTTTGACAGCCTGGAGACCCTGGTACTGAAAGCCAGCATTCCCCCACCATCACAGTTGTGATCTGAGCCATGTACCCCACCAACTGCTGGTGATCCTGGTCCCAGTGGTCCACTGCCTTCTACCATCCTGGGATAAATCTGACATCCAGGTAAAGTAAGGTCCCTAGAGACCTTCCGTGAGCTGCCTGGGAAATGTGTGGCTCAGCACTTTCCTTCTGACACCCACAATGACAAGATGTCAGAGCAAAATGCAATCTCAGAACTCAACTCCACCCAGAACAAGTCCAGGAGACACTGACATAAGAGAATTTGGAAGTCACACACCTGAAATCTCTGAAATGATCACAACTGAAGGAAAGAAACAACTCCATCAGGCCACAGAAGAAATCAGATCAGAAATCATCTCCAAGGTAAAAAAAGAAATGTCATCAATAAGGAAAGAACTGCTCAGCACATCTAAAGAAGAAATATATAAAAAACATAGATAAGCATAGGAAAATAATGGAAACATTAAATGAACAATACAGGACAGAACTAGAATACATGAAACAGATTCAAAGAGATATCCAGAAAATCAAAACTTCCATTGAAAACTGGCAAAACCACTTGCATGAAGCTGAAGATAGAATTTCTGATCTTGAGGACAGCATTGCAGCCAACAGTCATGAAAGGAAGGATCTCTTAAAAATAACATAGAACCATAAAATAGCAATTCAACAACTGCAAGATGATGCAAAGAGAAGCAATGTAAGATTAATAGGCATCAGTGAAACAGCAGGAGTCAATAAAAATGACATAAAAAGAATATTTGCAGAAGTAATAGCAGAAAATCTCCCAAGCATGGAAAAAGAATCTGACATACAGGTAAGTGAAGCATATAGAACCCCAACCAGCCATAACCAAAATAAAATGACACCCAGACATATAATAATCAAGATTCCAGATATCCAGCAAAAGAACAGAATATTAAAAGCTGCTAGGTCACCTACAAAGGAAAGCCCATCAGAATCATGGCAGATTTCTCAACACAAACCATCAAGTTAAGAAGAGCTTGGAGTGAAGTATTCCAGGTCCTAAAACAAAATAATGTCCAACCCAGATTGATGTATCCTGCAAAACTATCCTTCAAATTTAATGGAGAAATAAAATATTTCCATGACAAAGAACAACTGAAGAACTTCACAAGAACCAAACCAACCCTACAAAGAGTACTGAAAGAAAGATCTTCTAGAAAGAGATAGAAATGACCACAATTCCAAGAACAGCAATAGTAAGGAACCACTGGTAGAGCAAGCAATTAAACAGAGGAAAAGTAGGAAATCAACAACAGGTAAATAACACGACAAAGATAAGCCAACACATTCCAGTTATAACCATTAATGTAAATGGCCTCAATTCACCAATCAAAAGAAGCAGACTGGCAGAGTGGATAAAGAAACAAAATCCAACAATATTCTGTGTACAAGAAACACATTTAACTCAAAAGGAAATTCATAGACTGAAAGTCAAAGGATGGAAAACAATCCTACACATGACAGGAACCCGTGAAAAAGCAGGGGGTAGCTATTCTATTTGCAGACAATGCAAACCTCAAACCAAGAATGATTAAAAGAGATAAAGAAGTTCACTACATACTTGTCAGGGGAAAACTTCAAGAGGAAGAGATAGCAATCATAAATATGTATGCACCAAATATGGGAGCATCCAACTGTATAAGACAAATCTTAATAGACATGAAAAACCAAATAACTAACAACGCTATTGTAATGGGGGATCTTAACACCCCATTGACATAAAGAGGTCAATGGGACAAAAAATAACCAAAGAAATAGAAGAATTGGACAAAACTTGTGAACAAATGGACTTAGTAGACGTTTACAGTGTGTTCTACCTGACAGCATCAGAATACACATTCTTCTCAGCTGCACATGGGACTTTCACTAAAATAGACCACATACTAGCCCATAGAACAAGCTTAACTAAATGCAAAGGAATTCAAATTACCCCATGTATACTATCTGACCATAGTGCAATGAAATTGGAAATCAACAACAAAAGGTACCACAAGAACTCCATAAACACATGGAAATTAAATAACAGCCTCCTGAACAATCAATGGGTCACAGAAGAAATTAAACAATATCTAAAAGCAAACAAAAATGGTAATACAACTTACCAGAATCTGTGGGATGCACTGAAAGCAGTCCTCAGAGGAAAGTTTATAGCAGTGAACTCACGTATCAGGAAAATAGAATGAGAACAAATAAATAGATTAATGCTGCACCTCAAATTTTTACAAAAAGAAGAATAAGTCAAGCCCAAAGCCCAAAGAAGGGAGGAAATTAAAAAGATCAGGGCAGAAATAAATGCAATTGAGACAGAGAAAACACTCCAAAGAATTAATAAATCAAGGAGTTGGTTCTTTGAGAGAACAAATAAAACTGACAAATCTCTAGCCAACCTTATCAAAAAAAAGGAAAGACTCAAATTCATGCAGTAAGGAATGAAAAAGGTGAAATCACTACAGATCCTATAGAAATTCAGAATATCATCAGTACTTATTTTGAAAATCTTCACTTCCATAGGATGGACAACACAGAAGAAATGGAAGATTCTTAAATAATTATAAATTACCAAAGTTGAATCAAGAAGATATAAAAACCTTGAATAACCCAATATCAGTTAATGAGATTGAAAATGTGATTAAATACTTACCAACAAAGAAAAGCCCAGGCCCTGATAAATTCACAGCAGAATTCTACAAGACACTCAGAGAAGATTTAAGGCCAACCCTCCTCAAACTCTTTAATGAAATTGAAAAGGAAGCAATTCTCCCTAACTCATTTCTGGAGGCAAGTATTATATTGATAGCAAAACCAGAGAAAGACCCACCAAAAAAGAGAACTATAGATCAATCTCCCTAATGAACATAGATGCAAAGATATTCAATAAAATACTAGCAAACAGAATTCAGCAAATCATCAAGAAGATAATACACAATGAGCAAGTAGGTTTCATCCCAGGGATGCAAGGATGGTTTAATATATGCAAATCAATCAATGTAATACACCATATCAACAGAGCCAGAGAAAAATCATATAATCATCTCAATAGATGCAGAAAAAACTTTTGACAAAGTCCAACATTTATTCATGATAAAAACCCTACAGAAAATAGGAATCAATGGTCTTTACCTTAATCTGATAAAAGCCATCTATAACAAACAAACAGCCAACATCTCACTAAATGGACAAAAACTAAAAGCTTCCACTTTAAAATCAAGATCGAGACAAGGATGTCCACTGTCACCACTCCTATTCAGTATAGTTCTGGAAACATTAGCGAGAGCAATTAGACAAGAGAGAGATGTAAAAGGAATAAAAATAGGAAAGGAAGAAGTGAAATTATCATTATTCATAGATGACTCGACACTCCACATGGAAGACCCCAAAAACTCCACCAGAAGATTCACAGAATTAATCAACACATTCAGTAGCATAACTGGATACCAAGTCAACACTCAAAAATTAATAGCATTCCTATACACAAACAACAAACATACTGAGAGAGAAACTAAGGAAACCATACTTTTTACAATAGCATCCAAAAAATTAAAATATTTAGAAATCAATCTAACAAAAGAAGTAAAAGATCTATACAGCAAAAACTACAGTACTCTGAAAAAAGAGATTGAAGAGGATTTCAGGAAATGGAAAGATATTCCTTGCTCATGGATAAGAAGAACGAACGTTGTGAAAATGGCCATAATTCCTAATCTGTTGTACAGATTCAATGCAATTCCAATTAAAATACCATTAGACTATCTCACAGATCTACAGAAAACATTCCTAAAATTTATCTGGAACCAAAAGAGACCCAGAATATCTAAAGCACCACCTGCGCAACAAAGACAAGGCAGGTGGAATCACAATCCCTGACTTGAAATTATACTACAAAGCTACTGTGATAAAATCAATATGATACTGGCATGAAAACAGACCTGAAGATCAATGGAACAGACTGGAAGATGCAGCCACAACCACAAACACACTCAGTCACCTTATCTTTGACAAAGGGGCCCAACAAGTTCACTGGAAGAAAGACAGTCTCTTTAATAAATGGTGCTGGAAAAACTGGCTCACCACATGCCAAAGACTGAAACTAGACCCAAGTCTATCACCATGCACCAAACTCAAGTCAAAATGGATTACAGATCTCAATACTAAAACAGAAACACTAAATCTACTGGAAGAGAAAGTAGGTAGATATCTTAAAGACATAGGAGTAGGCACAGAGTTCATGAACAAAAGCCAAACTGCATGGGAAATGCTTCAAAGAATCAACAAATGGGATCGCATCTTATTGAAAAATTTTTGCACATCTAAAGAAATCACCAGCAGAGTAAAAAGAAAGCCCACAAATTGGGAAAAAATTAGAGCTTACTCTCCTTCAGAAAAAGGACTCCTATCTATATAAAGAATTTAAAAATATCAGCCCCCCCCAAAAAATTCAAAGACACAATACAAAAATGGGCATCTGAGATGAACACACACTTCTCAGATGAAGAAATACAAATGAAAAATAAATACATAAGAAAATGTTCAACATCATTAGTCATTCGTGAAATGCAAATTAAAACAACATTGAGATTCCACCTTACCCCAGTAAGAATGGCTAGCATTAAGAAATCAACCAATAACAAATGCTGGCGAGGCTGTGGAGAAAAAGGAACCCTTCTCTGCTGCTGGTGGGAGTGTAGACTGGTGAAACCACTGCGGAAATCAGTTTGGAGATTCCTCAGTAAACTAGGACTAGAGGTCCCTTTCAATCTAGCTATTTCCCTTCTGGGTATTTTCCCAGAAGAACTGAAAACTGTGTCACAGCAATATATGTGTGCCCATTTTTGTAGCAGTGCAATTTGTAATAGCTAAATCGTAGAAGCAATCCAAATGCCCATCCACTGAGGAATGAATAAAAAAAATTGTGGTATTTTTACATAATGGAATATTACTCAGCTATAAGGAAAGATAATCTCGAGGCTTTTATAGGAAAATGGACACAACTAGAGACCATGCTATAAGTGAAGTAAATCAGACCTGCATGGGTAAACACCGTATTATCTCACTAGTGTAAGAACCTAAAAGAGTGACTAATATCTAGGAGGTACAATAAACATTGTGAAAGGAAGGAAACTGCTGGAAAGCAAGAACTGGGATGAGGGGAAAGAGAAAAGAAAGAATGGGAAATATATATATATATATGTATGTATGTATACACAGGATAGCTAGCATAGTTGTACTACTGACTTTGATTGCTGTATTGAAATGAACAGTTAATGTTTAAGTGCATGATCAATCTTACATGTCTATATTTGTTTATCTGAGTATCCAAATTGAGGATATCGATATGTAATACAACCATTGTTAATTTTCTATCACCTTGTCTGAGATTCTGTATTGCTTGTATTGTTTTTGTGTTACTTTCTAAATGTATGTGTGTTTGTTAAGATGTTTTCATTCTTTTATCTTTAAAATAAAAAAATTTAAAATTGAATTTTTTATTTATACATTTGGAATACATGATGTTTACATTCATCTTAGGAAGTGGGAAAATGTACTGAACATATCTTGATTTTTTTATTCCACTCCCCACATACCTGTCTGTACCTCCAGATCTCCTATCCCCATTTTCATTATTATTATTAATTATTATTATCTAAAGATTATAGTCATTGAGGGTAGTTGGTACATGTTTTAAATCTTTTCCTTTCCCCCATACACATTCAGATTCTTGGCCCTCTTCCCATTAATATGTTTCCTAATTTTACTGCGGTCAATCTTAATCAATTTCACTAGCAATGGTAGAAAATGCCTTCAAAATAAATGAATTGATAAAAAAATCACAGGATATTTCTCATGAGCAGTAAACACTGGCCTTGGGAAAGCTCACTAGTGAAGTCAGTGCAGCAGCCACAACCAGGAGCTCCCTGCTCCAAATAACAAGGCCCCCTGTGGACCATGCTACCACAGTATTACATGAAGACAAGAGTAGAATTTATGTAGGGTATTGATAATTAAGGAATGCAGTAGAGAACAATGCAAGTCAACAAAAATTTATTGAGCATGTAGGCCCCAGGGATCCGTGGCTCAGCAACTCCAACTAAACTCAACTCTAATAAGTAAAACAAACGTGGTTGTGAACTCTCTATTCTCCATGCTGAGACAGGAAGAGCCAGCCTGGGATCAGAGGATTTGGCAAATAGTGTTTAATGTGACCCATTCACATTTCCCCTGTGTCCTACTATAGACAACTCTCTTGCTCTGTGATTCCAAAGAAACACAAAGCTAGTTTTGTTAATCATGTCTCTGTTTCCTGAAGTAGACCATATGCTCTAGGAATAGATTGAAACTATGAACACAGATGCCCTTCTGACCTGACTCAGCATTGTACTCCACTCCTAGGTTGAACTCACTTAGATGGAAGGCAGGTGGCAAATAAAAACACAATTATGTTATCTATCCACAGAGACTAGGACGCATTGCAGGGAAGGGAGTCACAGCCAAGGTCACACTATCAATCAAAGACAGAAAAATTAGGTCCTTGCCACCTGGTAAGTAAAGCAATATTTTTCCTCCCATCTTTTCCTATCTCTCTGCCCTTCCACACAGTGTTAAAAATCAAACTTAGGGCCTTGTGCATGCTAGGCAAGGGCTCTACCCCTGAGCTACATTTTTGGCCTGAGCAATAAATATGTTTACTTGATATCAGCAAGAGTGGTACCTCATCCTTCTTGACTTAATAAGAAACGTTTCCTGGAATTTAACCCCTAACATTCCATCTCTGGTGGGCAGCAAGAACTAACTTCCTATCATTTCATATCTTCAGGTTCAATGTAAATGTCCAAGACATGGTTTATTTTAGGTGTCCTTACATACAAACATTCCCCTGAGATTGAAGGCCACACAGCATTTGTGAAGCAAATTTACAGAGAAAGTTAAATGTTTAATCTCACAAAAGAAATTCTCTTCACTGCACATGGAATTGTCAGTGTGATTTTGGGAACTCTCTACAACTATCATTAATCATTCTTTCACTGGAGTTTTATTTCTGATGGGCCTGAGGCTTTTTGTTCTCCTGTATCTTTGCAAAGTTTAGTCATTAAAGATAGTGTGACATGAAGCCAAGTATGGTGGTGCATACCTGTAATCCCAGCACTTAGGGGAACTGACAAAGGAAGATCACAAGTTCAAACTCAGCCTGGGCAACTTAGAAAGTTACTAAGCTCCTATCTCAACTTTTTTAAGAAACTGGCTGGGAATGAAACTCCGTGTGAAGGCCCTGGGTTCAATCCCTCCCCCACCAAAAAAAGACATCATCTATAGAAATAAATGAAAGAGAATACTATGCAGAGTTATATATACATGAATATCATCAGTCATATTTCAACAAAGATGCCAAGGTAACTCAATAGGCGAAAAGCAATCTTTTCAGCAAATGATATGGAAACAACTGATCATTCATATGCAAAACAAAATAGAAAACATATATACAATGAACCTCAAACTTTATGGCATACCCTGAAGAAAAAAATAACCCAAAATGGACCACAGACCTAAATTTTAGGGCTAATACTATAAAATTTCTACAAGAACACACAGGATAAAATCTTAATAACTTCAGCTTAGACAAAATTTCTTAACTAAGACACAAAAGCAAGAACTATTTCTAAAAATCTATAAAATTAAACCAAATCAAAATATAAACCTTTTTAAAAATATTTTTAAGGCAAGCTTCAGACTAAGAGAAAATATTTGTTAAACACATATATATCTAAAACATATTTAAAACTCTCACAATTCAATAAGATAAATGTGCAAAAGATACTGTACCACAGAACTAATTGAATAACCACTGCATGACAAAATGCTGCATATGATGAGTCACATGATTAACCAGGAGGATGGCAAGTTTGAAGCCAACATGGACTATAGTAGTGATTTCACAGTCTGCCTGAAGTACATTGTGGGACTCTTTGTCTCTAACAACAACAACAAAAAAAAAAAAAATTTGAAAAAAGAAATATACCAAAAAGAAGCACTAACGTGCATATTGACAATACATTGAACCCCCACCAAGATAATGAGAAGACTGAAAAAGTAAAAAGGAGTCATTTTCTTTCTGTGAATCAATGTTTCTAATTTTTAGAATCAACTGGGAGGACACCAAGAACCACTGATTTCTGTCAGAACAATTTCTCCAGAAAGGGAAGATTTTAATTATCCACTAGCAGTTTAAGAGAATTAATTGCCAGCCGTTTGAGAGGATAGGACTTATAAAAATGGGAAAAAAGAGGGGGAAAGACTAACTTAGGAACATAGCACAGAGGCTGTGGAAAGGAAGCAGATTAAGGAGCCGAGGGGAGAGAAAGAAAGCAGCAGGGCCTTCCTCTGCACTGCTTGGCCTCTCAGGCTTGATCCCTCTGGTTTCCACGAGGAATAAATCTTAGGCACACATGAGGGTAAAGCAGAACTCAGCATATGAACAGTCCAGAATAAGCAGCCATGGTTGCTGAAGTTGACACTGACCCTCTCAAGTGCATGTATTTTCAGGTCCAACCTATCATGTACAGGCTCCAGGTTAAAAGTCTTGGTGTAGACTCATGTTCTTTATGCCTACATACTTTAAGTTCTGATCCAGGGCATCAAACTGCTAAATGCAATGTTTTTTGTCCTCCTACTTTGACAAACATAGGTCCATAAGGACAGTACTTGAAGTATATGTGAAGCTAGGATTTTTGCTTTGTTTGTTTTTGCGGGTGTTGTTTTGTTTTGTTTGAGACAGTCTTGCTATATAATCCAGGCTGGACTTGAACTCACTGTGTAGCCCAGATTATCCTTGAACTCAAGACAATCCTTTCACCTTAGCTGCCCAAGTGCTGGGATTACACAAATACATTGCCACACCTCACTTCAAAGCTAGGTTTTTATGTAACTGAAAGTTGGCAAACTGTCAAACCACAGCTGGATTTATTATTGTACATTTCTAGGGGTCTTATTAATGAGCTAGTGGTATTCAGTAAATAATAAAATATACATCATTCATAAATTATATTGATTTCATATATATTACTTTTCCTGATATCATTTTATTAAAGTCATAAGTATAATTTACAGCCAATATTTTCACATAATTTGTATTATATTGGTAGTGATAAATAATAAAAATTATATATTCAAAATGTATAAAACTAACATGAATTTTTACCAAAAATGTAAATTAAAATAAGATGTTTAATTTTGAACATTAAAATTATGTTTTTAAAGTAGGTTATTTTTCTAAAATATTGCAAGTATGTATGTATGCAAAACATAAATTTTAATGAATGAATATCAAAGTATTAAATCAAGAGTTTTAGGGGGGTACCGGGAAATGAACTCAGGGCCTTCTCATTGAATAACACCCCCAGCCCTTTTTTATTTTTTATTTTGATCCCAGGTTATGCTAAGTCCCTAAGCTGCCAGGCTGGACTGAAACTTGCTGTCCTCCAGCCCTAGGTGTCCAGAGTGCTAGGATTACAGGTATGCACGACCATGCCCAGCTAAATCAGTTGTTCTTAAAACTAAAATTCTTATATAATTTTTGAAAGTATAATCAAAACTTACTAAATATATTTTACTGAAATAAAAGTATTCCTAGTGCTTAGCAATCAATTTCTATGTAGTTGCTATATGAACACTACATATCACACTTTAGGTATATAGTATTAGACTTACTTAATTACAAATGCAACAATGAGATTTACAGTTTTAATACTATAAATAATTCCTAACCTGCTGTGTGAAACTACTACAAATAGTGTGCTAATTTATGAGGACCTCTGGAACCAAGAATTGGAAGCAAGAAAATGGGCATTTGGCACTACTAAAACACAATAAAGCTTCATGCAAAAAATTATTGCAACTTAATTAAAGATAAATTAACTAAATTGATTTTCTTTACCTCTGTACTCTGCTACTCAGATCACTCTTACACTTCCAACCAGACCCAACACAGGCAGCAGCCCAGCCCTCCAGTGCATGGCATTCAGATACAGTTCCCTTTGTTTCAAGGATGTAGGGCCACAGATATGGAGAAGAATTTCCTGGGAGGCTAAACAGGGTTAGTCCCAAAAGCAGATATTTAGAGCTGTGAATCATTGAGCGTACTGAAAAATATCCCTTGCTCATGGGTAGGAAAAACCAACATTGTGAAAATGACCATACTATCAAAATTGTTGTACAGATTCAATGCAATTTCCAATGATTCTACAGTCTACGTTGAGCACCAGGTCCTCAGTGACAGAACCGCCCATTTCCTCTGTAGCATGTGTGTGTGTGTGGTGTGTGTATGTGTGTGTTTACAATATGTGAGACTCTCCAAGGTCTGAGCTCAGGACATTCATTCTCTTGTCCAGGTCCAAATCCAGAATCACATGTGGCACCTCTCTTAAATTTTTCACCTGAATATAATCACTTTTTTTCATTATTGAGATCTGTTTATTTTTAATTAAATAAGTGATGTGTAAACATATTAAAATTTGACCCATCCATCTACTTCAGCCCACTATTACAAGTTGGACTACAAGTTCAGTACCAATCTTTCCAAAAACCTCATAGTAATCACTAACACTACATTGGAAGACATTGTTCCAAGCATTTTACAGCTTTTTCATCCTTTGTAATCCTCATACCATTCCTATGATACAACTGATTTACATATATGTATTTCTTTGTTTACTTCCAGAGGATCTGTAGCAATGTGTGTATATATTTAACATAAAGCGTATCATAACAAGACTTAATCCTGAAGTATACTCTGTTCTCTTAACACACCTTCAAAACCTGCACAGGTTAGCAGACTTAAATCACATTTTGTTTTTTAACAAGAGTCCTTCCTGTATGCAAAATGCACCTAAGGGAGGGAATATAAGCCTGCAAAAGACCTTCAAATTTTCCATTGACTGAGATTTTGTGATTTCTAATTACTTTCAGCTTCTGTAACCCGCAGGCAATAAGCCATCAGAAGAAAGGTTAGCTGCACAGCTAGCCAAGGAAGAGCCTCGCTTTGCAAAACCTCCAATCCACTGCCCAACATTTCTCTACCATTGAAAGCATCACAGGAGCATGGGGGAGAAATAAAAAAATGTTTTAAGAAAGTGACATTTCTCCAAATGGGAAAAAGAAAAGAAGGTTCCACCGGGCTACTTCAGGACAAGTTTCTTAAAAATACATATTAAGAAGCACAGATAACAGTATCTATATCATTGTTCTTTAAGTAGAGAAGCCCTGCACCCTCTAGATAAGTTACTAAAGTGTCAGTATTTATATCAGTCCTCTTTCCACCTCCCAGCATATGTACCCATTAGCATCAGGGATTCTCTCTTGTGTTTTTGAATTGGCAAACTCTCCTCTATGATGCTCATTACTCCTTCTTACCCACTCTTATTTATTTCCCCATATTACAAACAGATCTATTTGTTGTTTTCACCTTGGTCTTGGAAGAAATATCATCTAAGTTATTTCACACTAATAAGTGAATGGTTGATACTTCCCCTATCAGAACTGTTCAAAGCCACTCTCTATTGATGAACTGAAGCTCCTTCAGGACCACCCAAATACTCATTTTTATTGTTGTTACTAGGAAAGACAGCTACCTCATTAGTATTTCTGATGCATCAAACAAGATGAGTTCAGAGGGTGATGCAAAGCATAGTAGAACATAAATAATCAGATAAAGTGATCATCATGATATAACCAAGATTGCTAGAACCATAAACCTTCTGGCAAGAGATGGCAAGAGAACGGGGACACAATCTAAGGAGATTTAATCAGAACCGATATTTTTATCTTTCTCCTTAAAATAGAAAGTAAAATCCAGCTTTGTCATAAATCAAGAGTTTAGTGCTTAGCAGGCAAGAACTCATTTCTTCCTGAAAAGAAGTAACTGGATGATTTTTTCATAATTATTACTCTCCCACCAGATTCTAACTGGAGGAGTTTCCTACCATCACTCATGGTCAGTTGAGAAAAGAAAATTCCTCAAAACCTTGCCCCTTTAGGCCTTGTCTCTGGGGAATTCTCCTTAATTTTAAGCTGTCTCACATTTATGCATAAATTATTCATCCCTAGCAGCTCTCTATTCTATCTTCCAGCAGACTTGGTGTTTCTGTTTTAATATTTAGATTCTTTCATCCATTTAGATTTTAGTTTAGTGTGTGGTGAGAGATATGGATCTAATTTTAACATTCAGCATGTGGAAAGCCAGTTTTTCCAGAATTATTTATTAAAGAGGCTATCTTTCTTCCAGTGAAGGTGTTTGGCCCCTTTCTAAATAGGTATAAAGGTCTTTCTCTCAATCTAATAAAAGCCATCTATGACAAACCAATGATTAAAATCATATTAAATGGAGAGATGTTCAAAGTTTTCACTCTAAAATCAGGAAGAAGATGAAGATGTCCACTATCACCACTCTTCTTCAATATAGTTCTTGAAACATTAGCCAAGCAATTAAATAAGAGAAAGAAGTGAAAAGGGTATGGATAGAAAAGGAAGAAGTTAAATTATTATTATTATTTGTAAATGACATGATCCTCTACATAGAAGATGCCAAAACTCCACCAAAAGATTCATAGAATTAATAACCAAATTCAATAGCATAGCAGGATACAAAGTCAACACTCAAAAATCAAAGGTGTTCCTGTACTTGAACAATAAACTCACCTAGAGAAAAGTTAGGGAAATAATACCATTCATAATAGCATCTGTTACAGTTTGTGTCTACGTGTCCCCTCAAAGCCTCATGCAGTCATGGGGTAGGCTTCATCCCAAGGATACAAGGATGATTCAATATATGCAAATCAATAAATGTAATACATCACATAAACAAAAGCAAAGACAAAAAACACTTGATCATCTCAATAGAAGCAGAACAATCTTTTGACAAAAACCCAACATCCACTCCTGATTTAAAAAAAAAAAAAAACTTTAAAGAAAATAGGTATAGAAGAATCTTACCTCAATCTGATAAAATCATTTATGGTAAAGCCAGTGCCATCATATTAAATGGGGAAATGATTTCCCACTAATGTCAGGAACAAGATTAAGATATCCACTATTACCACTCCCATTCATTATAGTATTCAAAACATTAGCCAGAGCAATCAGGCAAAAGAAAGAAATAAAAAGGATATATAGAGGAAAAGAAGTCAAATAATCATTATTTTAAGGTGATTCTTTACATAGAAGACCACAATTTCCACCAAAAGACTCATAGACTTAATAAGCAAATTTAGCATGGCAAGATACAAAATCAACCCAAGAAAATCAATAATATTGCTGTACACTAATAATGAACTCTCTGAGAATGAAATTAGGAAAATAATACCATTCACAAGACCATTAAGAAAAATTAAGTACATAGGAATTAATCTAACCAAGTAAGTGGAAAACCTCTACAATGAAAATTACAGTACTCTGAAAAGGGAAATCAAAGAGGGCATCTGAAAATACAAAGATAGCCCCTGTTCCTGGATACACAGAACCCATATTGTTTAAGAGGTCCTATTACCAAAAGTGGTATGTAGATCTGATACAATGCCAATCAAAACACCAACAGCATTTCTCCCAGAACTGGAGAAAACTACCCTGAGATTTAAATGAACCAGAAGAGATACAGAATAGCAAGAGCAATCCTAAGCAGCAAAAACAAAAACAGGAGGCATCACAGCCCTGGGTTTCAATTTATATTACAAAGATACAGTAATTTTTTTAAAAAGCCTGGTACTGGCCCAAAAAAATACACATGTAAATCAGTGGAACAGAATAGAAGATTAAAAATAATAATAACCCCAGGCACATTCCACTATCTAATTTTTGACAAAGGGGCCAAAAATATATCCTGGAGGAAAGACAGCCTTTTTAACAAATGGTGCTGACAAACTGGTTACCCACATTGAATCTAGACCCATATCTATCTCATTGTATTAAAGTAAAATCAAAATGGATCAAATATATGATATTAAATGAGAAATACTTAATCTCCTGTAAGATAAAATAGGTAAAACTCTTACAGAAAATGGTGCAGGAGTGCTCACTGTGGCAACGTATATACTAAAAACTGGTCATAGACAAAGAAAGGACTTTCACAACAGAACCCAAATTGCACAAGAAATAACCTCAAGAATGAACAAATGGAATTATATCAAGTTAAAAAGCTTCTGCACAGTAATAGAAACAAGCAACCTAGTTAAGGGACCACCTACAAAGTGAAGAGACCACATACAGAGTAAAGAGACCATCTACAGATGGAAGAAGGAAACATGGTAGTTACTACCCTGACAGAGGACAAATATCTATAATTTACAAAGAGCTCTAAAAAACCAGATGTTCTCAAATAAAAAGACTCAATCAGAAAGTGTGCAACTGAAATGAATAGACAGTTCTTAGATGAAGTACAAATGATCAATAAAAACATGAAAAATATTCACTATATCTGGCCATTAGAGAAATGCAAATTAAAACAACTTTGAGATTTCTCTTATTCCAGAAAAAGATGGCTATTATTTTTTTTTAAAAAAGCAATAAATGCTGGTGAGACTCCAGTGAAAAAGGCACCCTTCTGCATTGCTGCTGGTAATGTAAACTGATACAACTACTATAGAATTGATATGAAGATACCGCAAAAAAAACAAAAAATAAAGCCAAACGTAGTGACACATGCCTGTAATGCCAGCACTCAGGAGGCTGAGGAATGAAGATCACTGCAAGTTCAAGCCCAGCCTGGGCTACATAATGAGTTCAAGTCCAGCCTGAATTGCATAGCAAGAACCTGTCTCAAGAAAAAAACTAAAAATAGAAATTATATTTGACTCAGATATTCCCCTTCTAAGCAGCTTCTTAAAGGAATTAAGTGACACATGCATATCTGTATTTATAGCATCACAATTCATAATAGGTAAATCTTGGAAGTGACCTCTATATCCATCAACAAATAAATGGATATAAAGAAACTATGGTGTTTATACACAATGGTGTACTACTGTGCCATAAAGAAGGATGAACTTGAACCATTTGTAGGAAAATGGATATACCTTGAGACATAAGGTTAAGTGAAATAAATTAGACACACAAGCTTAAATATTGCATAAATTGTTTTCTATTAGAAATCCAAAGTAAAAATAATTTCAAAAAGCAAAATAAAAGACAGACATTAGGAAACAGAGAGATAATTTGTAAATGAGATGGGGATCTAGATACCAAGGGAAGTGGAAATGAGAAGAGGAGAAGGGAAATAGAAGGAATTAAGCTATATTAAGTACATACTTCCTAAGATGAACATAAACATTATGTACCATAAACATGTATTAATTTAATTTTTTTTTTTTTTTTTGGAACCTGGAATCAAACTCAGGACCTCCCACTTGGCAGGCAGGCACGCTGCCACTGACCTAAACCCCCAGGTCCCTTAAATTTTTATTATTAAAAAATAAAATATCAAAGAGCCTGCCATGGTCTCAATATTTGTGCCCTCTCACAAATTCATGTGTTGAAGTCGTACCTCCAAAGAGTATCAGAGACGGGGCCTTTGGGAAGAGTTAAATGTTAAGGGCTCCAATGTTATAAATGACATGAATGCCTCTATAGGGGAGGCGCAAGAGAGCTCATTCGTTTATTTGTTCCTGCTGGCATGTGATGACATAAGGAAGGCACCATCTAAGAAGGATGGACCTTCAAAATAATGAGTCTTCTGGTATTTTGATCTTGAACTTCCCAGTCCCCAAAACTATAAGCAATAAATTTCTGCTGTTTATAATTTACCCAGCCTCTGGTATGTTTTTATAGCAGTCCAAGCAGACTAGATATAACCTTCTTAAAATATGCTACAGGGGGCTGGGGCTCTAGCTCAGTGGCACAGTGCCTTCCTGGCAAGTGCAAGGTCCTGAGTTTGATTTACAGTACCAAATAAATAAATAAATAAATAAATAAAAACTTCTACACAGCAAAGAAAACCTGTACTGTAGATGCAAATTCTTTTTTCTAGGTATTATAATTTTTAATGCACATGTCGATTTTAGCTTTTTTATTTTAAAGATAAAAGAACAAAATCAAAATAACAAATAAGACAAAAATAAAACAACAAGAAACTATAAAAATGATGCAGAACTTCAAAACAAAGCAATAGGAAATCAACAATGGCTGTTGTATTACTTATCATTATCTTCAAAGTAGTTGCTCAGATTACCAGATATAGGTATGCAAGATTGATCAAACAATTAAATATTAACTATTCCTTTCAATAAACCAATAGACATTAGTAGTACAATTATCTTAGCTGTCATGTGTGTGTGTGTATATATATATATATATATGTATATATATATATGATGGTGACTGGGAGCAGAAGACTATCAGAACATCAGGATCTGTTTCTCTACTAACGCATGGCTAAATGTAGTTTAGTATAGACCCACATGGCTTTAACCCTGTCTAGCTGCTTACTGGTGAAAATTGGAAGGTTTTGCTGGCATGAATATGACCCAGGTTTCAGAGGTGACTCCCCAGCTGTATGTAAAGAATGACCAGGAGGCCAAACAAAAACCTGATGGGAGGCTCAAAAATAAGGAAGAGAAAAAGAAAAAAAGTTGTGCTGACAGCAGCAATCACAGATTAAGAAAAAAATCTCTAAGAGACAAAGATGAGGACACTGATCACTGACAAAACAGGAGTCAGACTGCACTGAGATCTGCCAGTCAACCAAAACTGGATTAGGATCAATGTGCATGAGGTAAAAATATGGACATTGGAAAAGTAAATGCTCCCAGATAATAACAGAGATGATAAAAATTCCAAAACTTGTAGGCTGACCCGGGCATGGTGGCTCATGCTTGTGATCTCAGTACTCAGGAGGCTGAGGCAGGAGAGTTGTTGTGAGTTCAAGGCTAGCCTGGGCTACAGAGTGTGTTCAAGACCAGTCTGAACTACTTAGTGAGACCCTATCTCAAAAAGACAAAACTAGGAAGCTGCCTGCAAAAGGCTAGCACTCCCAAGGAAAACAAAAACATGCTGGCCTATTGAGCTGACAAAAACTAAAGATTACTAGGACTAGGCCATACTGGATTCCATCCCCTTAGACACCCAGAAGCCCCTGGTCGCAATGAGAATAGAGGGTGAATTGATGGGCTTTCTGGTAGGTGATAGAACTAAACACTCAGTAATGACACAGCCCACTGGGCTATTATCCAAAATCATGTGACTATTGTTAGAACCACTAGAGTCCCTAGAAGAGGCCATTTTTCCAGTCTGAGAAGTATATCATAAAAAAGGAGGTCCAACATAAATTCCTATATCTTCCAAACTGTCCAGTTCCCCTGCTGAAAAGGGACCTACTCCAAAACTACAGGCTCAAATTACCTTTGGGCCACAGGGATTAAAAAAAAAAAAAAAAAAAAGACAACACAGCATAAGGCTGACATTGAGTAGTGTCTCACTCAGTTATACAAGACATCAAAAAGTGAACTCAAGCAA
>NW_004955551.1:834744-836569 GCF_000276665.1 Chinchilla lanigera | reverse complement strand
ATGGAAATAATATATTTTGTCATATATATATGGAAGGAAATATATATATATTTCCTTCCTTCTTTCTTCCTTTTCTTCTTCCCTCATCCCAGTTATTCTTTCCTACTAAACAGTTTCTTTCCCTTTCACTATATCTATTGTTCCTTTCAGTTTTATTTACTCTTTCAGGTTCTTACACTAGGGAGACAATACAGTGTTTACACACGTGAATCTGATTTATTTCACTTGTGGGTATAGTCTCTAGTTGCATCCATTTGCCTATAAAAGCCTCCAGTTTATCATTCCTTATAGCCGAGTAATATTCCATTGTATAAAATATCACAGTTTTCTTATCCACTCCTCAGTCAGTGGTCATTTGGGTTGTTTCCAAAATCTTGCTATGAAAAATGGAGCTGCTATTAACATGGCTGTACATATATTGCTGTGGTAGATGTTTTTAATTCTTCTGAGAAAATACCCAGAGGGGGAATAGCTGGATTAAATGGGATGTCTAATCCTAATTTCTTGAGGACCTTCTGGACTGATTTCCAAAGTGGTTGTACCAGTCGACATTGCCACCAACAGTGGAGAAGAGTTCCTTTTTCCCCACAGCCCCTCCAGCATTTGTTGCTGGTTGACTTCTTGATGGTACCCATTCTTACTGGAATGAGTTGAAAGCTCAGTGTTTAAATACATGAGAAAATGTTCAACATCATTAGTCATTTGAGAAATGCAAGTTAAAACAACATTGAGATTTCATAAGTGAAATAAACCAGATCTCCATGTGTAAGCAACGTATTGTGTCACTAGTGTAAGAATCTGAAAAAGTGAATAAAAATTAGGAGGTATGACAGACTTTGTGAAATGAAAGGAAAATGCTCAAAAGTAAAGAGCAACTGGGGTGAGGGAACAGAGAAGAGAAAGAAGGGGAAATTATGTATATATGTATATACAGACTAGCTAACATAGTTGTACTACTGATTTCTATCACTTTATTGAAAGGAACAGTTAACGATTAATTATTTGATCAATCTTGCGTGTCTCTATTTGTTTTCCTGAGCAACTGCTTTGAAGATATCAATACCTAATAAAACAACCATTGTTAATTTCCTACCACTTTGTAACACCGTATTGTATGTATTGTTCTTATGCTGTTTTGTAAATGGATATCTGTTTGTTAATGTTTTCCTTCTTTTATTCTTAAAAAAAATATTAAAAAAAGAAAGCTCAGTGTTAATTTGCATCTTTCAAATGACCAATGATGTTGAACTTTTTTCATATATTTATTTGCCATTTTTATTCCTTCATCTGAGAAGCATGTATTCATCTCCGATACCCATTTTTGGATTGAGTCTGTGAATTTGTGGAGTCTGATTTTTTTCAATTCTTTATATGTTCTAGATATAAGTCCTTTGTCTGAGGGACAACAAGCTAAAATGTTTTCCCACTCTGTGACTTATGTTTTCACTCTACTGGTGATTTCTTTTGAAGTACAAAAGCTTTTTAGTAGGATGAGATCTGAGTTATTGATTCTTTGAAGTGTTTCCTGTGTGGTTTCGGCTTTGTTCATGAAGACTGTGCCTGCCCCTACGTCTTCAAGTATCTGGCCTTCTTTCTCTTCCAGTAGATTTAGTGTTTCTGCTTCAGTGTTTAACTATTTGATCCATTTTGACTTTAGTTTAGTGTATAGTGATAGACATGGATCTAGGTTTATTCATTGACATGTAAAGAGCCAGTTTTTCCAGCACCATTTTTTTTTTAATTTTAAAGATAAAAGGAGGGAAACATTAACAGACATACAACATTTTACAACATATCACAAGCACAATACAGACAACACAGAGTT
>NW_004955551.1:798863-828694 GCF_000276665.1 Chinchilla lanigera | reverse complement strand
GGTGTGGGCGAGCACAGACTCGAGCCCAGGTGTCTAGCCGCTCCTGGAACACTGGCTCTCCCCAGCACCATTTATTAAAGAGGCTATATTTCATCCAGGGAACATGTTTGGCCCCTTTGTCAAATATAAGGTAGCTGAGTATAGCTGTAGTTGTGTCTGCATCTGGTAATCTGTTCCATTGATCCTCAGGTCTGGTTTTTATTTTTTATTTTTTTTTTTTTGGCAGTATCATGCTGATTTTATCACAGTAGCTTTGTAGTATAATTTCAAGTCAAGGATTGTGATGCCTCCTGCCTTGCCTTTATTGTCCAGCATTGTCTTTACTATTCTAGGTCTCTTCTGGCTCCAGGTGAATATTAAGAATATTTTCTCTAGTTCTGTGAGGTATGCTAAAGGTATTTTGATTGGGATTGCATTAAATCTGTATAACAATTTGGGGAGTATGACCATTTTCATTATGTTGGTTCTTCCTATCCTTGAGCAAGAAATATCTTTTCATTTTCTGAAATCCTCTTTGATCTCTTTTTTAAGAGTACTTTAATTTTCAATATGTAAAACTTTTTTTTTTCCTTTGTTAGATTGCCTCCTAAGTATTTCATTTTTGAGATGCTGTTGTGAATGGTGTGGGTTCCCTAATTACTCTCTCAAGAAGTTTGTTGTTTGTGTATAAGAATACCATTGATTTTTGAGTATGACTTTGTATCCAGCCACAGAAATGAATTTGGTTATTAACTATAGGAGTCTTTTGGTGGATTTTTTCGGGTCTTCTATGTAATGTATCATGTCATCTGCAAATAATGATAATTTCACTTCTTCCATCCCTATCCTTATTCCTTTTATTTCTCTCTCTTGTATAACTGCTCTGGCTCATGTTTCCAGAACAATGTTGAATGGGAGTAGTGATAGTGAACATCCTTGTCTTGTTCTTGATTTTAGAGTGAAAGCTTTCTATTTTTGTCCATTTAGTATGATTTTGGCCATTGGTTTGTCATAGATTTTATCAGATTGAGATAAAGGCCATCTATTCCAATTTTCTGGAGGGTTTTTATCATGAATGAGTTTTGGACTTTACCAAAAGATTTTTCTGCATCTACTGAGATGATCATGTGATTTTGGTCTCTGACTCTGTTGATATGGTGTGTTACATTTATTGATTTATGTATCTTGAACAGTCCCTGCATTCCTGGGATAAATCCCACCTGGTCATGATGTATAACCTTCTTTTTTTTTTTTTTTTTGATTTTTCTCCGGTACCGGGAACTGAACTCACGACCTTGCGCTTGCCAGGCAGGCGCTTTTGCCACTGAGCTAAATCCCCAGCCCCATCCTTCTTGATAATTTGTTGAATTCTGTTTGCTAGTGTCTTATTGAGGATTGTTGCATCTATGTCCGTTAGGGAGATTGGTCTGTAGTTCTCTTTTGGTTGTACTTTTCTCTGGTTTGGGTATCAGGATAACACTTGACTCCAGGAAAGAGTTAGGGAGTATTGCTTCCTTTCAATTTCATTAAAGAGTTTGAAGAGTATTGGCATTAGATCTTCTCTAAATTTCTTATAGAATTCAGATGTTAATCCATCAGAATCTGTGCTTTTTCTGTTGGTAAGTTTTTAATTACATTTTCAATCTTATTAACTACTATTGTGTTATTCAGAGTCTTTATATCTTCTTGAGTCAGCTTTGGTAATTCATACGTATCTAGGAATCTGTCCATTTCTTCTGTGTTTTCCATCCTATGAGAGTAAAGATTTCAAAGTAGATATTGATGATCTTCTGAATTACCACAGGATTTGTAGTGAGTTCACCCTCATCATTCCTCAGTGCATGAATCTGAGTCTTTTATTTCCTTTTTTAATAAGGTTGGCTAAAGGTTTATCAACTTTATTTACTTTCTCAAAGAGGCAACTCTTTGATTCATTAATTCTTTGTATTTTTTTTTGTTTGTTTCCATGGTGTTAATTTCTTCTCTCACCTTTGTAATTTCCTCCCTTCTATGGGCTTTGTGTTTGTCTTGCTCTTCTTTTTCTATAAGCTTGAGGTGGAACATTAGATTGTTTAATTATGCTTGTTCTGTTTTCCTGTGAGAATTCACTGCTATAAATTTTCCTCTTAGACTGCTTTCACTGCATCCCATTGGTTCTGGTATTGTGTCTGTATTCTCCTTTAGTTGTAGATATTGTTTAATTTCTTCCTTTCTTTCATCTGTGACCTCTTGGTTGTTTAGGAGAGTATTATTTAATCTCCATGTGTTTATGCAGTTTTGGATGTTTCCTTGCCACTAATTTCTTGTTTTGGTTTGGTTTTGGTTTTGGTTTTGGTTTTGTTTTCCTGTACTGGGAATCAAACTTATGACCTCATGCTTGCCAGGCAGGTGCTATGCCGCTGAGCTAAATCCCCAGCCCCTTGCTGCTAACTTCTAATTTCATTGCATTATGGTCAGATATTATGTATGAGATAATTTCAGTTCCTTTGTATTTACTTAAGCGAGTCCTGTGGACTAGTATATGGTATATTTTAGGGAACACTCCATGTGCAACTGAGAAAAATATGTATTCTGATGATGTTGGGTGGAACACTCTAAAAAGATCTACCAAGTTCATTTGTTCACACGTTTGGTTCAGTTATTTCTTTGCTGATTTTTTTATCCCTTTGTGACAGTCAGGTATTGAGGAGTCCCACTGTTACTGTGTTATTGCTTATTTATTTTTTTATTATTGTTTACTTAAAAGAGAGTAGTAAATGCAAACAAACAAACAAAAAATAGAACAGTAGCAACATACCAGTACCACAAACATAAACAAATCAAAACAAGAACATTTAAAGCGATACAGGGTTTCAAGACAAAATAATATGAATTGAGTGGTTGTTACATTACATACCACTATCCTCAAGTATGTTGCTCAGATTACCAGATGTAAGAATGGAAGATTGCTCAAATCATTGAAGAGAATAAGAAAATAATTATTAGATAAAACATTAGAGATAATACAGAGTTTCACTAGACAAAATGGTAGGAATTCACCATTGTAATTCCATTGCATATTATTACCTTCAAACCAGTTGCTCAGATTACCAGACATAAGCATGCAAAATTGAACAGAACATAAAAAATTACAAGCATTAACTGTTCATTTCAATACACACTCAGACATCAGCAATACAGTTGTTCCAGCTATTCATGTTGCCTTCCTTCTTTGTTTTTTCTTCTTTCCCTCATCTCAGTCATTCCTTCCTTTGATGTTATTGCTTATTTAATTTTTCATGTCTATTAATAATTGTCCTATATGGTTGGTTGCTGCTGTATTTGGTGGATATATATTTATGATTGTTATCTCTTCCTCTTGAAGTTTTCCCCTAACAAGTACATAGTGACCTTCTTTATCCATTTTGATCATTCTTGGTTTGAATTTGACATTGTCTGCAAGAAGAATTACTGCTCCTGCTTTTTTCTGTGTTCCTGTTGCATGGAAGATTGTTTTCCATCCCTTGATTTTTCCATCTATAAATCTTTTTTGAATTAAATGTGTTTCTTGTATACAGCACATTGTTGGATCTTGTTTCTTGATCCACTATGCCAGTCTGTTTCTTTTGATTGGTAAATTGAGGCCATTTACACTGATGGTTATAGCTGGTTTGCATTGGCTTATGTTGACCATGGTATTTTCCTGCTGTTGATTCCCTTCTTTTCCCCTCTGTTCAATTGCTTGCCTTGCCTAGCAGTTTCTTTGTGTTTCTGTTCTTGGAATGGTGGTCATTTTTATCTCTGTCTAGAATATCTTTTGTAGCATTGGTATGGTGTATCTCTTTGTATCTCTTTGTATCTCTTTGTAGCATTGGTTTGGTGTCCATAAATCTCTTCAGTTCTTTGTCATGGAAGTATCTTAGTCCTCCATTAATTTTGAAAGTTATTTTTGCAGTGTACATCAATCTGGGCTGGAAGTTGTTTGCTTCTTGACTTGAGGGTCTGTGTTGAGAAGTCTGCCATGATTCTGATGGGCTTTCCTTTATAGGTGATGTTTCTTTTCTCTAACAGCTTTTAATATTTTTTTCTTGTACTGAATGTCTGGAATCTTGATTATTATATGTCTTGGTGTAGTTTTATTTTGGTCAGGAATGTTTGCTTTTCAGAATGCTCAAGAAGTTAAATAATTCAGACTATATATGTTGACCTTTGAGATCCATCTAATCCTAGTCCCTGTGAAATTTTAAAAGTTAAAAAATGTATCTCCCCAAACAAACTCCATGAATTCAGTCTCCCATGCTTCACTCATTTTTGTAATACCTGCAAGATTTTTGCCATATTCATGTGTCACCTAAACAATTATTTACTTAATACCTTCAAGACATATAAATCATCCACTTTTTTTAAAAAGGATGTCTGAACTCACTGGTTTGGTGCTCCAGTTCTACTTTTTCAACTACCTTTAAAAAATATATAGCCACTTAAATTTTTAAAACAATTTATAGATTTCCTTAAAGTTATTTCTACTTGTAATTCTAAGTACTTGTAAGGCTGAGGCAGAAAGATCACAAATTCAAGATCAGCCAGAAGCAACTTAGAAGAATCTATCTCAAAGAATAAAAAGGGTGGTGCATTAGCCTAAATGGTAGAACACTCATGAGTTCAACCCCCAGTACCACAAAAAAAAAATAAAAGTTTCTGATTATACTAATGACAATAGAGATTACAGTTGGGATACACAAATTGAAAAGTGGTGGCCTCTATAATGATGATAGAATTAAGAGATGTCTGTCACAGGGTCTTTATTGGAACCTAGCATTATAGGAGTATCTTTGCCCACAGAGACAAATTCAAGAACAAATTCATCCCAACCATTTATGACTTTGAACTCAATCAATTACCGTGAAGAACCATAAATAAGCATAGCCACAAAAAATTTTAATGACCCTCAATATACAGTTTGTCCTCACATTAAATGGAATATAGCACTTCAGAATGAGAAAAAAATTGCCAGCTATTCTGCAGTCAGAAAACTAGCATCTAGAATAAATAACTCAAAAAAATTAATTAATGAAAATCAAAGACCTAGTAAAGAAATGGGCAAGTGAATTGAATAGGCACTTCTCAGAAGCACAAATGTACAACAAATATGAAAAAAAAAAGTTCAACATTTCTGACCTTTACAGAAATGTAAGTTAAAACAATGCTAAGATTTTATCTTACATTGGAAAGAAGAGCAACCATCAAGAAACCAAAGAGCAACAAACACTGGCATAGCTGTGGTAAAAAGCTACCCTCCTACACTCTTACAGGGGATTTAAACTAGTACAACCATTATAAAAATCAGTATGGAGGTTTCTCAAAGAACTAATTAGAAATTCCATTTGATCCAGCTAGTGTACTTCTAGATATCTTCCCAAAAGAGCTAAAGGCATAATATTACAGTGATACCTGCATACCAATGTTTACAGCAACACAGTTCATAAGAGCTAAATCCTGGAAGCAGCCTGCATGGCCATTAACAGATGAATGGATAAAGAAAATGTGGTATTTATACATAATGGAATGTTACTTGGCTATAAAGAAGGCTAAATTTGAGAGAGTTGTAGGAAAATGGATGCACTTGGAAATTATAATGCTGAGTGAAATAAATAAGACACACACACTTACATCCTGCATGGTATCCCTCATCTGAGCAGGGCAAAGCACAAACATAGAGCAAAATAAAGAATAGATAGAAGGAAATTAAGGGATAGATCTCTTGCAAATGGAAGGGGACCAGGAGTCTAAGTACTAGGAGAGACAGGGAGAGGAATAGAAAGTAGGAAGGTTAATGAAGTGCCATGTACAGGTACAAAATGCCCACAATGAATGTAAATGTTATATGTTACAAACATGAGCTAAGAATAACAATAACAAGAATAAAAATGGGAAAAGAGGATTTCAAGATGGAGACAGGGAAGAGGGTGGGAAGGGAAAGATGATTAAAAAGGGATTGCAAACATCACTTACTGCAAATATGTACTAATAAAACAAATTTTAAAAATAAATAAATGTAATACAGCACATCATTAGAATTAGATCTTATTAAACTCCATTGTGTCCTAAGCTTTGAAATTCTTTCCATTGATATGTGAGTTGGAAAGGAATCCTCACTTTGCACAAAAGACTGCAGGACTTTAAGGTCTCTACTAGTCTGGGAACTAAGTGTCTGACACATGGAGCAGCTAAACTCTGATGAAAAGAAATTTCCATTTTTAAAAAATCCACAAACACTGGCTTTATCATAGTGTGGCACCCTAATGACTAGAACATAAGGAAGCAAAGGCAGCAACTCTGACCAAATTCCATTTACTCATTTTTCTTATCATCTGTATAGAATCACTTATTCATAGTTCTTACAGTCTTGAGAGTGGTCAATCCCCAAAAAGAAAGTTATGATGAGCCAGAAAATGAACAAATCACCACTTCGTGCTTACTGCCATGATGCCACAACGTATTTCCTACTGAGCTCATAAACAGTCTTAGAATGTACTGAGCAAGCCAGGAAAAGATAGGGATTTACAGATGAGGGCATGGGAATGTAGAGAGATTATCTGGTCTCATCTTTTTCTCCAGAGCTGTCATCTTTAATTTCATAAACAAAGAGCAGTGGATTCTAATAATGGAGAAATGAGCTCCATGACCTTCTAGTTCTATAATTTATGCTACCATTTTACTCTGCTTATAGAAATGAATGACATCAGAACACTCAAATCAATTTAGGCTTGAATTAGTGTTGGGAAGGTAAACATGACCACCGATATTTCCATAATAAATTTAATTTTCATTCAGCTCTTTTACAAGACCACAGAAGCCACTCCTTAACCAAAGTCTCATTAGCAGATGTTAAATATACATCCAGAAGAACAGATATTTTTTGTTTTAAGGGTTTTTAATTCAACCTATCAGTTTTGTTAGAGGATGAACTAAGGAGAGTTTAATATAAGAGCTCCTCTGATTGATCTATAATTCACAAATGCACATTTTAAAATTTGTGTTTACAACTACACTAAGAATACAGCTTCTGGCAACACTAAGTCCACACTCCAGCATATCAGCAATAGGTAGAACTGGCCCCATGAGAGCTCCATTTGCCCACTTAACTGATCATGTCACAGTCCCAGGAAGTACTTGATTTTGCACCTCCTGCTGGGAATTCAGGGGAGAGGCGGGGGGAGAAGGGAGGAGGGGAAGAGGAAAAGATTGGAAGTGAAGAGGAAAAGAAAGGAGAGAGAAAGAGAATACAAGCCCAGTGCTCAGCTGGAGACAAAATTAGGAATTTATCACAGGTTCTTCTCTTAGTGAAGGAGCTAGGATTAACACCTGCCACCACCCCTCTCAGGAGACAGGTCACATTTGCAAACAATGTTAAAATTAGATTGTCTAGCTCATCCATGCTTCTAGACACAACTAAAAGTTTTCAAAGGGAAGGCAACTCAAAACTGTGTTTCCAGAGTTTTTGAAAGTGCAAGTTTGGAGCACACACAAATTGCAACTACAAATGTTGAGTTACAAGACATAATACATCTTTGATTTCTTTAAATCAGCTTAAATGTAGGTGGCACTTGCTAAGCAAGCCACAGTCACCTCACACACAAGCACATGATGACAACGCTCAGGAAAGACACAGAAGACTAACTTCTCCCCTGAGTGATCTATAGACATCAATTGGAGAAGGTCTCTGCCCCAGAGAGTGGGCTTTATTTCTCATCTTTTGTTTTGGTAACCATCCCATACCACCAGGCACAATGACATGAGTGGGTGCTACCTGAAGATTCAGCCAGTGGCCTTGGGCTGTTTGGCACTTTGAGCTCATAAATTTAGCTGGTTGGGCATGAGCAGAAAGAGCAAGACTGTTGGTTTACACAGTCTGTTCTGCTTGTGTTTTCTGAAGCAAGCAGGAGTTGTTTTCATAATTATAAAACTGTTAAAGTAGAATATCTGGGCTGGGGATTTAGTTCAGTGGCACAGCGCTTGCCTGGCAGGCGCAAGGTCGTGAGTTCAATTCCCGGTACCGGAAAAAAAAGCAAACAAAAAAGTAGAAGATTTATAAAGTATTAAATATGAAACATTCTTATAAAATATGTTATATAGAAATGCATTTATACACAGAATATTATTTCAGGGTGGTAAAATTATAAGTAATTCTTTTCTTCTTCAAAATCATACCTTCTAAGTTTTCTACTTTTATAATCTAAGAAAAATAATAACCACTATAGGAAATTTTAATATGATCTTATGGTATCTTAAATCATATTTCAGCTGTTCCTCTCACTTCTAAAATTTTTAATCAAAAAAGGCAATTTTTATTTGTCTTTTCCCCCCTAATTTTTTACAGTCTCTGCCTCTCTACTACATTTAGTCACTCACAGCCAGCTGTATAGTGACATCTATTGTAATGACCAGTAAGTGACAACATGTGAAACAGATTCAGTGCTAAAATAGCTCAGAATTAAACTTTTAGAGGTACCTGGTTCTAAACCTAATGTTTATCAACTTTTCTTTGTGACTTAAATTTTCATACTCACTGTGTGCAGAAAGCAAACGAAAGTGAAAGCAAATGTCCTCCTGAAGATGACTATAGATCAGTCAGGTGAACCCCCCAAAAAAGTTTATATTGTGATATCTCCCAGTGTTCACTGTCAGAGCTTCACATATCTTTGTATTCTGGGTAAATAGCATAGAGCGGATGGAGAGCACTTGCATAGCCTGTGCAGGGACACTGCAGATGACGCTATTGGGAACTAGAGGATGAGATCAGGCACTATGGAGATGAGGGAACCTCAGGCAGGAGACCAAGTGTTATGCTTAGATCAAGAATGTCCCTCCAAGCCCTCATGCTCTCATAGGTGGGGTTTGGGGGAGGTGAATCATACAAGTAATATAACTGACTTGCTATTAGAAGGTGGGGGTGATCAGAAGAGGCAAGCCACTTGCCTCTTCTTATGGCTCCTCATTTCTCTCTCTGCTCTCTGACTGACAAGATCTGAGCAGCTTTTCCTCCACTATGCCTCTCTGATAATTTCTTCCTAGAGTCAACTGACCATGGAATTTAACTGTGTGCCAAAGCCTCCTTTAGAGGTGGGTATGGCCTATTTTGTCCAAGGAATGAGGAAAGTAACTAAGATAGATTTTGTACCAGGAGTGATGCTATACCTGACCATGTGGTTAAAAAGATTTTGGAAACAGTTTGCAGGAGTTTAAAAAGATTTGGAAATGCCATCTAGAGAAACCCTAGAATGTTATAAGTTGAGTTTGACAGCAAATGTTTGTCAGAGCTCAGAACAAGAATGTTGATAGGCAGACAGTAAAGATCAGATTCAGGAGGTTTCAATTGGAAAGAAGGACTCTACTGGCAGCTGAACTTGAGAAGAGAGAGACTCTGAGAAGTCTGAGAAGAGAGCAGACTCTGGCAGAAAATTTACCTACATTTTGTTCATGTCCTGAGACATTGTAGAAAGCTGAGATTAAAGACTAATTAATCTGGTCAAGGATATTTCAAGGCAGACTAACATTCAGCTGCAGCATGGGTACTGCTAGCTCCTTTTAGTAAGATTTACATTGAGAAACAGGAGAAAAAGTCCA
The DNA here is from genome assembly GCF_000276665.1 of Chinchilla lanigera. Taxonomy (NCBI): domain Eukaryota; kingdom Metazoa; phylum Chordata; class Mammalia; order Rodentia; family Chinchillidae; genus Chinchilla; species Chinchilla lanigera. Next base: position 819,109 of record NW_004955551.1, on the reverse strand, counting down.
TTTTAAAAGTTTTCAGGCTGAGGCACAAAAATTTTCATAACTCAGTGGCACAAGTGCCTGCCTGGCAAGCACAAGGTCCTGAGCTCAATTCCCAGTACCAAATAAATAAATAAGAAAAGTTTTCCATTTTTACTGAAAGGAAGCACCTGTGAAGTTTGAGCAGAGAAGAGGTTGGTTGCTTTAAAAATTTGCATTTTAAAAAAAGCTAAGTACTTTGCATCAGAACAAGGGAAAGATGATTTGAGGACATCAAGACTCAGTCCTTAGCAGGCTCAAGGATGCAAAAGAGAAAGACTTTAAGAAGGAACTCCAGGGCACACTGCTCCAGGGATGCTATCTAGGGATTGGCTCCTTAGGATTCAGTTCACAGTGCTCAACAATCCAAACCATCAGAGGCCTCTGCAACCATGATCCAAGGGAGCTCAACTACTGCTGTAGCTAGTAGCAGACCTTGGCATTACCGACATGGTGCTAATTTTACAGACATGCAGAATGCAAGAGCTGTAGGGTCATGGAGTCTTCTACACAGATTTCAAAGGAAGGCCGGGGAAGCCAGGCAATGTTCCTCTAAGGGCAGTACCTGAAGCTGTAATAGTGAAACCAAAGATACAGCAGAGATATGTTAGAGAAGCCAGTAACATGGAGCATCTTCTGAGCAAAGTCACAAACAGAAGCAAAGTTACTCCAAGAAAGAAGCCATGAGTGGAAAACCAACAAAGCTATAGAGCAGGGTCACTCAAGCCCTTTGGAGTTCACATCTCATTATCACAACTTGACCCACATGCTAGACACAAAGCTACAGTATTTAATATTTGCCTTGCTGGATTTCAGTCTTGCTTTTGTCACATTTCTTTCTATCCTCCAATTCTTCTATTTTGGAATAAGAATGTTTACCTTGTATCATTGTATATCAGCAGTATTTAACATTTTTTACAGGATCATAAGAGTTTGCCTTGAGTCTCAGAGGAGCTTTGGATTTGGACTTTTCACTAATGCTAAAAATTGTTAATATTTTGGTGTCTCTTAGAGATAATCTAAATGGATTTTGCATAAGGAGATATGTGGGAGTCTTTCTGGGGCCACGAGCAAATGTTACAGTTTAAATCTCAAATGTCCATTATGGTTTGTGTCTGCATGCCCCCCAAATCCTCATGCAGTCATTGGACAGGCTTCTATTCTAGATTTTTGATTGATCCATAGTCCAATGCTAGGATTATGGGTGTGAGTGTTACACCTGCCCTGGGATAGATAGTTTGCCTACAATGTAAGGGAGGGAAAAAGGCTGCTTGCCACCACTTCTCCCTTTTGCTCTTATTGCTCTTGCTATCTTCCACTGCCATGAATGGTTGCCCTGTGCCATGTGCCACTCTCCCTTGGAGCCAGCCAGGTATGGTCTGAAACCTCCACAAACTGCAAGCTAAATAAACCTTTCCTTCCTTAATTTTGGGGGTTAGGTATTTTGTCCCAGCAATGAGAGAAAAGTAACCAAGACAGTCCCCCAAGGGGCCATATGAAATCATAGGTGGGGTTTTTGGAAAGTGATTGAATCATAGGAGACATTTAGCTGATTTGCTATTAGAAGTGTGCTCTGAAGAGGCAGGTCACTGTGGGCATAAACTGGAAGAGTATATCTTCCTTCTTACATCCTCAATTCTCTCTACACTTCCTGGTCACTATGATGTGAGCAGATTTTCCTCCATTATGCTTCTCCGCTTTGGAACCAGCTTACCACAGATTATAACCATGAGCCAAAATAAACCTCTTCTCCTTAAAGTTGTGTGTGCTGGGTACTTTGTTTCAGTGTGGGAGAAAGTGACCAAATCACCAGGGTATGACCAAAACCAGTAGATTTCCAGGAAGGGTTGCCCCATCGCTTTTGTTAAAGCTCTTGCTCCAGTGCAGCAGCCACACTAAAGGAAGGAGGGGAGCAAAGGAAACAATCCTGAAAGTGCCTGGCATTCCAAATAATAAGTCATTGGTTTTGATATGATATTGTTGGAAGTGATCAGACTATATATTTTTTGCAGCACACAAATGAAGGCTTGTGATCAGATACTAAATAATAAAAAATAAAGAAACCTGTATTCCTCATATGTCCAAGTCCATGAAAATTTGTACCCCTCTAAGTAGAATAGATATTGAGAAAACGTCTTCCCTTTATGAGTAGAAAGAGCCAAAGCCTTATCTTAGGTGAAAGCCACTGTGAGATGGGTCCCAAGGGCTCCCATCAGTTACTGAGTCACTGAAAACACCTGTTGTAGCTTGCTGGTGCCACCACACAGTCTGTGGCCCTGAGAATCTCTCATTTAGTCCTCCAGCAGTACCACTGTGTCCTCCATTAAGTCTGCGGCACCCTAATTTGTTTTCATGATCATGTGGTGTTTCATTGGTTTCCATCCCAGGAGCAGAACGTCCTGTGGCAGTTCCATCTGTCCCTGATTTAGAACACAACAAGGTGACTGAGATAGGAGTGAGTTAGATCCTGCAGAGACGACTAAACTGGCAGAAATAGAAATGACCAGATCCAGGTCACCCTTCCTGCTCAAGATTGAGTAGAGACCTTGTCCTGTTTCTCAAGGTCCACCCCTTCAGTCTATTCCCTTGGGGAAAGTTAATTCTCTTCCATACTATTCTCCTGTCTTTTCTTAACAAAACTAGAGGATTTTACTGCAGCTAAAGTCTGACTCTTGCTTACTACCACCGAGTTCTCATTGGGGCAATGAGATGTGTTGGCTAACTCATATCCCTCCCAGCCTTACCTGCAGAAAGCCCCAGGTGCTCTCTTGCTGTCTGCAATCTCTTAGCCTCCTAACTTTCAGGACAGTCCTGAGAAGCTAGCATAGGCCAGCTGAGAAACAGCCTGAGCTAGATTAATATTCCAACAACTCCTGAAATGCATTGTGTAACTCAGGGTCCTCTCCCCTACATTGTCAATGTTCCCCAGTGACACCATATGGTTGGGGCCTCCGTGCCAGAACACTTCTCTTTAGCTGAAGAAGGAAAGAATATGTTTATATCCAGAAAGTCAAGAAATGGCCAGGGCCTGGAGGCTCCAATGGGAATAGTCCCTCAGTACCACCATGGATCCAAGGTTCTTTCATTTGGGTACCTTTTTGAACAATTGGAACAGGGACAGTGACCTGGCCAATACTCTTGGTAGACATGGTCCTCTAAGAAAGACATTTTGAGCTCCTTTTTCAACATTCCTGCTGGGCTGTTAACCTTGCTACCATGTGAGCCCTCAGAGGATTCCCAGTAAGTCTCCCACCTGCTAGGCCCATCTGAGTGACCATAAGCCTGACACAGACAGAGACCACCACAGAGACAAAGATCAAGTAAATTCCAGTGTCTGTTACTCATTAAAATTACTCATTAATCTGTTACTCATTAAAAGCACAATTTGTAAAGCGTTTCCTGAGGTAGGTAAAAGTTACTTTTGCTATCAAAAAGACCAGTAACTTTATTTGACTCTTCATTTGAGCCTGTAGATTCCTAATTGGTAACTAAAAACAAAACGAAACACAGTTTGACCTTCATTTTCTGCACTTTTTTTTGCATTAAAACTTTGGGTCACATCCTTCTACATATAAGCAGATTAATCACTTAGGAATTGTCTGTCTACAAGCTGACAAGACAAGGTTGATTAGCCCTAAATTTATATAACCTATCTCATCCACCTTCAAGAATGAGGACATCAAAATAAGAGACTTACCGGTGCATTAAACTACCAGCAGCCATGCAGAAGTCTCCATTGCCCAAAAACTTTGGCCACCTGTATCCAAGAAGAACATCCACAAGACTGAGACGACCCCAAGCACAGTCATCTTATGGAGACTTAATTTTCCCCTTGAGAGATAAGGACTTCTCCAGAGCCAATTTTAAAAACTAGAACTGAGCTAATGATTAACCAGACCTTGGCCTGCCTCAGCCACACCATAAAAACTGGCCTCATTTCTTTGTTAACAAGCCAGTGTGATCTTCTCCATCAGAGATATGTTCCCTTCAGCTTTTCAAGCTAAAGGTCCTTCCCTATTTTACTTTCTAACTCTGCCTAATAAATCAGCCTATGCCTCTCACTGATGCATCCTTTTCTGTGAAGATGAGACAAGAATCTATTCTTGGCTGGACATGATGGTGCATGCCTGTAATCCGAGCAGAGGCTAAGGCCATAGGATCACTACAAATTCAAGGCCAACCTGGGTGAAATAGTGACTTCAAGCCCAACCTGAACTGCATAGTGAAGCCCTGTCTCAAAAAGACAAGAAAAAGAACCTATTCTGTGGATGAAGCTTATGTCTCCATCTCCTCTTTGTGGGGACCTCCTCAGACCCTGTCCTGTGAAAGTCTGGTGTTACCTTCTCTGAACTTCGCTTTCCTTGACCATCAGAAAGGATGCAGACACCTTCCAGGACTTGGGTGAATCACACAGAGGACTTAAGAAATGGCTGATGCTCCCATTTCCTCTCCAACACTAGCTGAAATTCTCCAGATCTCTGCCATGGCACCCTTATAGAGATATCAACACATCAGAGCATTAGGTAACTTCAAAAGTTGTGGGATAATTTATGGACCTACTATGTACCACACATTGTGCAAGTGCCTCATAAACCATACATCACAGTTTAAGAGGTGGATATTATTTTACAAATGAGGACAAAGAAACAATATCCTTACTTCTTTTACATGAGTAAAGTGAGCCACCAGAAGGTTATGTCATTAATAAAAAGAGGCATATTAACCTTTTATCATATACCAGACATTATTTTGTTTCCATATCTTAAACAAGACTATAAGAGTGTGTGTTAGCATATATTGTTCTAAGCATTAAACACATGTTGACTTAATATTATAATGCACTTTCACTTAACCTTCCAATAACCCTATGAAGTACATGCTTTTATTATTTTCATTTTACTCAGAAGGCAATTAGCATATAGAAAGGCTAAACAAGTTGTTATTAGTGACATAAGTCCCAAATGGTGAAACAGACATGAACTCATGGACCCAAATCTCAATGACCACTATAGACTCATAGCTCGTAAGTGGTAGAAGCAGAATTTGAAAACACACCGTATCTGCTTGACTCTAAACCCAATGTTTCGCTTTTCATTTTGGTTTTGGTTTGGGTTTGGGTTTGGGTTTGGGTTTTGGTACTGAGGACACATGCCTGCGGTTTTTTTATTTTATTGTTTGTTTTTTTTTTTTTTACTTTGATACAGGGTCTCACTCAGCTACTAAGTTACCTAGGGTGGCTCAAACTTGTGATATTTCTGCCTAAGCCTCCCAGAGGACTAGGATTACAGCTGTACACCACCTTGCCCAGCTAAGCCCGTGTGGATGACCACCTTAAGCATTTGTGAGAGCCATAGTTCACTCAGAGAAAGTTCAGTCTACCTCTTTGTTCTAGTGCAAGATGAACCCACAGTGATCCCAAAACCCCATGGTTCTTCCAAAGACTGCAAGTAGCAATACCTGACAACCAGAAAGACAAATAAGCTGAGCAGTTAGGATTTCTTCAGTAATAATATACACACCTAGAAGAATCTAGAGTTCTACGGCTGTCAAAATGCAGGCTTTCTGATTTCTAAAGCACTCCAAATTTGCTCTCCCAGTGAACTTCCAGTGAACTCTTGCTCCTTCAAACCTTGAGGGTAATTATTGTTCTCCTTCATGGAATTTGTCATATTTTGACTTATATCATGGTCATTGGAGGCCTTCTCTTCTGACCCCATCTAAAGCAAAGTGCCTTGAGAACTCTATGTTTCAAAGATAGATTTGCCCACTTGTAAGAGGCACCTCCAAGTGACAATGGCTTTAAACAAGATGAAGTTTGTTTCTCCCTCACATGCATAATGATAGAGTTGCAGAGAATGGGGCTGGAGGGAGGCTGTGCTCTACATGTCAACCAGGGTTGAAAGCATCTTCTATCTGTGGCCCAGTGGTGATACAACACCTTGACTACACTCCAGCCATAAAAGAAGGGAAAGTGGTAAAGTGCAGGGCAAGCCCCTGCTTTTAAAGCTGGAACCAAGATAAAAATTCTATTACTACTGGATGTACAAATGGTCAACATCACTAATCACCAGGGAACCGTAAATCAAAACCACAATGAGATACTACCTCACTCCACTAAGAATGATTATAATCAGAAAAGACAAAAGATAGCAATGAATGGTAAAGGTATGGAGAAGAAGAAGCCCTTGCACACTGTTGGTGGAAATATAAATTATTGTCACCACTGTGGAAAAGTATAGAAGTTTCTCAAAAACTTCGAGGTAGAACAGTCTCAAATCAGTATGTCAAAGAGACAGCCCCACCCCCATGTTTATGACAGCACTATTCATAATAACCAAGAAATAGAAATAGGGGGCTGGGGATTTAGCTCAGGAGCAAAGCACCTGCCTGGCAATCACAAGGTCATGAGTTCGGTTCCTGGTACCGGAGAAAAACCAAAAAAAAAAAAAGAAAAAAGAAATTAGAATAGCCAAAGTGTCCATTAGCTGATGAATAAAGAAAATGTGGTAGCTGGACATAGTGGCACACACCTGTGGTCCCAGCACTTGGGAAGCTGAAGCATAAGGATCGCTATTAGTTCAAGGCCAGCCTGTGCTACTTAGCAAGACCCTGTCTCAAAAAACCAACAAAAAAAAGAAATAAAGGAAAAGAAAATATGGTACACATCTACAATGGAATATTACCCAGTCATAAAAAGAATGAAATCTCATCATTTGTGATAACACAGATGGAACAGGAGTTCATTAGGTTAAATGAAACAGAAAGACAAGCGCCTTATGATCTCACCGATATGTGAAATTGTTGACTTTATAGAATTTAAAATAGAAATAACAGTGGTTATCAGTGACTGTAGAGAATAGGGGAAAGGGAGGAAAGAGGAGAAATAAATGAATAAAAATTTTATGGTTAAAATTCGAGTGCCCAGCTATGAAGGCAAAAGGTCTTGTTGAATATTCAGTTTCTGACTGTCATGGTTTCAGGCATGCACTGAGGGTCTTGGAACAGATCCCCCATAGACAAGGAGGGATTACTACACTTGTAAGTAAAAACTTTAATTTTCAGTTAGAATTTTAAGCTGGGGTACTTCAGAATATAGCTGCAAAATTGAAGGATCTAGAGAGCTTTTCAGGATAATTCAAGTGACCTCATTTTTTTTTCTTTTTGTATTCTAGACAATACTTCTGTGATTGGATCTCTGATTTGTAGCATTAATAAATATCCTTTCAGTGAAAATAAAATAAAATTCGTGAAAGGAGGAACATATATTGAAAAAAAATTAGCTATGTCTTAGAAAATACATTCAAATAATGTTATGTGCATCAATACCATGTTTATTTATTCAACAAATATATGTGAATATAAACATAGATATATTTAGCTATATAATCACCATATGTCAGATACCAAGCTAATCATTAGGAATCCAATACAAGTTTTCCATAAACAAGGAGTGAATAGATAAATGAGCCCTTTTTATGGAACAGCAATCTGGAAGTAAAGCAATGAAAATTTGAGGAATGCAAATAATTTAAATATGGACACAAGTAATTTCTTCTCATAGAAGACCATAGATTTAAAAAAAAAAAAAAACCAGACATTTAAAGCTGAATTTTCGACATCTAGTTAAAAAAATATGGAAAATCAATTTTAAAGTAAAGAAAGAGCCCTGATTTATCAGGCTATATTGTCACTAGAAAAATATATTACAGAAGCTCAATCCTAAGTTTTTACTATAATAACTTTTTGGTATTTACTCTGAAACACACTTTTTTATTTTTCCCTACACAAGGCATAACAAAACAAACACACTTATTGCACTGAGATAAATATATGGGACTAAAAATTGGATTCTCTTTGTGGCTTCTATAAGATAAACATTCAAGGAATTTAATCTGGGAAAGGAGCCAAGAGTCCAATTCCAATTTATTATTATTTCTAAATTATATATAGGCCACCACAAAAAAACTTTAATAATTATGCCAGTTGAGCTGCCCCAGAATGCATCATTGTTTTGGCCACAGACACCAGTTTAGCTTTTCTCACTTCCCAAATGCCATTAAGATTTATTTCCACCATCTTCCCAGATGTGCCATCACCGTCTCTGCCTCTTCCCACCACAAAAAAAAGTCCAACAGATGATTTGCACTTAGCATTCTAAGTAAAATGCCAACGGTAATATAAAGAGTAGTATTAAAGGGTGAAAATTTTACATTCAAACATTAAGAGATGGTGAGAGTTTTACCCTGAATTAAGATGAGGTTGTATTTAATTAAAATAAAGCTTTCAGAACTTAGACTTTGGATTTCAAAGAGGCAGGGATGAGTAAGAAATTGGCATTTTCTTCCCCAACTTGTTAACTTGTGCTGTTTTTCTCTGCCTACATTGCTCCTGAAAAACTTGTCTTGATTTTTGCTTTCTCTCCCTGGCATACAGACACACTATACTTCCAGCATGTGCTGTTTCTACAACAGCTGCTCTACCCATTTTGGCAGATTTTTTTTCTCTTCAATTGCAGTGGGTTTAACTAAAAGGAATAATTAATTCCCAGAAACCAAATAAGACTTGTCTCCCTAGAAGAGACAGAGTCCATTGGAAAGAATTTCACAACCCTTATTTTATGTAATGAGTTGAACACACATTTATTTGGCTAATATAGGTGAAGTGCAATGTGTCTGGTGCCTAGAAAATAGTTACTACTTAGGACTTACTGTAATACAAGCACAATCCTCTGACTACTGCAGCTCACCGTTTCATTAAAAACCATTCAGCCAAGCATAATGGCACTTACCTGTAATTCCACCTGCTCCAGAGACTGAGGCAGGAGGACTGCAAGTTCAAGCCCAGCATGGGCAACTCAGTAAGACCCTGTCTCAAAATTTTTTTAAAAAATTTAAAGATATGGGGCAATACCTCAGTGGTAGAACATACCTGGCTTCAATTCCCATTACCACACACACAAAAAAACTCCTCTGGGCCATTAACTGTGTACTCATTCATTCTACTTGTATTTATGGAAAAATTACCGTCTCAGACATCATACAAACTTTGCAAAAGCAAATACAATCTCTGCCTTAATGAATCTGACAGGTTATTGGAGAAGGCAGACAACTGAATACTTGCACAAATGATTGTGAAACTAATTGCAATGTGTAGAAACCCTGAATGTCTGTAGTTCATTCTCCTAGATCTGTCACAAATGAATACAATGCAATAAACAAAAGTAATTTTAATATAGGTAAGATATCTGTTAAGGTCATGAAAAATAAGAAAAACTGAGGAACTGTCATGGCCCAGGAGACTAGAGAAATTTGAAAACTAAATGCAATGGGGTTCCCCGTGTTGAGTCCTAAGACAGAAAGAGAATATTAGTGGAAAAATTGATAAATTCAATTGAAGTCTTGAGTTTGATTAAGAGACCAGGGAGTTTCCTTTATGAAACACTGTGTCAATTTCTTAGTTTTGACAAATATCCAGGGTTATGTGAGATGTTAACTATGACAGAAGCAGGATGAGGGGTATTGTGGAAACCCTTTCTACAATTCTACAATCTGTTAAATCTATTTATATATCTAATATTATTCCAAAATTAACAGAGAAGGAGGAAGGGAGGGAGGGAAAAAGGGAAGGTGGGTGCAGGGAGAAAGTATTACTGAAAATTAAACCAAGGACCTTCACGTGGAGCTAAATCCTCATCCTTTTTTTTATTTGAGACAGGGTCTCACTGAGTTGCCTGCCTCAGCCTCACAGAGTGCTGGGATTACAAGCATGTGCCTCCACGACTGGCAAGAGTCTATTTTTTTCATATCATTATTTGAATTTTCAAAAACTCATGATGATATCTAAATATAGTCCATAGTAGCACAAAAGTCTCTATTTGCACCTTACTTCTTACGTTAGTTATTTGTTGCTGAAGAGCACACTAATCCAAAATTTAGCAGCTGAAAATATCACCTCACAAAGTTTCCAAAGGTCTGGAGGAGCTGAACTAAGTGACCCTGTCTTGGGATCTCAGGAGGTCACAGTCAAGCTGTCAGTCAGGGATGTTGGCAATTTACCTCCTCTTATAATAACTGCTCTTTTCCATGCTGACTTTTAGGTGTTTTTCTCTACATTCTACAAACTAATTTTTTTCAGTGATAGATGTTACAAATGCATCCTTCAGGCTGATTTGCTCTGATGATAGTGTTCATCTTTCAACAGCAGCCCCTAAGAAAATACTTTTTAATATATTAAAATATATTTTTTCCTGTTAGTGTATATACTTGGAGGATCTCTTTGTGTTATTGACAAAATACCTGAGATAAGCAACTTAATAAGGAAAAATATTTACGTTTAGCTCACGGTTTCAGAGGCCTCAGTTCAAATAACTTGGCCTTGTTATTTTGGGCCTTTGCAGCACTGTGTCATGGCGGGAGCTTGTGGTACAGGAGTCCTGTTACCTTGTGGCAGCCAGAAAGCAGAGAGGAGAAGGCAGGGGCCCAATATCCCCTTCAAGGGCACATCCTCAGAGGCCCAACTGAAGTTTCACCAGCTACCCCTGGGGTTTCAGGCTGGGAACCAAGCCTTTAACACATCAGTCTTTGTGTGATATTTAAAATCCAAAACAGCTAGCAGTGTGGGTTGGTGATAGAGCACTTTCCTAGCATGTGTGAGGCCCTGGGTTCAGTCCTCAGCACCACAGACAAAAAGTCCAAACCTCAGCACCAATTAAGAAATACTTCCCCACTCAAGAGCAAAAAGAATAATCTACACTGTTTTCTATTAGCTTTTGCTTTATCTTTCAATGTATCTTTCTTTGATCCACCAGGAATTTACTTTGATCCACCAGGATATGGAATAAGGATCCATAAAAAATAAGTTTATTTTTCTCCAGGTAATAGCTTCATTTTCACAAGATTATTTACCAAATATGCCACCTTTTCCCTAATTCCATAAAAGAGTTCCCATAGATAGTCTATTTCCTGAGGTCCTTCTAATCCATTGGATATGTTTTTATGCTGGGTTTATGATATAGGTCAAAATCTGGTTTGTGAGCCTCCTTTCTTTGCTTCTTTTTCCCAAAAAGTTTCAGTTATTCATGGAGGTTTATTCACTCATCCAATTTGTAGAAGTCATTTATTAAGTCCACTAAAAATATACTAAAATTTTTAATCAGTGTTGCATTGAACTTATAGATTAATTAGGTAAAAATCAACAGTGTTATAATATTGGCATATTATCCATAATTCTTTATTTATTTATATCTCATTTTATATCATTTAATACAGTATCAAATTTTTCTTCACAAAAGACTTGAGTTTTTTATTATGCTAATTCCTAGAAAATTATATGTTTCATGGGGGGTAGGCGGTTTTTTGCCATTTTAATTACTACCGTATTTTCTTTTACATCTTGTAATGAGTTATTTCTACAGAAGGTACAATTCAGATTGACCTGAAACCCCCAAATGTTGCTGAACTTTAAATTCTCTTATTAGTTCTAATATTTCATTTACTTTCTTATGTTTATTATATGTCTTTATACCATCGAAAACATAGTGACTTTTTCTCTTCAGTTGTGTATTACTTATTATATAGAATTCACCTGCATATAGCAGAGACTTAAAATAACCATAGGTTTAAAAAGCTAGAAATTCATTTTTATCTCATGTAAAGGTCAGGATGTAGGGATTTCAGGTCTGACACAATAGCTCTGCAATATTTAGGACCCTGGCAAGTCCACCAGACTTGGGATGCACCCCTCACCCTTGCACTGCAAGATGTTCCACCTGACATCAAGTCCATGTTTCCCATAGCAGGACAAAGAAAAGAACTGAGAAGCTGAATACATAGCTTCTAGTTAGAACTCATGTGGCTCCAAAGATCCCTGCCACCTGGGACTCCTGCCTTTATGTAACTCCCGCCCTTAAGTCCTGGAGACTTGCTCCTAGAATAGGATGATAGTTATAGGATATCACTTCAGAGATTGGGTTACAAAAGATTATTCAGTTCCTCCTGCCAGCACTCCCTCACTCTCTTGCTCATTTTGCTACAGCAAGCTGCCATATTGAACATATTCACAGAGCAAGGAATTGGCAGCCTCTGGCCAGCAACCTGCAAGGATCCGAATCCCACCAACAACCCATGAGTACACATAAAGAACCTTCTCCAGTTAAGTTTTAAGATGACCACAGCCTCAGCCACCACCATGATTTTGAAACTGAGCACACAACTAAGCCATACCTGAACTCCTAACCCACTGGAAATGCAAAGTAAATATATATTTTGTCTTATACCACTAAACTTAAAGATATGTTACATACTTGTAACAATATATGATTAATATAGTCCCTTATACCTTCTTTAATTGGGAATGATTTAGTGGTATGGAAGTCTTCAGTCATGTGTTCAGTTTTTCTCTTGCTGCTGTACCAAATTACCACAAGCCTAGTGGCTTTATTCTTACATTTCTGGAGGTCAGAAGTCAGACACAATTCGTTTATGTCCAAGTGTCAGCAGAGCAGGAGGCTGAAGAGGGTAACCCATGTCTGCTTATTCAAGATGCTCGCAGGATTCTTGTCAGAATAGAGAGCCCTGTTTCCTTCTGGGTGTCAGCTAAGGACCATGCCCAGTTTCTAGAAGCCACCCATCTTCTTTGGCTTACAGCCCCTCCTTCCTCCAGGTTCAAAATCACCAGCAGCATGTTGAGTCTTTCTCACGTGACATCTCCCTGACCATGTCTCCTTCAACCCTGGCTGGGAGAGGTTCTCCCATTTTAAGTCTCATGTGATTTAATTGAGCTGCCTTAGTGATCCAGGCAACTCTCACCAGCTCAAGGCCCTTAACTTTCATCACATCTGCACAGTTACATTGCCACATAGGGTAATATATTCACAAATCCTGAGCATTTAAGCATGGAATCTTTGCAGGGCCATTATTCATCCTTTAATACCCTCTGATATTGATTTATGGTTTTACCATATTTCCTGCACAACATGTAATTTACATGAATTCATTTCTGTCTAATTCATTGGGACTTTCTCTGTGGCATCATGCATGAATTATTTTGTACCTGTTCTGGGTATGCTCAAAAGAAGATACTCTATACTTGAATATGAAGTTAAATCTCTGACAATTTGACTTAAATAATCATGTTATTAAACTCCTCTGGATTCTTGTGGTTTTTTCTGCTTGATTTATCAGCTTTTGAATATATGTTAAAATCTCCAACTGCAATTCTTGATTTATCTTTCTCTCATCTTATTTCTACCACAAGTAGCTTTATGTATGTCATGGGTATGATGTTAGGGGCCTATATTTATGACACTTAAATCTTTTCAGTTTGTTTCTTTTGTCAACGTGAAATACCTTTCTTTGTCTTGGTTTGTTGGTTTGCTGCAAATGTTTTGTCTGAAACTAAGCTAGTGAGTTTTTGGGGTTTGTATTTGTTGGATGTACTTCTTTTCATTTTCAACTTGCCTATTGCCTTCTATTTTAAGTGTAACTTGGTAGATAATATATTGCTAGGTCGGGGCTGGGGATTTAGCTCAGCGGCAAAAGCGCCTGCCTGGCAAGCGCAAGGTCGTGAGTTCGGTTCCTGGTACCCGAGAAAAACCAAAAATATATATATATATATTGCTAGGTCTCAGGATTTACTTGCTTAGTTTGTCCAAGGGTCTCTGACATTTGACAGTCATCTTGCATGGAATGTCTATTGCTCAGATGTTTAATTGTTCCTGAATTCATCTTGATTCTAAAGCCAAGTATTCCTTGACCTGTGGTGGCTCTAGGGCAGTGATGGCTCTAGTGCCCAAACTGCAAACCAGAACCTACCTATTTACCGCAAAGTTGCCAGCATTGCAATTAAACCCAAATGCTGAGGTTTTAGTTTCAAAAAATAACTCATACATGAACATCTTTTGTCTTAAAAGAAAAACACAATAATGGAGCTTTCAATGATATAAACAGGTTTTATTGAAAGGTCAGAGTTTGTATTCAGCATGCTTTTGTACAATTCATGTGATCTTTGCTGTTTTATCAATGCTGATAATTTGTCAAACCTTGGCTCATACTTTGTTTGAGAGCAACACATGCAACTTTCAAGTCATCTGTTAGTCTGTTTTTTATACCAAATTCGATATAATTCAAAGTTAAAAACAGCTGCTCACAAGCCCAAGATGAGCCAAAGAAAAGCAGTCCCAGGTGCTTCCGCCGACTTAAAATTATTTGTTAGAAAATTCCACACTTTAAGGATTTTATTTTCAGAACTACCAACTGTGCTGTCCTTTGTCATCCCATTACACTGTATCTTCTCAAGTGTTGCATGCAGGTCACAGAATTTATTTTTCCAGATAGAGCTTTCTTGAAATTCCAACAGCTCCATTTCCAGATTTCCAAAAACTAACTTGTGTGTTGTAGGCAGGGCTTGCAAGGGGATGGATTTAATATGGGACACATAATTTATAGGACTATTTTATAATATTCACCCAAAAAGCCAAATGCAGAAGAGTGCCGGAGATTTGTCCACACACTAGAGACCCAAAGAATTCATCTGTGGGCCTGGATCCCAGCAATGTCCTGAATGAGTCCAGCTGAAGGCATAGAGTCCATGTCCATGTTCCCCACAAGTCCAACTGGAAGCCTAGAACCCAAGACAATGTCTTATGCAAGTCTGTATCAAGGATCTGCACTGGGAAAGCCTAAAGGGCAGTGGTGGAGGCTAGAAAGTCTATGCCAGTGAAGTGAAGGATCTGTCCTATGAGGCTAAGAGATTTGCACTGGAGTCAGAAATCAACACCCAAGGTAAGAACCAGAGCTCCCCTGAAAAGAACTGCAGCCATCCTCACTGACAGCAAGGACAGGAGCTCCTCTGACAGTGAGAACAGCTGAGTTCATACCAGGAAGACCACCATGACAAACTTCTCCAAGAGAATCAATAGCACACCTCTTTCCATTCAATTCTGCATTTATCCTGTTGGCAATAATCCTCAGGTAGGTCTTCCACACCCAGAGCCATGCTGATTCAGATCAGCTGGGGTCCATGTGTTAGCAACGTATTGTCTCACTAGTGTAAGAACCTGAAAGAGTGAATAAAAATTAGGAGGTATGATAGACATTGTGAAATGAAAGGAAAATGCTTAAAAGTAAAGAGCAACAAGGATGAGGGTACACAGAAAAGAAAGAAGGGGAAATTATGTGTGTATGTATATACATGATAACTAACATAGTTGTCCTAGTGACTTCCATTGCTTTACTGAAAGGAACAGTTAATGATTACTTGTTTGATCAATCTTGCATGTCTCTATTTGTTTTTCTGAGAAACCACTTTGAACATATCAATACATAATACAACAACCATTGTTAATTTCCTACTACTTTGTAATTCAGTATTGCTTGTATTGTTCTTATGTTATTTCGTAAATGGATGTCTGTTGTTAATATGTTTTCCTTCTTTTATTTTTAAAATAAATTTTAAAAAAACAGATCAGCTGGGTGTTACAAGTTGACAATTAGTTAATCCATCACAATGATGTTGGCTTTTATCAGATTGAGGTAAAATCAAATATTCCAAGTTTCTGTAGGGTTTTTATTATGAATGGGTGTTTGACTCTCTGTCTTCTCTAAATTTCTTGTGGAATTCAGCAATGAATCCATCAGGAACTGGATTTTTATTTGTTAGTCATTTTTTAATTACATTTTCATTTCATTAATAGATATTTGATTATTTAGAATTCTTATATCTTCTTGATTAAACTTTGGTAATTCACATGTATCTAAGAATCTATTTCTTCTGTTTTTTCCATAACATCAGAATACAGGTTCTCAAAGTGGGTATTAATGATCTTCTCAATTTCTGCAAGATCTGTTGTGATTTCACCCTTTTCATTCTTAATTGCATAAATATGATTCTTTTCTTTCCTCTTTTTCATAAAGTGGCTAAGGGTTTATCAATTTTATTTGCTCTTTCAAAGAACCAACTCTTCAATTCATTGATTCTTTGTGTTGTTTTCTTAGTCTCCACCGCATTAATTTCTGCTCTGTTCTTTATAATTGCTTTCCTTGTACAAGCTTTGTGTTTGATTTATTCTTCTTTTTCTAGAAGCTTGTGCTATAACTTTAGGTTGTTTATTTGACCTCACTCTGTTTTCACAATGTGAGAATTCACTGCTATGAATTTCCCTTTTAGGACTGATTTCATTGAATTCCACAAGTTCCAGTATGTTGTATTAGCATTACCATTTAATTGTAGGAACTTTAATTTCTTCTTTAGTTTCATCTGTGACCCATTGTTTGTTCAGAAGGGTATTATTTAATTTACAGGTGTTCGTGCCACTTTTATAGATTCTTTTGCCATTGATTTCCAATTTCACTGCACTATGGTCTGATAATATGCATGGAATAATTTCAATTTCTCTGCATTTACTTAAGTATGCTCTATGACCTAGTATGTGGCCTATTTTGGAGAATGTAGAACATCCCATGTGCAAGTGAGAAGAATGTGTATTCTGACATTGTGAGGTGGAACACTGTATACATCTACTAAGTCCATTTGTTCACAGGTTTAGTTTGGTTTACTTTGTAGATTTTTTGTCTAGTTGATCTGCATATTTGTGACAGTGGGATATTAAGGTCCCCCAGTCAATTGTGTTAGTGCTTTTTTTTATTTTTGATGTCCATTAATATTTGTTTTATGTAGTTTGGTGCATATATATTTATGATTGTTATCCCCTTTTCTTGGAGTTTTCCCCTAACAAGTAGGTAGTGGCCTTCTTTGTCTCTTTTGAACAGTCTTGGTTTGAAGTTCACATTGTCTACAAATAGAATAGCTACCTTTGCTTTTTTCTGGGTTCCTGTCCTATGGAGAATTGTTTTCCATCCTTTGATTTTCAGGGTATGAATTTCTTTTTGAGTTAAATGTCTTTTTTATATGCAATATATTGTTGGTTCTTGCATCTTGATCCATTCTGCAAATCTATTTCTTTTGATTCCTAATTGATACCATTTACATTGATGACTATAACTGACATGTATGGGTTTATCCCTCTCATATTATTTTCCTTTTGTTGGTACCCTGTCCTTTCCCTCTGACTAATTGTATGCCCTGCATGGTGGCTCTTTTCTATAGGTATTCTTGGAATTGTAGTCTTCCTATCTCTTTCTAAAATATCTTTCAGTGATGGCAAGAAAGGGAAGAAACAAGTGGAAAGCTGAAGAACCACCACTGGAGAAGACTTGCAAAACGTATGCATATTTAGAGGAGCTTAATGGTACAAAGTTACCAAGTAAACCAAGCCAAGCAGCTAACACCTCCATGAAGGGGTCTCAGTACCAGTCTTCTGGGCTAGGGTTAGGGAGCCTCAGGAGTTAGGGATGGAGAAGGGGATCATTTCCCATGGCTCTGTCCCAGGCCTCAATCTCATGGGAGTCTACAACAGAGAGGAACACAACAGCACCAGGACTGGTGGAGCTGGTGGAGAAGTTGGAGTTATTAGGGTGCAGACTCTATGGTGTGGTGGCCATCTACAGAAAGGCCTGGGATCCTCTGCTATGTGGCGACAGTGCAGCTACTGAGGGTGGTTCTTTCACACAGGTTGTTCTGACCTCTCCCAGGGTAGCAGCACCCTCTACAGCCCCTGCTCAGGACCTGGGGCACCACTTTAACCAGGAGAGAAGCTTCCACATGGGTCCCATGGAGCCCATGGGGCCTGTGTGCACATGGAGCCAGAAACAGAAGCAGCAAGATATGGGCTGGAGCTGGGGTCAGTGCTTATCCTCTGGTGCCAGAGAGGGGGCCGGCACCAGGTTGTGTGGCACCTAAGGACACTGAGAAGCTCTTGGATGCCCTGATGTGGACTCTCTACACTGTGTATGAGTAAGGTCCTATGTCCTGGGCTGGATGCGGGGCCACCTGGAGAGCTGCTGGAAATATGCAGAGAACCTCAGTTTTAGGGATCCTGCTTCCCCCTGTCCCCTGAAGCTGGGCCATGTCCACATGATACCTGTGCTCACCTAGCCACCTGGGCTCCCGGGCCCTTGGCCAGTACGTTGGCTTTACCAACATCCCCACCCCAACCAAGTTGGCTAACTGTTCAGTTTCCTTTGTTAATCTTAATTAGGGGAAAGGAAAAGAAAGTTAAAAAAAAAAAAAAAAAACCTTATTATTGAAGATTGGCAGCTGCCTGGCCCTTCAACAAGATGGTCTTTCACACTTTGAAAAGCTGACATGGCTGTTCAGATGTTTGCGTCTCATAGAACAAAACACACTTCTTAAATTTACAGTGATGCTGCATGTGCTACTTTGTTTTCATTTTGGAGCAGTTCCTCAAAATTTTAAACTCACTTACACAGTAAGAGTAACTGCCTAAAGGATGAAGAACTTACAATATACTACATGTTTTCATGTATTCACCCCATGAGTCTCAGAACAATCTTCTGATTGTTCCCATAACTACCACTATCAGGTTAAATAACCCTTAGTTATTGCAGACTGATCAGACCTGCAATCTCCCAAATGAGTGGACAGCCGAGGTTTAAAGGAATGAGACAATTGAAATGATTTCAAGGTGCCAGGAGGGTCTAATTCTCTTACACTACTGGGTACTCTCTGGGTTTAGACCAAGACTTCTTTGGGCAGCCCAAATTTGTTAGGTTTTCAAACAAAGGAGAAGGATAGTCAAGAAAACTTGGGAATCTAGCAGGACCTTGGGAAATATTTTCCCAAGTAGTAAATTATGTCAGTCAGGAGAACTACTTTATCTTTAGGTTGGTATTTATTGTAGGAGTATGGAGCCTGCAGCTGCAGTGTCCTTGTAGTTAAATGGGGCTTGGAGCCAGACGTCCTCAGTTGTGGCTTTATCTTGCCCTTTGAGGTGTCACAGCTTCACAGGCCAATCCAGGCCTCAGTGGTGACCAGTGATTCATAGAGGTTTACTTAGTGTGAGTCCACAGCCCATCTTCAGACAATGTGCTTAAGCTTCAAACAACTCACAAGTAAACACAGAAAGCCAATTGGTTAATATTAAATCCTGCTCAGAGCCATTTTGTAGTGGTCTCCAACATACCCTTATTAACCCATCATTTGCAAATGTAGAAGTGAACACTAGAGTTTTTAAAATTTGCTGCAGAGTACAGTGGTAACTTGGAAAGCTTAGGTTCAAGCTTTCACATCTAGCCCTGTACCCTGTGTTGTATTGACTTGGCCTGGACTGAGCATCGTGGTGCCCTTGGAAATGTTGGAGAAAAGTCCTCATCAAGTCACTGACCTTGAGAAATTTTAAATCTAGAGGAAGAGAATGTTCTGCAAAATCCTACATACAGTTTATGTCCACACAGGCTGGAAATCATTATGCTAAGAGCTCTGAAGGCCTCAACTGGATCTACTCATTTTAATATTCCCAGTGCCCAAGTTTTTGTCAGCTCTTAATAAGTGTTCATTGTGTAATGCACTGATGTTTAGAGAGCTCTTGTGTTTTTACTGCAAGTGAATAATGAGACCTAGAATTTTGGTCAAAGCTTTCAGGTGACTGACCAGAGTTTGAGTAATTGTAACAGGGTAAATGTGGATCTTTAGTAGAAAAATAAAGGAAAGAAAGAAGATGAAACAGAACAGAAGAGAATCACAAAGAAGAGAGAAAAATAGACAAAATAGGAAGAGAGATGGGGTTGCAGTAGCTGTGGCAGCAGAGAGAACTCTGTCTGGGTCTTTCATAAGAGGCAAGAAAAAGAATCCTTCCAGATTTTTCAGGGAACTCAGAGACAAGCTGAACTGTGCTCCCATGGTCACCTTGCATGATTCACCTTCAAGAGCAAAAGTCCCTGCTGCTACAGGATCACCCCTCCCATGAAAAACAACAGGGATCGAGTGGTAGAATTTCACAGCAGAAATAAGAAAATAAAACTGAAGCCAGAACAAAATGAGTGCACAAAGACTAAAACTAGTGGCCATGGGAAAGATGCAGATATTCAAGAATTTAACCTAGAAAAGGCTTGGTTGGGAGTGTACCTGTTTGGGATTATAAGCTATGGGAAAAGAAAGGAAAGAGTCCTGGAATGGGAACACACCATCATACTGGGTGCCAAGCCTCCCAAAAATAGTTATGTGAATTAAAAGGTTTTGCAGAAGCAAATCAAAGAAAAAAGGCAGCAAAGAAAGAAGAGAACAGAGGCTCCCCCAGCCCCCCGCGCCTTGCGCCCAGGCAGCCAGTTCTCCGGGAGCTGCAGCGCTCCTGGGTCCGAGTGTGGGCCGGACTCATA
>NW_004955551.1:786144-792618 GCF_000276665.1 Chinchilla lanigera | reverse complement strand
AAAAAAAAAAAAAAAAAAAAAAAAAAAAGAAGAGAACAGAGTGGCCCAAGATGCAGATATTGTCAAGAAAAAGATGGGGAGAGGACCAGAAGATAGGAAATCCAAAAAGAAGAGGATGGCTCCCAGTATTTTGTCAAGTGGATGGGTTGGACAGGTATGAAAATTTTTAAATGGGACATTAATTCTGAGCCCATTTGATATGAAGAAAATAAATTCTTCCAGAGTGGTTAAGTGAAGCACTTTGTCAGACGAAAAAGAATGAGAACAAGTGACCTTGTAATACTGGACCTGGTGTGACTTCTAGACTCTCTCATGTGTCACAAACTGCTTCTTTATTTGAGGAAGACCAAACAGAAGCCTTTCTAGATTCTCACATATCTGTCGCAGAGCTGCAGTGCTGAGCTGAGTGGCCAGGCCTCACTTCCAATTCTCATGTGCTAATGCAGGGCAAGTTTTCTTATACTACAATTTTTCATAATTTTACCATCTTATAAATGCTAGTGATTAATATTAAATTGCCTTTTAATATTTTTAATGACAATGTTATTGGATAATGAAAGAACTAAAAAGATGATTTGTTAGGTTTTTAGGAAAGAAGTTTTAATTTTCAGCCTATTTGAATAAAATATAGTTTTTCCAAATTTGTATAAATGGACACAGCTTTTATAGTATAAAAATCTATATCCTTTAGAACATTTTGGCAAGCTGCTTTTGTGGTCATGAATTGCTTCAACTGTTCTTTGTCATGGAAGTATCTTATTTCTCCATTTATTTGGGTTTTTTTTGTTATTTTAAAGATAAAAGAACAGAAACATATTAACAAACACACAGACATTTACAAAATAATATAAAAACAATACAAGCAATACAGAATTTCAGACAAGGTGATAGAAAATTAACAATGGTTGTTGTTGAAAACTTATCTTTCAAAATAAATGGAGAGGGCCATGTGCTCAACCATCTCCTTTTTTTTTTTTTTTTTTTTTTTTTTTGTGGTACTGGGAATCAAACTCTGGACCTTGTGCTTGCCAGGCAGACACTTATGCCACTGAGTTGTATCTCCATTAATCTCCATTTATTTTGAAAGATAATTTTGCAGGCCTCATCAATCTGAGTTGGAAGTTGTTTTATTCTAGCACTGAAATAATTCATACCAAGCTATTCTTGACTTGAAGTCTTGTGTTGAGAAGTCTGCTGTGATTCTAATGGGATTTCCTTTATAGGGGATTTGTTTCTTTTCTCTCGTTACATTTAATATTCTGTTCTTGTGCTGAATTTCTGGAATCTTGACTATTATATTCCTTGGAGCAGATTTATTTTAGTTATGCCTCTTTGGAGTTCTATATGACTCACTTATTGTATGTCAAATTCTTTACCCAAGTTTGGGAAGTTTTCTGCCATTACTTCTGTGGAGATGTTTTTTATGGCTTTTGCACTATATCTGGCCTTCTCATTGACTTTAATTAATCTTATGTTATTTTTTGCATCATCTTGCAGCTGTTGGATTGAGTTTTCATGAGCCCTTGCTATTTTTCAAATATCTTTCCTTTCATGGTTGCTAACTGTCATCCTGTCTTCAAGATCTGATATTCTCCTCCCATCCCTGCCTCTATGGCCCAGGTGAACCATGTGGAAGACAGCCCACCCCACAAGCACTGCTGTAACCTATGTGAAGCGTGCAGAGGGCAGCCCTTTGTTGCTGTTACTGTGACCCAGGTGAACTTTGCGGTAAGGCCTAGATATGACCCTCCTCTCAGTGCTCCCATAACTGAGGTGAACCACACTGGAAGGCCCAGAAACCAGAGGGAACACCAGCAACACAGTAAGGTCCCACGTAGCGCACACAGGATGGACAGGTGAGACTAACCATATGGAAAAGTCTAAAGCAACAATAACAATATGAGCCAACAGGTGATAAGTTACATGAACCAGTGTTGTGCTTGGGGACAAGGACATACCAAATAGAAGCAGATAGGTGGGGTCACACATGTTCTTTTACTCTCTCTTTTTCTCTTTCTTTTTCTGTTCTCTTTTTCCTGATCTTTTTTCCCCTTTCTAAACAGCTGGGGAGAACCCCAGCCACAGAAAACTAATCCCATCCCCAAAACCGAGACCAAGTTCAGATAACCCTTGCTTACTCACTCATTCTTTTTCTTCTGCCTTCTTCTCTAGTTTCCCAAAGTATGCATGATCATCCTTTGTCCTCCAGCCTTGTTTCTACCTTCCTTTCAGTTATCTTTGCTTTATCCACTATCCTTCTCAAATCTCCCCACTATAGGGTAAAACCATTCTACCAAGGGGAAACACTTGGAATACAAGCTCCCAATTTAATTTAATATTATTTTTTGAGACAGGGTCTCACTATGTAGCCTACACTGGCCTGAAACTCACTATGTAGCCCATGCTGGCCTTGAATTTGTGACAATCCTCCTGCTTCAGCCTCCTGCTTCAGCCTCCTGAGTGCTGGGATTTAAGATGTGCACCACCATGCCTGGTAAGCTACCAGGGGCCTTCTATCTTTTAAACTGACAAAAATTGTATATTTACAACATGACATTTTGAAATCTGCATCTAGTGTGAATTGGCCAAACCAAGTTAATTTATGCATCACATCACATCCTTGGACAAACAAGCTCTATCTTATAAATAAGAGAACTGAGGTCCCCAGAAGCAAGGTGACTTGTCTAGGGTGACTCAAGAAGTATGAAGGTAGGACTTGAATTCAAGTCTTTCTACTCTAAGTCCAGTCCTTTTTCTGTGCACCACCTTGCTTCTCTATGGAAATATATTATGGATTGTTGGTAACTATGATTGATTCTAAAATAGGTAGATATGAAATAGCTCCTGTCACCATGTTGGATTTAAAAATTTGGAAAATGCAAATGTATAATTGGGAAAATAAGAATGCATATTTCACTATCTCATTTGGTACTTTTCCTCATAAAAATGAAATCACAGTGTTTGAAAATTATTTTTTTAATTTATTAGATCTTGATCTTTTCTGTGTTATTAAAAAAATCATCCATAAAATATATTTTTACTTAATAAATCCCCTGTTGCTTGATTCCTGGCTTCTTTCCAGTTTTCTACTTATATTTAGGCTGTGTGCATGTGTATGTGTGTGTGTGTGTGTGTGTGTGTGTGTGTGTGTTGGTAGGAACATACATGTGTTGACAAATAGATCTAACTTTTGATAAACTTCTGTTCAGAGAAAGCTCTGTGAACATTTGACTCAGGTTTTAAATTCAGTTACTGAGCATGTACAATTTATTTGAGGTTGAATGAAATTAGATGTTGCTAAGGAAATGAGGCTTTCTGTGCTATATCTTTCCTGAGGCTTTGTGCAGTCTCTTTGAAGGCTCACCTAGGGTCTATGACCTGAATGGTGGTGCTGATGTCACCAAAACTACGCTAAATGCAGATATGGACCTCAGTCACCTAGCGAGGCAGTACAAAGTTGCTTTTCTGTTTTTCAGACAAAAATTAATTCTAAAGAAAAACGCTTTTTTAAAAAAAGAAGAAACAGTTTGTTATGGGAAATTTGACTTCTACAATGAAATTCAGTATTAGTACAGAGTGGCCATTTAACATACTTACTGGACTTTTTAACAAAAGTACAACCCTCTGTCCATATCCATAAACTGGGTTGACCAGTGGGCGCATTGTAAGTCATTCATGTATATGGTTATGAACCAATTTCTGAACCATTTTAAAGCTTCTAGAAAGGGTTATGTTTGGAAAGTTTTTAATTATCTTGTTTATGTCTGTGTGTGATTTATATTATATTTGTTTTCATTCAGATGCATATCTTACCTTAGTATTCAGTATGATTCATGTAACTAATGTTAGCAATGCTTTACATTCCTTTTGTAGTATGTGTGACATCTCCCTTGAACATAAAAATTTACTTTCAGAAAATCTAATCATTGGCTATCGGTATTATTTCTCCATAAGCCTGTTCTGATCCTGTAACTTACCTTCTAGAATCTCTTAAATCCAAATTATGTGTGTGTGAAGAAAATGGAGAGATCAGAATATTTCCTCTGGTGTTTCTATTTGGGAAGCAATCTTGTCATCTAGGTTATACATGTCTCTTTGTTGGCTTTTTCCCCATCTAATTCAGTACCGACTTGCCACATTTTCCCATACAATACCATGAGTAGAATTTCCACTTTCAGTAGTGGTGAACTAATTTACTGTACACCAGCCCTCCCAGAAAAACAACTACAAACTATAGTATATAGAAAAAATCTGAAGGTCCTCCTCCCGTGCTCTGTTAGCTGAACCTATTAGGGGCCACCAAGATCCCTGAGGAAGAAAGGGAGAGTGGCAAAGTTAGGTCTGGCATTACCACAACTTCTCCTTGTGAACTAGCTGTCAAGGCAGAAATTGGTGACTGGGACTGAGAATGTGACAGGAGAATTTGGGGCTCTTTTTTTATTTCCTTGTTTATTTTAAAGATATTTTTTAAAACAGTAAAAATGGTACAGAATTTCAAAACAAAATGATAGCAAATTAATAACAGTTTTATATTGCATATTGTTATCTTCAAAGTAGTTGCTGAGATTACCAGATATACGCATGTAAGATTGATCAACCAATTAAACAAATAACTGTTCCTTTCAATGAATTAACAGAAATTAGTAGTACAATTACCTTAGTTATATATAATTTATCATATATATATATATATATATATATATATATATATATATATATTCCTTCTTTTCTCCTTTCCCCCATCCCAGCTCTTCTTCCTTTTGAGCAGTTTCTTTCACTTTCACAATATCTATTGTACCTTTTAATTTTATTTACTCTTTCAGTTTCTTACACTAGGGAAACAATATGATATTTACACTGTAGGTCTGATTTATTTCACTTATGAGTATAGTCTCCTATTGCATCCATTTGTCTACAAAAGCCTCGAGTTTATCTTTCTTTATAGCTGAGTAATACTCCATTGTATAAAAATACATCTATTTTATCCATTCCTCAGTGGATGGGCATTTGCACTGTTTCCAAGGTTTAGCTATTACAAATTGTACTGCTATAAACATGGGTGTGCATATGCAGCTGTGGTATGTTTTCAGTTCTTCTAGGAAGACACACAGAAAAGGAATAGCTGGATCGAATGGGACCTCTAATCCTAGTTTTCTTAGGAATCTCCACACTCATTTCCACAGTGGTTGTATCAGTCCACACTCCCACCAACAGTGGAAAAGTGTTTCTGTTTCCTCACCATGTTTTATTGGTTGATTCTTTTACAATAGCCATTCTTACTGGAGTGAGATGAAATCTCAGTGTTGTTTTAATTTGTATTTCTCAAACGATCAATGCTGTTGATCATTTTTTTCATATATTTATCTAGCATTTGTATTTATTCATCTGAGAAGTGTGTAGTCATCTCAGATGCCCATTTTTCAATCAGCGCTTTGAATTTGGGGGGCCTGATTTTTTTAATTCTTTATATGTTCTAGATAGACGTCCTTTGTCTGAGCGACAGCTAGCTAAAACTTTTTCCGAGTTTGTGAGTTTTTTCACCTGTTGGTGCTTTCCTTTGCTGTGCAAAAACTTTTTAATGAGATGAGATCCCAGTTGTTGATTCTTTGAAGTACTTTCCATGCAGTTTGGTTTTTGTTCATGAACTCTGTGCCTACCTCTATGTCTTCAAGATATCTACCTACTTTCTCTTCCAGTAGATTTAGTGTATCTGTATTAATATTTAGATCTTTAATCCATTCTGACTTAGGTTTAGTGCATACTGATACATATGGTTCTACTTTTAGTCTTCCACATGTGGAAAGCCAGTTTTTCCAGCACCATTTATTAAAGTGGCTATATTTCATACAGGGAACATGTTTCACCCCTTTGTCAAATATAGGGTAGCTGAGTATGGTTGTAGTTGTGTCTGCATCTTCTAATTTGTTCCACTGATCCTCAGGTCTGTTTGTTTGCCAGTACCATGCTGATTTTATCATAGTAGTTTTGTAGTATAATTTCAAGTCAGAGATTGTGGTGCCTCCTGCTTTGCCTTTATTGCCCAGCATTGCCCTTGCTATTCTAGGTCTCGTCTGGTTCCCAGTGAATATTAGGAATATTTTCTCTAGTTCTGTTAGGTATGCTAAAGGTGTTTTGATTGGGATTGCATTAAATCTGTATAACAGTTTTGAGAGTATGACAATTTTCACTATGTTGGTTCTTCCTATCCATGAGCAAGAAATATCCTTCCACTTTCTGAAATCCTCTTTGATCTCTTTTTTAACAGTACTTCAATATTCAATGTATAGATCTTTTACTTCCTTTGTGAGATTGATTCCTAAGTATCTTTTGGATGCCATTGTGAAGGGTATGATTTCCCTGATTCTTCTCTCAGTGAGTTTGTTTTTTTTTGTTTCTTTGTTTTTTTATTTTAAAGATAAAAGGAGGGAAACATTAACAGACATACAACATTTTACAACATATCACAAGCACAAT
>NW_004955551.1:741027-780099 GCF_000276665.1 Chinchilla lanigera | reverse complement strand
CTGCCGCTCCCGGAGAACTCGCTGCCTGGGCGCAAGGCGCGGGGGGCTGGGGGAGCCTGCTCGGCCGGCTCCGAGGGCCTGCTCACCCCGCCCCGAGTTTGTTGTTTGTGTACAGGAATTCTATTGATTTTTAAGGGGTAACTCTGTATCCCACTACACTACTGAATTTGGTTATTAAATCAAGAAGTCTTTTGGTGGAATTTTTGGGGTCTTCCATGTAGAGTATAATAATTTCACTTCTTCCTTTCCTGTCCTTATTCTTTTTATTTCTGTCTTGTCTAATTGCTCTGGCTAATGTTTCCAGATCTATATGAATAGGAGTGGCGAAAGTGGACATCCTTGTCTTGTTCTTGATTTTAGAGTGAAAGCTTTCAGTTTTTGTCCAGTTAGTATGATGTTGGCTGTTGTTCTGTCATAGATGGCTTTTATCAGATTGAAGTAAAGACCATCTATTCTGATTTTCTGTAGGCTTTTAATCAAGAATTGGTGTTGGACTTTGTCAAAAGCTTTTTTGGCATCTATTTAGTTGATCATGTGGTTTTTGTCTTTGTGCTATTCTTTCTTTTTTTCTGCTATTCTTTCTGCAAATAGTCTATTTATGTCACTGCTGTTGATTCCTGCTTTTACATTGACACCCATCAGTCTTATATTGTTTTTCTTTGCATCATCTTATAGCTATTGAAGTGTTATTTTCTGGCTCCTTGTTATTTTTAAGAGATCTTTCCTTTCATGATTGCTAGTTGCAATCCTGAGTTTAAGTTCTGAAAGTCTATCTTCAGTTTTGTTCAAGCTTTCAATGTAATTTTTTAATTTCCTGTATATCTCTTTGAATCCGTTTCATGCATTCTAATTCTTTCCTATATTGTTCATTCAAGGTTTCCACCATTTTCTTATGCTCCTCTATTTTTCAATCTATGTCTCTTTTAGATATGCTGAACAATTCTTTTATTATGACTGTCATTTTTTTTTTACCTGAGAGATTAGTTCTGATCTGATTTTCTGTATAACCTCCTGGTGTTGTTTCTTTACTTCAGTTGCTATCATTTCAGAAATTTCAGGTGTATGGCTTCCAATTTCTTATATAGCAGTGTCTCCTGGACTTATTCTAGGTGGGCTAGAGGTCTGAGATTGCATTTTGTTTCTTCATTTTGACATTTTCTATTTTTAAAAAAATATATATTTTGTTTCCTGTGATGATCTTCGTGAGTTTTGGTCTTAGGTAACTATATCACTAGTATCAAGGCCTCTCTGGAAAATATCTGTTCTTAAGGGATATCTTCTGTGTGTAGGAGATTCTTGGTTTGTGTCTCTCCCAAGATCCTACCTTTCCAATTAATTGCAAGCGGAATGTTGTTTCCTGTTTTGCCTTGTCCCCAGTGTTTTGGTGTAGGGTATGGTGAGGTTGTTACCCCAGAGCTTCCCAATATTGTTACAGAAGGGAGAACAAGTGATTACAACAGATGTGATATCCTAGCTAAAGTAGTAAAATTAGCAATAATGATAGCATCAAGCACAATTTAGAAACTAACAAACTGTGGTAACTATTAATTTTGTACTACAGAACATAAGAGCAAAGTCTATAGTTATATAACAGAACCAATCATAAATTAGGAGTTTGTATGCAAAGTGTTTCCCCTTATTGGAATAGATTTACTCTGTGTTCCTCCAGAGGAGCCGGTTGCCATGTCCCAGGCACTTCCCATGCCAGCTGCCCATCCTGTGGTGTAGGGGGATGGGCCAGGCACTGGGGTTCCTCCAGATAGAGGCTCCCACAATTACTGAGTAGCAGTGGGCCAGCTCTCTCCCCTCCCTCATGGCTCACTGGGGCTTCCTTGATGGCAGAGAGGTAGTGAGCTGGGTCTCTCCCCTCCTGTGCAGCTCACCACAGCTCACCAAGTTTCCCTTGATGGCAGGGGGCAGTGGGTGGGGTTGTGTCTCCCCCCTCTTGGCTCAACATGGCTCACCAAGGCTCCCTTAGTGGTAAGAGTGCAGTGGGTAGGGTCTCCCTCTCCCCTGTGGTTTGATGTGGCTCACCAAGTCTCCTCTCAATGGTGATGTTGGCAATGTGTTGGGAAGAGTCTCTCTCCTCCCTCTTGGCTCAGCACAGCTCACCAAGGCTCCCTCAAGGGTGGGGAGCTTGAGAGGGGCCTCAAGTTTCTGACTCTTATGGGACTGAGGAGATACAAATTGTATTTTAGGTCACACCAAGGAGGAAAGACTCTGATAAATACCATGACACTCTCCAGTTTCGAGTTCTGACTTTCTGGTTTGATGGGCATAACCTGGAAGTAGAAGCCAGAAGCCCTCCCAAAGAGAGGGCCTAGCTAAATCTCCTTTATCTTTGGTTGCAACAAAGAAACCTGCTCCTGTCCAAGCCACCTACAGGAAACACAACAAACTCTTTTGCAAGAAAGATCATATCATCCAGAACTTCAAATTAGCTCCATAGTTTTTCATACATAATGTCTAATCTATAGGGCTAAAAACCAAAGAAGGGGCTGGGGATTTAGCTCAGCAGCACAGAGCCTGCCTGGCAAGTGCAAGGTCATGAGTTTGATTCCCAGTACTGGAAAAAAAAAA
Organism: Chinchilla lanigera; assembly: GCF_000276665.1. Lineage (NCBI taxonomy): Eukaryota > Metazoa > Chordata > Mammalia > Rodentia > Chinchillidae > Chinchilla > Chinchilla lanigera. Next base: position 777,519 of record NW_004955551.1, on the reverse strand, counting down.
AAAAAAAGAAACACAAGGAAGAACTACAGTAAAACCAGACCTACATTGGAGGTATCAGACTTTTAATGTAAGGGAGATAAGACTTTAAAGTAACTGATTAATCAAGAAGTTAGATAACAGTTTAAATATTCTAGAGAACAGAAGATAGAAAAAGAAGTGGATGGAAGTTCTAGAACTGAAAAATATAACAGCATAAGAATTCAACAGTGGGGTTCACAACAGAAAAGGCATAGTCAAAGAGAGAAATAGTGAATTGGAAGGTAAGGCAGAAAAAAAATGTCCTTTTTAGAGAAGAATAGGACTTTTAAAAATAGAAAAAGGGTATAAGAGACGTGGAATATAGTAATAACCACGTCATTGGAGCCCTTCAGGGGAAGAAGGGTGGCAAATAGGGAAGAACAGTATTCAAAGAGAGAATTAATAGATGTCAAACTCACAAGTAGTTTCAAAAATCACACAAACAAGCAAACACCACACACTAAGGCCCATGATGGAAAAATGCTAGGTGGCTGTAAAATTACCAATTAAATCACTACTTGGTAAGAATTTTTTCTGTTAAACAAACCTTCACAACAAGATGATAGGATATTACCAATGGTTGTATTACATATTGTTATCTTCAACAAAGTTGCTGCGATTACCAGATGTAAGAATGCAAGATTGATCAAACAATTAAAGAGAATAAAAAATAGTTTAAAAAACATTAGAAATAATACAGAGCTTCACTATACAAGTTGGTAGGAATTCAACCATGGTTATTATATTGAATATTGTTATCTTCAAATTAGTTGTTCAGATTACCAGATATAAGCATGCAAAATTGGTCAAAAAAAATTTAAGCATGAAGATAACAATATGTAATACAACAACCATTGTTAATTTCCGATCATCTTGTTTTGAAATTCATTTTTATTGTTTTCGTGTTTTTATTTTTGTCTTTGTTGTTATTTTGTTGTTGTTATTTTGTTATTTTTTCTCTTTAAAATAAAAACAAATTGCAAAAACCTTCACCTAAATCAGTGATACTGAACTTTCAAAGATAATAAATAGCCCACCATGGCACACATGCAGTAGTTTTGCCACCACTGACCTACATGGTTGGAGTGTTCCCAAAGGTTCATGTATTGAAATTTAATTCCTACTGTGAGGTATTAAGAGTGCCTTGCATATCTTGCACATGCTGAGCAAGGGCTCTACCACTAAGCTTCACCCCTAGTCCTTCTAAACACCTAATCCACTATAGCATTTAGAGATGGGGCCTTTCAGAAGTGATTAGCATTAGATAAGGTCATGGGGTAGGGCTTCCAGGATGGAATCCTGGTGGCTTTATAAGAAGAGAAAGAGCCAGGTATGGTGGCAGATGCTTGTAATCCCAGCACTCAGGAGGCTGAGGCATGAGGATTTCTATGTGTTTGAGGTCAGCGTGGTCTATGTAGTGAGTTCAAGGGCAAACTGAACTGCATAGTGAGACTACGGAGGTGGGGAGGACAGAGAGATAGAGACAAAAATACAGAAAGAGACAGAGAGAGAGACAGAAACAGACCAGAAATACACATTTCCTGTCTTCTGCTCTCCTGCCATGTGATGGCCTGCATCACCTTGGGACACTTCCAGCAAGACCATTACCAGATGCGAGCTCTTGACCTTGACCCAGAACTGGGAACCAAAATAAACCTTTTCTTCATAACTCACCCAAACTTTGGTATTGTGTTATTGGCAACAGAAGAAAGACTAATACAATGGACAGGCACCATGGAATGTACAAGAATTTACAATTTTTCCCAGTCTCGTCTCCTGGTGGGAAGCATATTCCAAGAAGTAGCTTTTGTGCGACAGTTTTAGCCATTGCCAGTTTTTTTTCTCAGTAAGGGTGTTGTGCACCTAGAGCTGGTGGTCTCCACGCACCTTTGCCTATAATCCCAGGAGAGAAACGCCCTGGGCCAGTGCCTCATCTGCCTCAGCATGTCTCTGACTGGTCACATAGCAGGGGTCGGTGGAACTATTAGGGTAGTGACCTGACAAAGACTACACATGTTTGTTCTGGTCCCTGTCTCAGCACTTACTCCTCATGCCATCTTGGACTGGCTCCTTCACTGCATGAAGGTTCAATGCCCTAAGTTGTACAAGAGGATTATAACTGTTACTTACTCTTTAGGTAGTTATGAGACTTAAATGAGGTCACAGATATACTGTTTAACATACAGAAGCCTATAAATGGGTGTGTGTATTTTTAAATCTCAACTCATTTCTGCAGGCTGATCAGCAGCCACAGATTTCTTCCTTATTAATATTTGAGTTTTCTCCAAATATTTTTTGTGCCCAGTTTGCTCCAGTGGGAACTGGACATGAAAGAAGAGAGAGGGTGTACATTTTATATCAGAGGGAAAAGCTTAAAAATTAATCTCCTCAGGTGTGTACAAGAGTTGGCAAACTTCACCCTTCAAAGGAAGAAGTAAATATGAAGTTTGAAAAGTTTCCAAAAAGCAAGAGAAAAAGGATCAAATAAACCACCTGGATGGTTGAAGAATTTTTTTCTCCTGACAGTAGAAGTTAACAACTTGGAGTTGCTGCATAAAATTCTCCATTCTCTTTATCAGAAAATTTTTCCATAACAATTTCCATTAATTAAATATTATATTACTGATTCAATTGTCCATTCACTTGACTGTTACTTCTTAATGAATGAAATTTTTTCATATATTCATATGCATTTTTACATATATAAGTCATATATGTAATTGTTTACACTTATACTTGCTAGGTATTTTACTCTGATTTATTTTACTGTCAGTGTATTCTTTTCCTTATGTAAACATAGTTATACAGTTTAAATTGTAATTATAAGGTAACTATCTTGTAGGACACTGGAAAATACACAAATCTCACATAATATCAAAGATTAATTCCAGTATTCAGGAGGCTGAGGCAGGAGGATAGCCATGAGTTTGAGGACAGCCTGGGCTATGCAGTGAGTTCAAGGCCAGCCTGAACTACATAACAACAACCTGTCTCAAAAAACAAACAAAAAAAAAATTTAAACCCAATCCTCATTGTGTCAGTCTGATGTTTTGATCTCCTTTATTTATCACTGAGAAGCACTTAGAAGAAATTAAAGAAGTGGTTAAATGTGCCCTCCATAACATACTCACTGTGTTCCAAGCCCCACACAAAACTATCACCAAGTATGGTCTTATGAGTCTTTGAGACAACCTGGGGAAGCTTTTTCTTTGGGCTTCTTTTCTTTTTTTGTTTTATTTTGTTTTCCTTTCTTTTATTATATAGAACTATACTTTTCCTTCTTTTCTCTCCTCTCTCCCTCTCTCTCTTTTTCTTCTTTCTCAATACTGAGGATTTTACCCAGGGCCTTGCACATCTAGTACATACTGGGCAAGCACTCTACCACTGGAACTACACCTCCGCCCTTCTTAAAAATTGATCTTGAGACAGCATCTCACTAAGTTGCCCAGGCTGCCTCAAACTTTTGATCATCCTAACTGTGTTGGTTTTGGGCTTTTGTGGTTTTTTTTGTTTTGTTTTGTTTTGTTTTGTTTTGTTTTTTTTGCAAGGGAGACAATATAATACAGGACACATATTTTATAAATTATTTATAGTAGTCACCCAAAGAATCATATACAAGAGAGTGCAGGAAATCTGTCCACACACTAAGACAAAGGATTTCAGCTTAGGGCCTGGATCTCATGGAAAAGTCCTGCATGAGTCCAGCTGAAGACCTAGAGCTCATTGCAATGCCTCCCACGAGTCCAACTGGAGGCCTAAAGCCCATAACAATATGTCATGCAGGCCTGTTTCACAGATCTGCGATAGGGAAGGCCCAAAGTTCAGTGTTGGAATCTAAGAAGTCTGTGCTAGCGGGATGAAGGATCTGTGCTAGCAGACTGAGGGATCTGCACTGGAGCCAGGAAGCAACGCACAAAGTAAGAACCACAGCTCACCCAAAAGGTACCACAGCCATCCTCAACAACAGTGAGGTCCCAAGCTCCTGCAATAGTGAAGACTGTTGAGTTCCTATCAGGAAAGCCAATGCAGCAAGCTTCTCCAGGAGACTGGCAGTGCACCATCTTCTCCTCCAGAGCCAGGAAGCAATGCTAAAAGTGAGGACCAGAGCTCCCCTAAAGGGAACTAAAGCCATTCTCAGTGCAAATAAGGTCCCGAGCTCCTCGGAGGATGAAAACAGCCAAATTCATCAGGTAAGCCAGCATGACAAGCTCCTCCAGGAAAACCAAAAGCTCCTTACAGCTTCTACCAGCTCCCAATAGCCTTCCTCTGCTCCCAACAGCCTATTTCTTCTCCAGTTCTGCTTCTTATGCTGCTTGTAACAGTCTCCAGGTGGGCCTCCCACACCCAGCACCACGCTTACTCAGTTCAGCTGGGGGTTATAAGTTGACCACCAGTTGTCAATCTACTACACTGACCCAGCCTCCAGAGTAGCTAGAATTACAGTTGTGCAGCACCACATTTGATTAGAATTATACTTTTAATATGAGAGTGAATTTGGAGACTGAAATAATATGACAATCCTCACTGATAAGGTAGACTTCCAAACTAAAGTAGATGACCCCAAATATACCTCTGTAGTGGTATAAAAATTATTATGGAGAACTTACAGACTTATGCCTCTTCCCCAGACTGGCATAGAGAATTCTGATGTCCTGCAGGACAACCTGGATACTGATATATCATAAGAGCTAATACTGTACCACCCTTAACCTTAGAAAAGAAATATACAATTATACTATAAACCCTAAGACAGCCAAATAGTGACATACAGCAAATATCTTCTACATGCAATAACTATATCTCCACTAATGATAGAAAATAATTCAACAGTAGTAACATAGCTATTTAAAGATTAATGAAGCTTAATGGTTGTATTATTAAAGATACAATGGGTTGGGAACAGAGAATGCAAAAAAAAAGTTTGAAAAATAAACAATGAGGGTTGGGGATTTAGCTCAGTGGCGCAGTGCCTGCCTGGCAAGCATGGAGTCCTAAGTTTGCTTGCTGGTACCCCAAAGAAAAAGAAACAATGGGAAATGAGAAAAAAGAGAGAAAAGAGAGGCAAAGGATCCTATTATAGCATAGAAGGTTATTTATATAATTAGATAAAGGTAATAGAAAAAAAACTGAAAAAATAGAAGATAAAAGGAAGAAGGAAAAATACGGAAAAGAAAAAAGAAAAAAGAAAAAGAAAGAGGAGTAAGAAAAAGAAGATAGAAAAAAGAAAATGAGAGTAAAAGTAGAGGAAAAAAGTTTTAATCTGAATTTTTGAATAAGTAGTTTCCTTCTAAAACCCAGGTGAGTCTTGGTTTTCTTGGCCTAGGCTGATAGTGTTGGTCTGTGAGGTGTGCCCTTATTCCAAAGGCCCCTGTGATCATCTCGGGCTGTGGCAGTGTCCAGGCTAGGACCCGTCCTTGTTCACACTGCTGGACAGGGAAGGCAATTAGATTAGGTGGCAGGACAAGGGTTCAAGTACTGAGTGTCAGCAGGCACTTTTAGACCCAGCTGTCTCTGAGGACTGTGCCTGGCTTCTGAGCAGGATGGGACTCATGTCCTTTCTGGACTGAGTTTAAACTTCTCAGGGGGTCTCTTTCTAGCCACCCCCAGCTCACTGCTCTCCTGTGGCTGTCTCTCACCCAGTCACACTGTGTGCAGGAGGAGCCCTGAACTGAAGTGGTTTTTCAGCTGTTCTGAGTCTCAGGTTTAAATAATCCACCCTTTCCCACAATGTACCTGATCAAGCACTCTCTGGCAATATGGCAAATTGTCTGCACTTGAATCCTTCTTCAGCTGTTGCCCGAGGTGGGGAAATGATACAGGAGAGTGTAGCTCCCAACCTGCTGGATGTCAGATACGCCAAGTTCATGTTACTCTGAAACTGAAGAATGAATTCTAAAGGACAATGGAAATTAAGAGTGGGAAGGATTTACTGGGGAACAGGAACAGCTCCTAAAAGACAGGAGGGGTCCCAGAAGTAGGTGGCCACTAAGGCCCTTTGTCAGGGGTAACATACACAGCAAAGTCACAACATGGGTAAAATGTGAGTCAAACTATAATGAACCCATGGGATTAAAAGTATAGCTGCTTAGCTAATATTGCTCCACTGGGAAGCAGGTCGTGTAGCAAGGGGACATGGAAAGAACAAAGATGTTCTGCAGAAAGGATGGTTCAGGAAGCTCTGGTCACCCACCTGGGTGACTGATGCCTAGCTGTCCTGGGTCAGGTGGTGCTAATTACAGTATAATTCCAAGTTACTGCTTATCCCTTAGGGAGGCATGTAGGCCTGGCCACTGCATCTTTATCTTGAGGCCTGGTCTTCTTCAGATGAGCCTCCAGTCACAATTTGGGGGTCTTTATTTTTTCTGCTGACTTCCTTGAGAGCCCAGTCCCTCTCTGTATATTCATTTCTCTCTAACTTAGCTACTATAATAGAAAGAGTCCCCATGGAGCAAAACCTCACGCAGTTGACACAGTTCACTGAGGCCGCCGGCTCCGCTGCTCTTCCTCCCTGGCTCTCCTGGCCCTGGGTGCTGGGTCCTCAGCTTGCTTCAGGGAGCTCGGTTCTCCTCCCTGTGAGGCACGACAGCGGTAGAGTCCAAGCTTTTTCCTCCTTTTCCTCTGCATGTGGACCATCTCTCTAACCTCTCTGTAGTTGCTAATGTTTCCTTTCAGTTCCTTCCCAGTTCCCAGAGATCGGCTTCTCCTTTTTTCTTCCACGAGTTATTTTCTGGGGTCTGGATTCTGGATGTTGCAGAAGCTGAATTTTGCCTCCAATCCCCCCTCTCTCATTTTCTTTCATCTCTGTCATGCTCACTTCTAATAATAGTCGTGGGTCTGGGCATTGTCATCTCATCTAACAAGAAAAAATTGGGAGTAGGGGGTGTCAGGAGACTTTCTAGTAAGAAAAATTTCACAGGAAGCCCTCAGGAAGGGCACAGGGGAGATGCTCCATAGCCGGCATGAATCTGTAATACGGTGACCCACAGCTTCAGGGGGGTCGTACGCTCAAATTCATGGGCTTTTGGATTTATTTTTAGTTTTTTATGATTTTTCTATTTTTCTCTTTACCATGCATTGTCATTTGTAATTATCATCATCATGTCCATCTGAGCTACTGTGTAATGCAATTTTGAAAGGTTTTGAATCCCAGCTATATTGCATGCTCACTGTGTGACCTTGGAAAAGTTGAGCTGCAGGGTCTTTATTTGGAACATGGAGAAGGTGGCAACCTCAGAGAATGGTCTGATGATTTAATAAAGTGAATATTAGCATGCTATCTGGAACACAGCACTCAAGAATGCTATGCATTAGTACTGCTATTACTGTGGAAAGGGCCAGTCTGAGCAGATCAGAATCAGCTTTTTCTGAAAGGACCTAGTGAAGCCAGATGTACAGGGCTAACCAGGCGTGGTGGTGCACACCTGTAATCCCGGCACTCGGGAGGCTGAGGCAGGAGTTCAAGACTAGCCTGGTCTGTATAATGAGTTCAAGGCCAGCCTAGACTACATAGTGAGACCCTGTCTAAAACAAATGGGCAGAGTTGATGGCAAATGTTTGTTATAAATGACTGTATGGAGGAAGCAGCTATACAGAAAAAAATGCATAGCTGGGCATGGTGGTGTATGCCTATAATCCCAGCTATTCAGACGGCTGAGGAAGAAGGATCAAGAATTTGAGGCCAGCCTGGGAAATTTAGCAAGACCTGGGAGAAAAAAGGAAAAGAAGAAAAGGAAAAGGACTGGAGACATATTTCAGTCAAGTGCACCCCTGGGCTCTATCTCCTGTATGACCAAAAAAACACACATTCAAAAGATGTGCAGGCTGAATTGCTGAATGGGCTAGAAATCTGTGGGTAACTGGACGTTGTTCTCTAAGACAGGCCATGGTTAGCTGTTGGCCCTGTAAAGAGCTGATAATTATGGAAGACAAGAGGAACAGAATGAGATTCTTCCAGAGACACAAGCAAGGGATTTTTTTTTTTTTTTTTTTCTGGAAAACTCCCAGGAAACTGCAGGGAGCTTTCTCTCAAGAAAATGAAGGCCCAAAGCCCTGGTCCTGCCCAGAGTTCCTGGAGGCTGGCCTGTCACTGAGAAGGCCCAAAGCTCAATAATTATTCATTACAAGAACAGAGCAGAGGTTCATCCCCATAGGAGGCAGGCTACAGTACAAGTGAACAGTGCTAGGCAGTGAGAAACTGAGTTCAAGTCGAAAGATCACTACTTGGGGACAACCACATGGAGCAAGACACAGGGAAGACTGGAAGGACAGCTATATGGCAAGCTGTGGTCCAGGAGGCACCACTCACCTAGAATAAATCCCTCCGACCTGGCCCAAGGAGAAAGCTGGAGAAGGTAGCAAGGAGATGCTGCATCAGCTACTACAGCTTTAAAACAAAGTTGGTGTCTCTTTGCACTTTAAAATTGTTCCTATGCAGCTTATTTTATTTTTGTTTAATCAAATAAACAAGAGGGTTTTTCTATGGGAAAAAAAAGTCCTGCCAACATTACTCCTGGGGGCAGAATGGTAGCCTGGGAGAAAGTCCCTGTCAGAGAAACCTGTGGCAACAGTGTTCCCTGGTAGAATGCTGCGTGCCAGTGGACACTGAGCCCCATGGCAATTTTGAGTTTTTTAGTTTTCAATTTTAATGGTGCTCTTTAAAAACACAGATGAAGTTCACAAAAAAAAAAGAACTCCCCAACAAAAACAAACAGAGCCCCACACCCCCGTGTTTCTCTATTGAAGCTACAGTCGAGCCTTTTCCTGCTGGCGTGATAATGCATAAATAGCCTTCCACTGTGTCTGTCTTCTGCAGATAAAACTTGTCCTCAGCCAGTGGCTGTCTGGGTTCATCTCAGCATAGTAGATCGTAAAGGAAAGGCCTTTGGATTCAGACTGATCTGCTGTCAAATCTTGTCTCTGGTCGCTGCGTGTGATGGTGTATGCCTGTAATCCCAGCACTCAGGAGGCTGAGACAGGAGGAACATTGCAAATTTGAGACTAGCCTGGGCTACAAAGTGACCTCAAGGCCAGCCTGAACTGCGTAGTGAGACCCTCTCTCAAAAAAAGACCAAAAAAAAAATCTTATCTCTGGATAATTTTTTTAACCTCACTTTTTTTTTTAACCTCACTTTTTTATTAAAATTTTTTTGGTTATTGTGACAAAAAATAACTTTTATAAAAACTTGCCCTATATGGAGATATATGAGATAAAAGGTGAATCTTCTCACTGAATTTCATCCTCGTCTCTCTCCTATTCATAACTGTTCAATAGATTTTTTTTTACAGCCTTTTTTCCCCAGTATTTTGTAGCTTCACTTCTGAAATTCTTCTGAAAATTGGTTATTGTTAGTACCTAAAAAATATGGGTTACTTCTTCTTTGGTACATCCATCTGCCTTCTTCCTCTTTACTGGTGCTAATAGTTTTCAGCTATTTTTCTTGTGTATGTTGAACAGCAGTTTTCTCAATTGTAAGATACAGATAATGTCTACCTTGCAGAGTATCAGTAAGGACCCAGTGAAATAGAGAGTTGCCTTGCTTCACTTCACTTGATGGGGTTGAATATGTTTTTGTTATTGTTTTGAGACTGTGGCTGGCCTAGAACTCATGAGATCCTTCTGCCTCAGCCTCCTGAGTGCTGAGATTAGAGGTGTGTGCCACAGTGCCCAGCTCTCAGTGGGGTTGAATATTAACTTGCATTTTCACTAACATCTGCCTTGTGATGAGATCTTTCCTGTACAAGTAACTCTCTTCACTGATTATAGAAAAATGAAGCATTGAAAAAGCATAACTTGGTTAGAAAAGCTCTGGTTAAATGAAACAGAAAAATAATATAAAACTTACCATCTTAACCATTTTTAAGTGCCTGGATCAGTGGCCTTAAGTACATGCTAGGATGTAAGGGTGATCTGGCTGTGATATCTGTCACCCATGATCAAAGAGTTGATCTGGTTTATCTGGCTACCCAGGCAAGTTTTCCTGCCTCCCTCAGTGTTCCATGCGTGTTCCCTCTCCAAGCTATGTGCTCTGTCAAAGAGGATGATTGTCTTAGTTTCTTTGTAATTGTTGGGACAAAATACCAGATACACATAAGTTAAAGGAAGAAAGATTTACTCAGTTTTTAGAGGTTTCAGTCCATAGTCAGCTGGCTCCAAGGTAGGGTGCATAGCAGAGGAGAAACAGTCCATGGCAGGGCAGACAGGAAGCAACAAGCAGCAAGTGGCAGCTCTGCTTTCCCTCTCTCCCTTTTATCCCATCCAAGCTACAACACCAGTGATTGGTGCCACCCACACCCAGGGTGGGGCTTCCATTGTCCACAGCCAGAACTATGCTAAACCTACTTAGTTATTACATACCCTTAATCTAGTATCACCCATCCTAGATCCAGAAGCCTCTAAGAAGCCCCACCTGTAAGCACATGAGACTTTTGGGGGGACATCTAGATACAAACCATAACAGTGACTTTCCCTGATAAATGGGGACTGTTTTTTGGCCAAGGGTATGTGAGGGTTGCATTCTCCAGCTAGAACCTCCAAGCAAGCTCTCAAGCATGTGCAAATTGTTGTGCTGTACGACCACCACCATCATCTCCAGAACAATTTTTGTCTTACAAAAGTGAAATTCTTCTGCCCTCAGGCTCCAGTTTGTTTGTGTCACTGGTCAATGGACAGTGGTAGTTTCCATTCCTTAACTATTGTGTGAGCAATGCTGTTACTGTGAGCAATGCTGTTATAAACAAAGATCTCGGGGCTGGGGATTTAGCTCAGCAGCACAGCACCTGCCTGGCAAGCACGAGGTCATGAGTTTGATTCCCGGTACCGGACAAAACAAACAAACAAACAAAAAAAGAACCTATAAACAAAGATCTCTTGGGATCCCTGCTTTTAATTATTTTGGGCAAGGAAAAAATTCCCTTGTCCTTTTAAAGTAGCGAGAGCTCTGGAAGAGTGGCCTACTTGGTCCACCTTATGCCTCTTTGGCTGCAGAAAGGAGGTATCTGTGTCTGAGTGTCTCACAGTATGTTATTTTATTGAGGGGGGCACGGGGCCTTGTTATATCCCAGGCTGGCCTTGAATTCATGGCAATCCTCCTGTTTCAGCTTCTCAAGTGCTGTGTTACAGGCATGCACCACCATCATTGTGTACTGAGCTTGCAGAACTCCTTTAGCTGCTGTCTTACCACCTGGGGCCAAAGAAAGCACTGAGCAAAAGGGGGGCGGGGGTTGCTGTTATCACTGATTTTCAGCACTTCCACAAACATACATTGTTCTATTTCACTGTGTAATTTCAACTGCTCAGATGACCCCAAACAATGTGCAAACTGCAGTAAACTATCAACATTTAGCTTCTAAGAAATAAAGATGCAGCAGGAAGAAATAGCAGGAGAGAGAAATGACTGGGAAACATTCACATAATTAAATGTCTTGGCTAGTTTTCATATCTCACCCTCCTCTCTGTTTAAATTCTCTATTTTATTCAATGCAGCATTGTTTGTAGTGGCAGAAAAGTGTAAACAACCTAAATGTCTACCAGAGGGAGATGGTTAGATAAATTACAGTCTTCTATTGCTGTGCAATCCCCTACAGCTGTAAAAAAGAATGTCCAACCTTTTTGTTGAGAAAGATCAACCAGACTTTTAAAGTGAAGTAACAAAGACAAAATGCTGAGTAGATTATAGAGTAAGCTACCATTTGTGGAAAAAAAAAATGAACATAGTGTGTGTGTGTGTGTGTGTGTGTGTGTGTATGTGTGTATGTGTGTGTGTGTGTGTGTGTATGTGTGTGTGTGTGTGTGTGTGTGTGTGTGTACATATATGTGCATCCATAACACACCCTTAGGCTGCCTTGTGTGTCTAATGAAACTCTGGAAAGATGAATAAGAAACCAATATCACTGGTTATGAAGGTAGGAGAGAGATTTCACAGGATCTTTTTTTAAATAGATTTTTCATTTCAAGCCATGTGAATATATCACTCACTGAAAAGAAAGATAAAAACGACTTCTATTTGTCCACCAGCCTAACTAGAGGTGAGACTCAAAATTTAGATTACTGATTTGTAGGTAACAAACAATTTCTTGCAAGAAAGACAAATCTTCTATAGGGTGCTCAAAGTATATCTTTTGGTGCAGAAAGTAAAACAAAAACAAAAACCTTCTTCTCAACTGTTATGGTTTAGCTCTATGCACTCTCAACTGTTATGGTTTAGCTCTAAAACATGCTCCAGAGCCTCCTGCGCTCATAGGTTGGGCTTTAGGAAGGTTGGCTTACAGGGGCTTATAGCTAACTTGCTATTAGGAGGAGGCGGTCTGACCAGAGGAGGAGGGTTGGGGGCTTGGCCTAAGGGGGTTTGCCTCCCTCCCTGGCTCCTCCCTTCACTCTCTGCTTCCTTCCTCATGCAGACATGAGCAGCTCCTCCTCCTTCCAGGCCCCTCTGCCATGTGGTCCTGCCTTGGTGCCAGCCAGCTGGTCTGGAACCAGGAACCAAAATAAAATTTTCCCTCTTTAAATTGTGGGTGTTGCTGGGCACGGTGGCACATGCCTGTAATCCCAGGAGTTTGGAGGTTGAGGCAGGAGGATCACTGTGCATTTGAGGCTAGCCTAGGCTATGTAATGAGTTTAAAACCAGCCTGAATCACAGAGTGAGACCCTGTATCAAAAAGAAAAAAAATTGTGGGTGTTGAATATTGTGTCCCAATGATGAGGAATGTAGCTAAGACACCAACCCTGTAGGTGACAGATAAGAATAAGGAGGCAGTGGTGCTGAAAGTCCAACTCAGCAACTGCTCCTTAACTCTTTGAGAAAAGGGAGTGTTTGGTCCAGAACAGGGGGACTGAGTTGGGCAGAGGCATAAGCTAAAGCCAGGACAGACTAGGACTGGGTTTTACTCAGGGCTCTGTCTCTCTTGTATATTGCCCTGGGTGTAGAGGTGGCAGAGAAAAGGTGCTCCCCAGTATAAGAACCAACCTTGGCTTGTGTGGTTGGAACCAGAACTTGGCTTACTCAAGACCTTAAAGTCTGCAGTGGCCATTAAGCCAGCAGGTAAAATGACATAACAGTAAACAGATACACACTGACTGAGTGCCCATCTCCACAAGGCCAGAACGCTCTTGCTTCTTCTTTTTTTCCTGTTCCCCTCCCCTCAACCCCTCTTCCCCTCCTTATTGACAAAAGCTTTGTTTCCATTTTTTTCTTGTTTTCTCAATTTTTCATTTTCCCTTCCTTTCCCCCTCCCCTCTCCCCAGGTCCCCTTCCCACTTGAACATTTTCTTTCCACTTTCCAATGTCTATTATAAATTTTGGTCCTTATTTACACTTTCAGTTTCTCACACCAGAGAAACTGTGACATTTGAACATGTGTGTCCCATTCACTTCATTTAAGAAGCTTATCCTTCTTATTGGCAAAGTAGTACTCCATGGTACTAAACAAAATTTGTCTTCTTTATCCATTCATAGGTTTATGGGCATTTGGGCTGTTTCCAAGATTTAGCTGTTACAAACTGTGTCACTATAAACATGGGTGTGCATACATTGCTGTGGAATGTGCTTTTAATTCTTTTGGGAAGACCAAGAAAGGGAACAGCTGAGTCAAATGGTGCCTCTAGCTTGAGATTTTGAGGAAACCCACACTGATTTCCACAGCAGTTGTACCAGTCTATACTCCCACTAACAGTGAAGAAGGATTTGCTTTTTCCCCACAGCCCTGCCAACATTTGTTATTGGTCAATATCTTGATAGTATACATTCTTTCAGGAGTGAGATGAGATCTCAGCATTGTTGTAATTTGCATCTCTCAAATGACCAGTGATGTTGATTATTTTCTTATGTACTTATTTGCCATTTGTATGTCTTCATCGGAGAAGTGTCTGTTCATTTCAGATGTCCATTTTTTTATTAGGTCTTTAAATTTGGGGAGTCTGATTTTTTGAGTTCTTTATATATTTTAGATGTTAGTCATTTGTCTGAGGAACAACTAGCTAAAATTTTTCTCACACTGTGGGTTGTCTCTTCACTCTGTTGGTGCCTTCTGCTATGCAAAAGCTTTTTAATAAGATGAGGTCCCAGATGTTGATTCTTTATTTCCTATACAACCAGGGTTCTGTTCATAGTGTCTTTGCCTACATCTATGTGTTCAAGAGTTCTACATATTCTATCTTCCAGCAGATTCTTTCCATTTTAATATTTAGATCTTTGATCCATTTTGATTTTAGTTTAGTGCATGGTATAAGATATGGGTCTAGTTTTAATCTTCAGCATGTGGAAAGCCAGTTTTCTGAGCACCATTTATTAAAGAGGCTTTCTTCCATTGATGATGTTTGGCTCCTTTGTCAAGGATAAGATAGCTGAGTATGTATGGAGTTGTTTGTGCATCTTCTGATCTGTGCATCTTGTGATCTTGTGCATCTTCTGATCTTGTGCATCTTCTGGTCAATACCTTTGGGTCTGTTTTTTGCCAGTACCGTACTGTTTTATCACTGTAACTTTGTAGTATAATTTCAATTCAGGGATTGTAATGTTCTCTGCCTTGCCTTTGTTGTTCAGAATTGCTGTTGTTATTCTATGTCTCTTCTGGCTCCAAATGAATTTTAGGATTGTTTTCTCTGATTCTGTGAGAAATGCTATTGGAATTTTGATCAGGATTCAAAAATTAAATTAAATAATAATTTTGGAAGTATGGCCATTTTCACTATACTTCTTCCTACCCATGACCAAGTGATAGCTCTTCATTTTGTGATAGCCTCTTCAATCTCCTTTTTCAGAGTACTGTAGTTTTCAATGTAGAGGTCTTTTACTTCCTTCAGTAGATTGATTCCTAGGTATTTCATTTTTTGGGGTGCTATTGCGAAAGGTGTTGTTTCCCTAGTTTCTCTCTCAGTATTTTTGTTGTTTGTGTACAGGAATGCTATTGATTTTTGAGTGGTGACTTTGTGTCCAGCTATGCTACTGAATTTGGTTATTAAATCTAGAAATCTTTTGGTGGAGTTTTTGGGATCTTCTACATAGAGTATCATCTAATCTGTGAATAATGATAATTTAACTTTTTCCTTTCCTAGGTTTATTCCTTTTATTTTTTTCTTGTCTAATTGCTCTGGCCAGTGTTCCCAAGACTATATTGAATAGGAATAGTGATAATGACAACCTTGTCTTGTTCCTGATTTTAGAGTGAAATCTTTCAGGTTTTGTCCATTTAGTTGTTGGTTTGTCATAGATGGCTTTTATCATATTGAGATAAAAACTTTCTATTCCAATTTTCTGTAGAGTTTTAATCATGAATGGGTGCTGCACTTTGTCAAACACTTATTCTACATCTATTGACATGATCATATGGTTTTTATCCTAGATCTGTTAACATAGTGTATTACATTTATTGATTTGCATATTTTGAATCACTCCTGCATCCATGGAATGAATCCTTCTTGGTCATTGTGTATAATCTTCTCAATAACTTGCTTCATTCTGTTTTCCAGTATCTTATTGAGTGTTTTGCATCTATGTTCATTAGGTAGATTAGCCTGTAGTTCTCTTTTTTCTCTGGTTTTGGTATCAGGATAATGCTTGCTTTCAGGATTGAATATGGGAATATTGTTTCCCTTTCAATTTCAATAAAGAGCTTCTCAGTAGAGGCATTAGGTCTTCTCTAAATTTCTTGTGAAATTCAGCAGTAAATCCATCAGCACCTGCACATTTCTTTGTTAGTAGGTGTTTTAGTTACTTTTTCTCATTGCTGAGACAAAATGCCCAATGCCCAATATTAAAGAAGGAAAGGTTTATGTAGCTCACAGTTTGTAGAGGTTTCAGTCCATAATTAGCTGGTTCCAAGGCAGAGTGACACATGGGAGAGGGGCCACAGTTCATGGTGGTGGAAGACAGCAAAAGCAACAAAAGAGGAGAGAGAGAGAAGCCTCTTTCAATTCCTTATATTTTATGTAGGCTATCCATCCTACCGTGAGTGTAGCACTCACACTTTTAATTCCAGCATTGGACCATGAATAAATCACAAACTAGAAAATCACCCCTATGTCTACATGAGGCTTTGAGGGGACATCTAGATACAAACCTTGACAGTAAGTTTTTAATTATATCTTCAATTTCATTGATTGATATTGAGTTACTTAGACTTTTTATGTTTTCTTATTTCAGCTTTGACAATTCACATGTACCTAGGAATCTGTCCATTTAGTGAGATGTTGGCTGTTTAGTACGATGTTGGCATTTCTTCTGTTTTTTCCATCACATTAGAATACAGGTTCTCAAAGTAGATATTGATGATCGTTTGGATGTCTGTAGGATCTGATTTTACCCTTTTCATTCCTAATTACATGGACTTGATTCTTTTCTTTTTTGTTAAGGTTGGTTAAGGGTTTGTCAAATTTATTCTTTCAAAGAACCATTTGATTCATTGATTCTTTGTATTGCTTTCTTTGCCTTCAATGCATTAATTTCTTCTCTAATCTTTATAATTTTCTGCCTTGTATAAGCTTTGGGCTTGACTTGCTCTTGTTTTTCTAGAAGTTTGAGATTCAATGTTACATTGTTTATTTGAGTTCACTCTGTTTTTCTGAGATGAGAATTCACCACTATAAGTTTCCCTTCTGGGACTACTTTCAGTGCATCCCTCAAGTTCTGGTATGTTGTATCAGCATTATCATTTAATTATAGAAACTGTCTAATTTCTTCCTTAATTTCATCTGTGACCCATTGGTTGTTCAGGTGAGTATTATTTAATTTCCATGAGTTTATGAATTTCTTGTGATTTCTTTTGCCATTGATTTCCAATTTCATTGCATTATGGTCCACTAATAAGCATGAGATAATTTCAAGTCATTTGCATTTACTTAAGCATTTTTTATGAGCTAATAGTACATGTTCTATTTTGGAGAACGTCCCCTGAGCAGCTAAGAAGAATGTGTATTCTGATGTTGTTGGGTTGAACATTGTGTAGACATCTACTAAGTCCATTTATTCAAAATATACTATTCATCTCCATCTATTTTTAAGACTTATTTTGGTGGTCCTGGGTATTGATCCCAGGGACTTACCCACTCTAGGAAGTTCTCTACCACTGAGATGTAATCCAGGCCCTTTTTGTGTGTGAGATGGGTCTCCCTAAGTTGCACAGACTATCCTCACACTTGTGATCCTCCTTATTCAGCCTCACAAGTAGCTGAGGTTACAGGTGTGTGCTGTCACACCTAGCCAAGACTCTGTTGCTAAGACTGTGATTACTGGGCTAAAAGGTACTCTAACTTTTTGTTTTCTGGAAAAGTTATACTAATTAATCCAGAACTAACCACTGTATTTGATTTGCCAATAAGAGCAGTTAAACCAACAGGGTAGTACATGCCTATAGTCTCATACTTGGGAGATGGGCAAAGAGATCACTTGGCCCTAGTTTTAGACCAGCCTAGACAACATAGTGAGATCACAAGAAGAAGAAAAAGAAGACTTTTTAAAAATATTAATTTAAACATTTAAATTAATTAATTTTTTAAATATTAATTTATATTTTGAGACAGGTACTAAGAATGAATATTTTCTTTCAAATTTACTAGACTTCTTTAACCAAATTGTTGGTTGATATTCTTTTCATATTTTTTAAATTGTTAAAAGATCACTAGAGAAAATATGTTAAGTATATTTTATCAGTTTTGGAATCAAGGTGGACATAAATGGACTTGAACTTCCAAGAAATTTCTTCCAGACATAAAAATAAAAACACTTTCAAGCTGTTTTGGATTTACCCTATACAAATCTAAACAGCATCTATAAAACATTTTTTTAAATGTGAAATATTCATTTTCCTTTGAGTCCTGACAAATGGGAATTTAGTTCCTGTCTACTGCATATGATCACTTACAATTAAAGGAAGTTTTCCAGAACTTTCAGATATGCCATTGAGTAGAATGTTGATGTTTTCCTGTTAGTGCTAAGGAAAGCAATGACAGATGAGACTCTGAAATCTAGCTGGCTGATCAGGCTAAATTATCTGCACACAAGCAGTAGCGTGTATTCAAATAAAGAGATGCCCAAGCACTCAAAAACCTTAACTTTAATATGCTTTTGAGATTTATATATTTTGAGTCTCTAAACTCATCACATTTGATAACAGTTGAGATTAACAGACTTATTTTAGTTAACAAAATTGTAGTGTGCCGGGTGTGTAGTTCAGTGGTAAAGCACTTGCCTAGAACATTCAAAGCCCTGGTTTGCAGCCCCAGTACTACCAGGAAAAAAAGTTTAAAAGTTTATTGTCATTATATAAAGGATAAACGTCTGTTAGGTCCACACAACAGAAATAGAGGGATATGGTCATACACAGTCATCTAAAGTCACAGATGTACTACACTTAGAAGATGAAAAAACTACCCAGTATGGTGGTACGTGCCTATAATCCCAGCACTCAGGAGGCTGAGGCAGGTGGATCACTGTGAATTTGAAACCAGCCTGAGCTACATAGTGAGTTCAAGGCCAACCTGAACTACATAGTGAGACTCTGTCTCAAAGAAGGAGAAGGAGAAGGAGAAGGAGGAGGAGAAAAACTGATTTAGTTAAAGGAGGAAATGTACGGATATTTAGGGCTTAATTCTAAAATTTGTCAGAAAATGAAAAGTGGCATCAGAAATTAAATTTTTGCAAAATTATATGAAATTGTTCTGAATTAAAGGAAATGTGGCATCAAGTCAAGCCTGGTGAAACAGGCATGGAATCCCAACATTCTAGGAGGCTGGGTAGGAAGACTGAAAGAACTAAGCCCAATTTCAGCAACTCAGTGATTTAGGAAGGCTGAAAAGAAAGAACAAAAATGAGCTGAGATGTACCTCAGTGCAAATGCCCTGGTTTCAATACCAGAAAGAAATAGACGTGGGAGTGGGGAGGGAGGGAGGAAGAAAGGAAAGAAGGAAGAAAGGAAAGAAGGAAGGAAGGAAGGAAGGAAGGAAGGAAGGAAGGAAGGAAGGAAGGAAGGAAGGAAGGAAGGAAGGAAGGACCAGGTATGCTGAAGACCTGAAGCTCTGCTCTAAGACTAAATGAAACAAAATCTTTCCCCTTTTCTCCTTCTTTCTCTCTTACACACAAAATAAAAGCAACTGAAAGGGAGTTGGTGGTGTGACTCAGTGGAAGAACAGTTACCTAGCATGTACAAAGCCCTGAGTTTGATCACAAAACCAACACAACAAAAAGCTGGAAGTACATTCAAAGCATAGCCATAGCCAAACATGACCTGTAGGAAGTTCTAAGGTGGATGACAGAAAGGGGACACTGTTACTGGGTTTTGGGGTGCTAGAGTCTCATTCTGGGGGTGGATTCTAGGTTCTTTCCATCTCATACAAACAATTGAGTGAAACAAGAAAAATGGTGGTAGTTTCACATTTATTAGAGGTACAAAAAATTTAAAATGAAGCATAAAGGAGAAAAGTTCTGCAGAGTAAGTTTGAACCAAGTAAAAATGGAGGGAAAATAGAAATAAAATAGGAAAAAAAGAAATACACCCCAGAATATTGGGCAAGCCAATTTGAAGTGGAACATTACTGAGCTCTTTCTGGCACCTATGTTCTTTTCTCCTTCCATATCTGCCATGCTTACATCACACACACACACACACACACACACACACACACACACACACACACACATTATCTATCAAAAATCTTCTAGGGTTCTCTTCAGAAGTCCATGTGCTGGGGTTTTAGAAACTGCTCTGAACTTGTGTCCTGGCATTTTGTAATTAACAGGTCATGCTTACTCTCCCAGCCAGCTTTGCCACACCCTAACTTCCCATCTCAGTGTTTCACCAAACAGGCAAATTAAGGATTCTGGACACTATCCAGAAAATCTTTGTAGTAAAATTATCAAATGAATTCTTTTTAAAGAAAATAATTTCTAAAGGAAATCGTTTGATATAAGATAATTTTCCACAAGGAAAGTTTTTATAATCGTATTTTTTTCAGGTGAACAAAAATAAAAGCACTAAATCCAAAATCCTTAAGCAAATTACTCCTTCTCACCTAACAAGATCGTTTTACCAGGTGATGGCCCTTTCTAGAAGAGGTCATGTCCTTCATTACCAGCTTCCACTAATGGCATAGCTCAGGTCCTGGACAGAAGAAGGTAAAGATGTCATTATATTCTTTGCAGCTTGTGGATGATGTTCACATGGGCCCTGATGTCACTGTGACAAACTCTATCACTCTATCATTCACACCTTGGTAGAGGAAGGAGGTACAAGGTTGAGGGGAGCCAGGTAGAACTGAACCGCAGGCACCAGGGAGGAGAGTAAGGGATCCTAATAAGTCTTTTGCAGAATCTCTGGGTTTACCTCTTCTCAATATCCTTTGAAGGCAAAGCATGTAATAATGTAGCTTGGTTTGTACAGAGGGAAGAAAAGCAAGGCCAAGAGAAAGGCTGGGAAGGGAGATAGCAAGGACAGAAAATTCAAGACCAAAGACATCAGTTCTTCCCTTTTTGCAGTACAAGAGAGCAGGGCAAGGCCTCTGAGGATAAGCTAGGAGGGCAACAGGGACAGCACCACAGCTTCCCAGGCTGAAGGGACCAGAGCAATGGAAGTGAGAATGGACAGTCAGGCCCTGGCAGTGAACACTAAGAAGTTCAGGGGTGAGGACACGGGCTGAGGATTTTTCTATACTCTTTAGGACAAATAGAACAGCTCACATTTATTCCTCCCTTTACTGAAACATTTAGATTCTATTTAGAACAATATTTAGGAATCTTCATTAGGGTGAAGTTTCCCACAAACACACATTTTCTTAAAAATACACTTTGGGAAAAAGCAGCCCATTATAAGCTACATCTCCTAATGTTTTCTCTGTTAGTCTCTGAAAATATTTTTGCTTGTGAAAAGAAAGAAAAAGAAAAGAAATGGGCTTTGACTGCCAAGGTATGTACAACAACAACAAAAGATCCAGGCAATTTGCAAGTATTTGAAAAACATCTTTAGGGTACAGGTTTCCCTTCATTCTGATTGTTATGGTTTGTGTCTAGGTGTCCCCCCAAAGCCACATGCAGTCATGGGGTGGGCTTCCAGGTTGACTCATGGTCCAGTGTTAGAATTATGGATGTGAGCGCTACACCTGCCCTGGGGCAGATAGTTTGCATACAATGTAAGGGAGGGAAAGAGGCTGCTTGCCTCCGCTCCTCCCCTTGTACTCTTGTTGCTTTTGCTGTCTTCTGCCACCATTATCAGTTGCCCACTGCCATGTGCCACTCTGCCTTGGAGCCAGCTGAGCATGAACTGAAACCTCCACAGACTGTGAGCTAAATGAACCTTTCCTTCCTTAATTCTGGGTATCAGGTATTTTGTCTCAGCAATGAGAGTAAAGTAACCAAGACACTGATATTTGAGACTTACCACACACTTTCTTCTGCCCTGAAATTAACTATATAGTGCTGGGCCAGAGAGCTGCTTTCTCTGAGCCTCAGCTTTTCATCTGGAAAATGGGAAAGATGCTACCTACCTCACAGGCTCCTGTAAACATTACAGAAAGGAGGCTGAGCTTGCAGTGAACAATGAACACCCCAAAAAGCCAAACAGCTCCCTCCCAGCTCTATTCCAGTAAATAACACTCTGAAACCAGCAGTAGCCTTGTTCTGATGTTGCTCCAGGAGTCAGACATGCTCTTCAGAACAGTTTTGCAACTTTGGACTGAAAGTCTATGCTGGAAAGAAAAGCAAGGAAGCATCAGTAAAACAGCTGAGGTGCAGGGTTTGAGAAGCACAGAAAACCAGGCATACTGGTGGCAGGAGGCACCTTCCAGTATTCCCAACCACTCTCCTTGCAACAAGAGCAAATGCTGTCATGTTAAATGATCACAAAAAAGCACCACTAGAAATGTTCTTAAATCAGTTAAAGAAACATATATTGGACACATTTCATGTAGTTCTTATTATAGTTTATATCTAGATGCCCCCCCCCAAAGCCTCATGCGCTCGTAGGTGGGGCTTTTGGAAGTGGCTAGATCATGAGTGTGTGATACTAGATTAGACCACTGGTTGGTTTAGCATAGTTCTTGGTATGGATGATGAACTTACTGAAGAAAGACCAATTCTAGTGTGGGAGACTAACCAATAGGCTTAGAGTCTGGATGGAATAAAAAAGAAAAGAAGGAAGGCTCACTACTTCCTGCCTGCCCTGCCCCTCTTCCATGCCACCATGCCTTGGAGCCAGTCAAATCTCTACAAACCATAGATAAAATAAAACTTTCCTCACTTGTGGGTGCCAGGAATTCTATCCCTGCAATGAAGACAGTAACTAAGACAGTTCTCTTTGCGCTTCATGCATAACAAACTCATTTTCTAAATCAACCAAGTATGTGGAACTCTCCCTCACTTCACATCTTTCCACAAGTGGTAAATGCACTTTCCTTCAACACTTTTTATCTATCCACCTTATTTATTTAGTTTTTCTTTTGTTTATTTTTATTTTGTTTTTATGTATCAGACACTACCACTGAAGAAGGAAAGAAGGATATAAGAGAATTCATTGTACCATCCTCCATACTTTCCATAATAAAGTCTAAAAACTCACTCTTTGGAGTCAGATACACTGGTGCATATCTGTAATCTCACCACTCTGGGAGACTGAGGTAGAAGGACCCCAAGATCAAGCCCATACTGGGCAATTTAGCAAGACCCTGTGTCAAAATAAAAAGGGCTGGGGATACTGATCAGTGCAAAAGCCCAGGGTTCAGTTCCCAGTTCTAGAGAAGGAGGAGGAAGAGGAGAAGGAGGAAGGGAATGGGAAGGGGAAGGGGGAAGGGGAGAGGAAGGGGAAGAAGAAGAAGAGGGAGGAGGAGGATGAGGAAGAGGGGGGAGGAGGGGGAGGAGGAGAAAGAAAAAATAAGAGGAAGAAAAAGAAGAAGATGAGGATGAGGAAGAGGAGGAAGGAAGGAAAAGGTCACTCTGGGGGCCAAGGCAGTAGGATCACAAGTCTCAGGCCAGGCCAAGAAACTTAGCAACCTGTCTCAAAATATAAAATAAAAAGAGCTGAGGAAGTAGATTAGCATTTCCTGGGTTCAATCTCCTGTACAAAAAAAAAAAGTTATTCCTTGATATAAGAAATGAAACAAGACCATGGTAAGTCATCCCTAGTGGACCAATTTCCACCTATCCATGAACCTACGCTGAAACTCCTGCCTAGTATATATGCAGCATTTTCCTACTATCTCATGGCTATGTTCTTGATTATCCCTGATCTATTTCATATGTCATATATTTAGGATATGCTTTGATTATTTAATATTTACTATAATATTAAACATGTCTACTGGCCAAATTCATCTCACTAGATCTGGAGTTGCTGGGTTTGGGTCAACAAACCCTAATGGAGAGATGAATGAAGACATGAGAGACAAAGAATATCTTTGTGGAGGTGTCAAGGGATTCCACCAGAAGGGAGTCCCAAACTGACTTAAACTCCCAGTTTTATTGAGAAACAAGCAAAGGTATGGTGTTCAACTGAACACTGGTGCATAGTTTAGGTCAGAAAGCATGATGACAAATTATGCAGAATTGTTATTTTTTTCAAACTGTTCCCAGGATATTCTTCCTTGTTTCACCACAAGGTTCGCCTCTGCCCAAGCTGGCAGAACACCTCATCTTCAAGATGTTCCACCTCCTCAGTGTCAGCAGTCTTCTGCACCCTGAGTCAACTCAAGCAGATGTAAATCCATTGGGTGCCACAAAGAATTCCACATCTCCCCCTTTTTATTTCACTAAGCAGTTGATTAGTGAGCCAAACTTGATGTTGTTTTCGGTGCATCGATACCTTCATTCCAATTTTACCAACTAGGCAAAAAATAAAGAGTCATTAATAACAGGACAGCAATGGTTATCATTTCCCAAAGAGTACTTGTTGTCAAGATTCAGGGATTCAGTCAGCTTAGGTTAAATTTTAAAGTTTCATACCACTATGTCCAAGTGACCTGCTCTTGAGCAACCAGGATAGTCTGTTGAATGTCTTTGTACATCAAAGGTAACATTATCCTTGGTGGGCCCTTGTGGCTTTTTTTTATCATTTCCCACATATGTTGGGTCTCATTCCAAGGATGAGGTGTAACGCTATATTTATAATGCCAATCACAGGCAAGAGAATTTCTCATATTAAATGTAGCAAAGTGATTCCCAAGAAATTTAGTAGCTGTTTCTACAAGTTCTAATCAGGTAAGCAGTTTTTTATCAGTAGACTATTGATTAGGGGCTGTTCTAACATTAAAATTAACCTGGTTAGCATATGAAGCAGTCTGTACAGGTTGGGTCAAAGAAGGAATTGCAGTAGCAGCTGTGGCCAGAATGACGACGGTAGCCACAAGCACAGCAACGAGCACATCAATAAAGTGCTTAAAGCAGCAAAGACCATCGGGGGCCTGAGTTAGGATATCAAGGGCACGGAACTCTTCCCAGGGATAGGTAAATAAGTAAATGTTTTTCGATGCAGCACTAAAATGTAAGGATTTGTAGGCACCTGAGTCAAACAAGCATAATATGTACAGCTGTGACAGAAAACGTCATATAGAGAATCCTGGAGGGAAATATTAAGAGGCCCTTGTAAAATGACATAAGAATGATTGTGCACATTTTGATATACGAAGTACTATTATGATGAAAGTTACATTTGGTTTGGCTCCTACCTTTAGATAATTGTCCCTGTCATATCCAGAATGGATGAAAGGAATGTTCCAACTCTTGGTGTCCAGGATATGTGATAGATTGGTAGGGGTCAAACTACAGGCCCTGCAGTCACAAGGCAGACATTGACTTGCTTCAGGAATAGGAAAGTTTTTGGAAAAGGCTTCAGGCTTCCTGGCTGGGTGGGATGTAATCCCAAAAGCCCCAGTGCTCCTGAGGCAAGATAACATAGGCTGAGGACAACACAAAGAAAGCAAGTACCCAAGAGTGAGGAAGGGTCTTGTTTCCTTTGTGATGCCAAATTTGTTCCTCGTTTTACTACCTCATTCTTATTACAATTGTTGTTCCAGGAAAAGTACACTACTGCTCCCCTTGTGCTTCTCACTAGCTAGTAAAAGTGGGCCAGCAAAAGAGTTCATTCTTTGCCCAGTCTGAGGCACTGATTTCTTGTCCCCCCTGAACCTGCAAATTTTTGTCTTTCTTTATCCCTTGCATACCCACCCTGAGCAGGCAACCAAGGGTCTGATCAGCCCTTAGTACCAACCCTCAGATGGTGGTCTGTAGTAGGACATTATCCAAGAAGGGCCAATGTATAGACAAACTACCTTCCTCCCAGATTATGGAATCATTACTATAGACACGGGATATGAAAAATTGGAAACATATACAGAGAGCATATGGTTACATTTATCATGAAGATAGCCTCTTGATCCCTGTAATGGTTGATTCATTGTGTCAACTTGAGAAGTTTGTCAGTTTAACTAAGTTTAACTAAGTTCTACATGCAAGGGTGTAGAGGACCTGCCCTAGGATGGCTGTGTACAGGACCTGCCCTAGGGTGGCTGTGTATATCCTAGGATGTAGAGGACCCACCCTAGGGTGGGTAGCCTACATACAAGGAAGGAAAAGAGGCTTGCTTTGCCATTTTTTGGTTTGGTAGTATCTGTATCTTCCACCACCATGAATTGTTGCCCCTCTGCCATGCCACCCTTCCTTGGAGCCAGCTAATTATGGACTGAAACCTCCACAAAATGTGAGCTAAACCTTTCCCTCTTTAACTTTGGTTGTTGGGTAATTTTGTCCCAGGAATGAGAGAAAAGTAACTAAGACAGCCCCCAATCAACAATGATTAGCTTTCCAAGTTTGGTCTCACAGTCAATGAGGCCACTATATAATTCCCAATTTACTTTCTGATATTCAGGGTGCAACTGTTTGATGATACAACAAAGGGGTAAGACGGGTCTGGACACATATATCATGTTTATAATTTCCCAAACATAAAAATTCAAGGGGATTAGGACACAAGAACAGGTGGAGCCATTCCTGTGTTTTAGGGGTTAAATAGAGGGGGTCAGCACCCATACAGATAGGAGACTGCATGAACTAATAAGTTACATTAGTCCCGTTGTGTGACATGCAGTTAGACAATACAGGAGAGGGTTCTGTGCCCCCTATCCAGGAACTTTCATTATTGAATACAAGAAAGAGGGCATCAAACCAAGTCACCAGTTCCCATAAAGGGGCTTCTTGCATGAAAGCCCAAAAAAGGGGAAACTTGTCCCAAAGGGAGAACTCCCAACATTACCGCACAGCTGGCTATGGCAAGTGTGGGCAGCAAAAGGGTCTCAGGGGTCTTTTGTTGTCCTGAGTGTTGAAGAACTTCATGAGCTCTGTCAGTCATCTTCATGAGGCTTTCATCTCCACAGCTCAAGTTGTCCCAGGCAACAGAAACAGAGGTTGGTCCTTCCTCTCTTCCAGGTAGATGTCCTGCATCTATGGGATTGGATTTCTTCCTCTGAAGACCATGATAGGGTTTTACCAGCCTGCTGGCAGCCATACCAGTCTTTCCTGTAGTGACACACAACCAAACCCTAGACCCCATGCCAAAGGAGGAATAGGACCGTCCCAGAGCCCTAAATTAGCATCCTTCCATAAGACTAGATGGTGATATATTTGACTGGGTTAGTAGTCCAATGTTATAGCCTTAATCATTAACATTGAAAAAATTAAAGTTATTAAAGCTTTATGCAACTGCATTTGTGGAGTTGATTTTATGCCCTTTATAATTTCCCTTTTGTTTTTCTAACATATTTCTTAGTGTTGGATGGGTTCTTTCAACTAGGGCTTGAGGACTGTAGGGAATGCCAGTTATATCTGAAATATTCCACTGATTACAGAAGACTTGAAAATGAGAAGTGAAGTAAACTAGACCATTATCTATTCTCATCTGTTTAGGAATACCAATGTGAGCAAAACAACTAAGGCAATGGCATATAACATGAGAATCAGTTTCACACGTGCAGTGGCATGAAGCATTCCTCAGTAAGTATCAATAGAAATGTGTACATAAGACAATTGACCAAAACAAGGGATATGAGTAACATCCATTTGCCGAATCTGATCAGGCCCCAGACTGTGGGGATTGAGTTCCTGAAGTAAGCCAGTGCCCACTACCCTCTGACATGAGGAACACTGCTGAATAATTTGTTGAGCTTGGACCTTAGTTAAAGTGAAATCTCTGCAAAGGGCTCACCAGTTTTGATGTAAAAGGTCAGGAGAGAGACAGGTCTCATTGAAAGTAGAGAACATTGCTAGAGTATCAGCTGCTTCATTTCCTTCAAAAGTAAGTTGACAGTGGGAGCAGAGGTGAGTGATAAAGAGAGGTGGAGCATACTTATATTAATTTTTATAATTGTACAAAGAGGAGGAATAGATCCAGCACAGTAGTGGGCTTGATATGAACAGTTTCAGTATTTTGGAAAGAACACACAGGATACTGAGAATCTGAAACTATATTTAAAAGTTCTTGGGGAAAAGTTTGTAAAGCCAGTATGACAACACCTGACTGTTTTTGGGATGGAGGAAAACCCTTCCCTCCTTAGCTTAAGGGTGCAGCTAGAGCCACTAATAAACACAGTACATGCCTGTGAAATGGGATCAGGGTGAACAACCTTAGAAAGGATAAAAAGTAGCTGTTAAAAAGTATAAGATCTTGTCAGCAGCCAAACTCCAAGGATTTCTCCATAAAATTAGCTAATGTACATTACAGTGGCACACTGTTGAGGCAAGGTTTCAAATTCCCCATGAGGAATGGAGGTCCTGATAGTATGAGGTTCATAACCTGATCACTGATTAATTCTTTCTACCCATGACAATAAGAGAAGTTATGAGCTTAGTATAAGGAGTAAGGTTTTTATGGCCTCCATAACTCAAAAAGAGACATTGTAAAAATTTTAATGGAGTCAATTGTCCAGTAAGTCCAGTTAGGTAAGCAGGGAGTGGGAGAAATAGCTGAATAGGAAATTGTGGATCTGTACAATCTAGTTGACATTGTTTAACACCTTGCTCCACTAGCTATAACTCAACTTTCAGGGTTAAGATATGAGAAGACAAATCAGGATCACCCAAAGAATATTAAATAGGTATTAACTGGTGAATAGGAATGCCTAAACTTCAACAGAGCCAATTAATATCACCCAGCATTTGGGGGAAATCATTTAAAGTGCTAAGTTGGTCTCTCCAAATGAATGGCTTTTGTAGCTTTATTATAGACAGTTAAGTTAGGTAGAAATATTGTAAGCCATCAGACAGGGCTAGGCCCTTAAAGGAGTAAATGCACAAGATGAAAACACATTACAACTGAGGCTGGAGGCATATTTACTAGGGGTCAGGCCTCAAGATAAAGACAAAATGACCAGGCCCACATGCCCCACCCCCGGCAAGAGTGTGGGGAATGCCTGAGTTGAAGATCAACCACATATTCAGAGCTAGAGCAAGGCTGACTTTTATTAAACTGTTAACTTTATTAAACTGTTCCCAGGATGTTCCACCTTGTTTCACCAGCAAGGCTTTCCCCTACCCACGCTGGCAGAACACATCTTCAAGATGTTCCAACTCCTCAATGTCAGCAGTCTTCTGCACTGAGTCAACTCAAGCAGCTGTTAACCCATCGGGTGCTGCAAGGAACTCCACATGAAACATAAAGGAAATATTAAACCAAGATCCTGTATTTCTTCATGAGCTCTCGTAATGTTAACAACATGAAGTTATTTTCAAAATGCTTTGTGGGACCCATATATTTGGGCCCCTGCAATAAAGCCAAGATTTTAGAACAGAAATAAGTATTAGGAAGAAAAGAGAGCAGGATTAAGGGGGGAAAAAGTGTTTCCTTGATCCTTGTCCCAAAATGAGTATAGAGAACTAGGCACACTGAGATTCTCCACAGGTACTGTGTAAGGGCCTCACCAACTTGCAGCAAGACAGGCAAACAACCATCACCACTGCTTACCTCTTCCCAACCACTCCACCTAGTCCCACCTCGTTCTCCTAACTGTACCTCCCGAGGCCTGCACACCCCACACATCTGCAGACCTTCAGACCGACATTCCTCACAGACCTCTGAAGAGACTAAACTCTCTGGCAGCACTCAGCTACCAGAAACTTCACCAAAGCACCACCATGGGGACAAGAAGTGGCTCTGACCTGGCAATGAAGATCTAGGTCTTTGTAGCACCTGAATGCTCACGGCAAAGGTAACATAGCAATAAGTAGCTAATGTCTTGAGTGCAAACTGCATTCTGAGCACCTTTAGAGGTAATTTCCTCTAAGAAGTTAAGGACTTTCATAATAAAGAAAAATCATCAAAATAAAACAAAAACATTTTGATGAAAAGTTACAAAAATGCATATACAGATTCACTGCTAAGAGGTACAACTTGTAAGAAATATGGACAGGTAGATACCAGATGTCTTTATTAAGCCATGCAGTTTTCATGAAGTTCAACTGACAAGACAAATACCAGGACATGAATGATAACCTGGAGGAGAAAGTATCAGAGAAACATCAAGGACACAAGTCAGCTGAAAACCCATTCTATGCAGTGCAGGGAGATAAGTTGATAGTAGGAACACAACGTCAGCAACACTGCTAACTGAGGGACTCATTATCAGCCAAAATGCTAACTTAAGTAACAATGAAAACCAAGTTGGAAGAAAATCACTCAGGGTCTGCAATTCAACTCCTCCCAAGTGGCAAAATTTGTAAGGGCAACAAAGTTTCCACCAGACAAGTGCTTGGTGAACACTAAGGCACAAGACAAGGTAGAGGCCTCAAGTCAAATACCTGAAATGGTAATATGACTGCAAACACCAACCATCCTTGGCTTTTCTGGGGCAATCCTAACCTCCAGTACTCTTCTCATAATGAAATTACCTTACAATTTCAAATATATGATCACCCTGCCAGGTTACTACTGCACACCCAGTCTCTAGAGTTCTCATTACAGTCTATGTGAATCACATCGTTCAAGTAACACACTTACCTCAAAAATTACTACTGTACTCTAATCAGTGCTGTTTCCTTTTCATTTAATCATACTCTGGTTTTAGTCATCATCACACGTATCTGGCTGGATTCAAGAAGCAATTGTGTCTGGCAGACTTGGAAAGCCCCATCTTATTGTTGTGTATCTATTATGTTAGCCGAGCTGGGCAGGCCTGGGATGTCCTCATCAGTTTTATGATGACTCTCTTGCCTTCAAGTTCAGAAGCTGATTTTTTTTAAAACTTTCTGTCCCAAACGCTACACATGAAACACTTCCAGACCAACTAGTCTTAACTTCCCTCACTGGGGAAGATGAGGGGGTTAATCCAGTTAGAGGCTGGGGTTGAAGACCTCCAGGAGATGAGCTACTCCTGAGAAAAAAGTCACGCTTTACTCAGCAGCTGCACTCTCACTTGTGGGAGGAAAGTTGCAAATACCTGCATTTGAGAAAAGGTTCTGCTGCTTTTTAAGAGTTGGCAAACCACCCACCAATCTACATGATCCTCCAAGGTTTCTTCCAAGTATTAAATTATGGTGTTAACTTTTCAGAAACAATTTTAGTACAGGGTGGTAGTATAGTTTTAACTTTTTCAACTCCCTTATTCAACAAGTATTTGGAAAATGACTCTGTGGCAAGACTCTGCTAGGCATGGTTGGAATGATGGCAATGAACAGGGTATCAATATAGACCCCCTCAGGGCACAGACTGGGAAGGTTTTTGGTTGGTTTGTTGTTTGCAACACAGAGAATTGAACCCACAGCCTCTGCACTAAGATACATTCCCAGCCCTACTAATTTTGAGACAAAGTCTCCCTAAATCAGGGTCTTCCTAAGTTGTCCAGATATTCAGGAGGCTGAGATAGGAGAATTCCAAGTTTGAGGCCAGTATGGGCAACTTAGTAAGACCCTTCTCATAATAAAAAATAAAAGGGGCTGAGCAAGTAGCCTGGGTTCAATCACTAGTACTGCAAGAAAAGAAAAAACTTAACTCAATAGTAATGGATTAATATGTCCACAGGCAGTCACCAAAAAGTACTATCTTATGTTTCCTCAGTTATTGAAATGAAATGGCAAAAATCTGGACGTTCAGTTGTTATATATTTCTTCATGAACACTGGTCCAAGAATCCCTTCATTGTTCCTTATGCAGAAGACACAGGCAGAATCATACAAACAAAACTCATTATAAGTTGAAAAACCAAACTAGATTTTATTAAAATATACATACGTAACCATCATTTTTCATCATTTCATTAGTATGGAGGAAATGAAGTAAAAAGTAATTGTCCTAGTATACAGAAATGAAGGCCAAAAGAGTCAAGAAAACCATCTTCCAGCCCCGACCTACTACTTACCAATCTGGAAAAGGCCTTTTGTATTGTGTCCTTAGCCACAAAATGAGGTGGTTCAAATACATGCTGTCTGGCATCAACTGCAGCTTTAAAATCCTATTGTTCTATTATTAGAAGCAAATGCTGACTAATGTGTTAACTACATAGCAGCTATTCACAATGAAAAGGGAATGAACACTTAATTCATAGAAATATTTTTAAGGAAGACATGAGTAATACAGAAGTTTGTTACTTCACAAATGCATTGATTTACTGTTTTATTCACACTAAAATATATACACAAAAATGTATATATCATTTGTTGCTTTCAAAAAATTCCATGTTCCATGAGAACTATATAAACAATGTAAAATGTTTCTGCTATATAACAAAAGAAAATCAGAATTTCCATGTAGTGTTAGGAAAATATTCAGATAATTTGAATTGATAGTAAAACAAAGTGAAATACTGCAGAGCAGTCTTTTCATGAAGGAGCTTTACAGTCTAAAAGCAGTACATTTCATACTTTCAAGCACTTTGGTATAAAAGAAATTAATGCAAATCAAAAAACAGAATCTCTATTTTGGTTTGCACATTAACTGGATCATCAGCAATGAGCCAACTGTACAACCACGATAAGTGACAGAATAAAAACCGATAATGTGCTCCTTCTCCTGATGCATATGGACATGCTAGGAGAGCTCTTCACAGGATTCTGGAAAGGAAGGAGCATATCACCTCCTTCCACATCTGGGCTCGTGGTAGTGGTGCTAAAGGTTTATAAAACCTCAGATCCAGCTTGATTCTTAAGTGATCTTGGTTCCTTCCTCTTCACAAACAGAAATGATCCAGGCAGCTCAGAACTATAATTCACATTTAAAGTACAACAGAAGTTTCTAAAAATCATGTTATTAATAGCTTCTCTAGAAATCTATACAGGAATAAGAAGAACATACTGCATTAATAAAAAAAATATAAGTTTAATAGTCCACTGACAATAGTTCTCAAAGGTTCTTACAGAAGTAACCATTGCATGCTACAAATATTTCTTCATTGAGGTCACACTTAACTTTGACACCTATACAACCAAACAAATCTGAGGAATTTTCATTGCATTATTTTTATAATTGCATCTTCTCACCTATACTGTCCAAATATGGTACTGATCTTTTTAATTATCTCTTTGCTCTGTGTATTTTCTTTTATATGACTCCCAATATCTGAGATTTGTATCTACGCAACTGTTGATGAACTGCTTTCCTGTCATCCACCACAAGAGCAAACCAGAACATCTTCTGAGGATACTTTCACCGAAGTAATTCATCCTAGGACTTTCTGTCAAGACAAGCCTTAAAAAGGAAAAAAAAAAAAAAAAAAAAAAAATTCACAGTAAACTTTATAAACTTACAGTACTAATATAATAATTCACTGCTGTTTCAATGAAAGTGTTCAACCTTACAAACAAATACTGCAGTGTGTGAGCACAAAACTTTCTGGGATAAGAGTACCCCAGGTCACATTCAGTAAGATTAAGGAAACCAGTAATATCTGTAACAAAGCAAGTATGAAAAATAAAAGATAAAATTTTAAATTAATTATCTGTCAGGTTAATTTTTAAAGAATAATTCAAAAAGCGTAAGAGTATAATTCAGCCAAACTCATCTATGAATGAACCAAGCACATTTTTAATTAATTATTTTGTAGTATTAGTAATTGTATTAGAAGCTTATATTCTAAACAAAATTTTAAAGATTAAGTATAAGAAAAAATAAAACTATTACAGTGAACAAATCTCATGTGAAATAAAAGGTCCTGAGTTTTTCGTATTAGGTAACACCAAAATTAGGTATCCTAGGACTGCCATTGTTTGGGTTTTGTTTTGTAGGGGGGGGGGGGGTCAGTCACAAGAAGTTACATTATTTCAAAATTATTTTGATATAACAGCCAAAACTATTGTACACTAAGAACTTGAAGTGCCAGACATGAAAAAGTATAAAAGTACAATTATTAAAACATGACAGGACATGCCACTGTTTTTATGTACCATGTAAAGAAAGATGCCCAAAAAAGGGATCACGAAGAGTCAAAGATCCTCCTCAAAGAAGTGGGGGTATCAAAACGGCTGCAGCCTTAATGAGGGTAAGAGAAAATTCCTACATCCAGAAAGGATGGTGAAGAAGCCTGCAGCTCTTCCTTGACAGTGAGAAGAGGGAAAAAAAACTCCCTGATAATCAAATGGTACACTCAGCCTGCTCAGCCTGTGCGTTTTGTGGTCTGCATGGGCCAAGAGCATCTAGCAGAAATGAGCTTAAGCAGACACAAGTGGGTAGTGCCCTCCAGTGTTTGGGAGAAGACAATGCGTGTTCTCTGGAACACAATCTTCAGCCAACAGCTGACATTAAGAGCACTCCAAATTTAGGCTAAAGCTGGGTGTGGTGGCGCACTCCTGTAATCCCAAGTGCTTGGGAGGCTGATGAAGGAGGATCATTGCAAGTTTGAGACAAGCCTGGGCTACAAAGTAAGCTCAAGGCCAGCCTGAACTGCATAGCGAGACCCTGTCTCAAAAATACAAAAAAAAAAACCTTAGACTAAAATGGGAAAAATACCTAAAATGAAATATAATAGATAAATTGATAGAAGAGATCAGAAAACCCCTCAAACCAGAATGGGGCTCTAGTTCAATAGTAACTGTCCCACATGGATGTGGTTTTGGGGTTGATCTTCAGCAGCACAAGAAAGAAGGAAGAAAAGGCCAGAAAACAAGTACTGGGCATAAGATAAAAACATGAAACCAATGACAAAAGGATACATTATTTGATACATGGCACATGCAAAAATAAATTAACTATTTAATAAACAGTTAAATACTTCTCAACACCATAGTCTTTTAAACTATGAAATAAATGAAAAAATCATGTAAGAACTAAAATAAATATAAATATCTAAATAATTAAAATTAAAAGTATACGTATTATATATTTGAAGACATGCTGCCCATCAACCTATCCTCAATAAGCATCTAAGGCATAAACAAAACTAAAAGGTAACTATCAAATTGGAAAGCACATATGCAAGGATTGAAATTTAATATAGCTAAAAATCATAATTATAAATCTCTAAGAAACAAGAGGACCCTACCCTACACCTCCAGGAAAATGCACAAAGGTCAAGAACAGGCAAAAAAGAAGTAATACACAGTTAAATACACCAAAAATGTTCAACTTCACTGGTGATGGAAACGTAAATAAAAATGATGACACACTAATTTCTTACTATCAAACAGGCAACATTTAAAAAAATTCAGTAGTAATACCCAGTGTTGGCAAGGGCGCAGAAAAACAGGCACTTATATACTGACAGAAGATAAAAAAATTCAACAATTTTTCTGGAATGCAATTTAGCAATAAGTATGGATCAAAAAACCTTTCAAAGTGTGTAATGTTCTCACAGGCACAGTGGTGCACGCACTGGGGAGGCTGAGGCAAGATCATTAGTCCAAGGCCAGCCTTAACTACATAATGAGACCATCTCAAAAAACAACAAGAAGTGCAATATTCTTAGATCTAAAAATGCTACCTCTAGGAATTTATCCCAAGCAAAACAGAGATATGCAAGAAGTATGCAAAATTACATGTCACGATTATGGTATGATAATGAAAATCTGGAAAATCATGTAACACCAAACAATGGAGGATAAAGATGCAATGTAATGCAACTATTATTTCTACTAATAATTAATGGAAGTATTATGTATACTAATAAAAGATTTAAATAAACTAAATTCTCATCGACTGGAGACTATTTAAACAAATTACAGTGCAACCATCAATGGATTCTCACTACCTGGCTCACTTGCTCAGGTGGCATTTACCAGAGAGGGTGTTCCTCACTTCAATGGTTTTTTTACTGTCTGTGTTCCCTAGAAGAAGTAGGGCCCTGGAGGGCAGAGATTTTTGGCCCACTGCTGTAAACTCTAGCACCTAGAATAGCACCTGGTACTTACTACGGCACTGTATGGACGGATGGATGGATGCACAAATAGAAACATGGAAGCATGGACTCAAGGGTGGATAGATGGATATGAAACAATCTCCAAAACGCAAAGGTAAGAACAGTTCATTAATTTTTATATCATTTGTCTTTCAGAAATGAAAACATTTAGTGTGTGCATGTACGCATGCACACGGTGCGCGCACGTGTGTGTGTGTATAAGCAGATGTCTGGAAGCATACACAAAACTTGGATCAGGGGCTGGGGATTTAGCTCAGCGGCAAAAGCGCCTGCCTGGCAAGCGCAAGGTCGTGAGTTCGGTTCCTGGTACCGGAGGAAAAAAAAAAAAAAAAAAAAACTTGGATCATTCATTACCTCTAAGCAGAGAAACTGAGGAAGAGGTATAGAAGGACTATCCTTCACCACTTTAAAAAGTTGAACCAAGCGTATATATAACCCATTCATAAAAACAAACAAGAATTGTCAATACCCCCAATACACACATACACACTGTAGGCTGATACAGGAAAATCACACCATATTTAAGGGGAAAAAACAAACTGTAAGATAGCAAACAAGCTGGGTATGACGGTGCACACCTATAATCCCAGCATTCTGGGTGTCTAAAGCAGGAGGATCACAATTCAATACACTCCTATTACACTTGGCTGGTAAATTCCCCTTTCCCACACTGACATGAGCATCACTTGGCTCCCCTCTCTCAAATCTTCCACAAGACCCCCACTAGTGACCTTACTCTCAGCTGATGGCCTCCTTACATACTTCAGAGAAAGCTATGTGACTCTGTATTCATACCCCGTTCTCCTCCACTGTAAGAGAAGATGCGCCCCTGCTTTTCCCTCAGGTTCAACTCTCTGCCTTACCCTGACCTCACTGTGTCATGCCCCACTACAGTTTTAAATATTTCCTCCACAGGGTGGGCCATGCGGCGGCGAGCGCTATTGCGCGCCGGCCCTTAGGCTGGCCGCCGCCGCTCAACTGAGATCTATCATGACACAGAGAAACAGTGACACAATTGGCCCACCATGCACCGACAACAGTTGCCCACCCACGGATGCATGTGAATCATTGAAACTTTGAACAACCCCTGGGAATGCATGCCATACAACGGGCCACTCTTGCTCCTGCCATTGGGAACCAGAAAGGTCCAGAGTCAGCGGAGGAGCAGCTGCTGAA
>NW_004955551.1:736917-739827 GCF_000276665.1 Chinchilla lanigera | reverse complement strand
TGTCTATCTGTTTTCCTGAGAAACTATTTTGTAGACAATAATATGTAAAATGATAACCATTGATAATTTCCTACCATTTTGTCTGTAATTTGCTAAGTCCCCCCTATTATTATGTTATCCTTCTTTTATTCTTTAAAATAAAAAAAAATAAAATAAAATAAAATATTTCCTCCACAATTACCCCCATACTAGTAATTTTTCCCTCAATGGTGAATCACACCCATTGCAAACACACCTTAACATCACTGTCCCCCCCGACCTTACTTCTATTACCCTTCACAGCAAAACTCTTTCCCCAGCGATCACTCACTTCCCCTCAACCACTCTGACCCCTACTATGACATTAAAACAGCTTCAGTAAACATTACCAAAGATGTCCTCTGTATGACCAATTGCTTGAATATGTACTGAAAAGTTGCTCTAAGGGAACCCCACTGAAAATGGTTACTTCTCTAAAATAAGAAGGTGCAGGTTGAAGGAAATCTTTACTTACCATTAACCATTGATCATTAACCATAAGAAAACCAAATGTGCTAGGAACTTTTATTTTGCAATTTAGAACTCAATACTTTGTATTTCACTCTTTCATAGGCTTTAACATTTCTAATAAAAAAGAACATTATTTTTTTTAAAGTAATACATAATCGAGTGAGGAAAACAGGTTATCTAGTATCTCATGAGGAAAAAAGAATACACAGCATGATGGCCAACTTGCAGGTTGACTAACTCATCACAGACTTAACCCCTTTCTCTATGCCTTCTCTCCATGAGGAATGGGAACACTGACAATATCACTTTTACAACCACTCATACAGACTCAGGGGAAGGGAACATAGGCCTAGTCAATAACTCCTGGACAAGCTTTTGCCTTTCTAATTTAAAAGAACAGGCATAACAAATACTACCCGTTTCCCTACCTTATTCATGCTGTGAATTTAGACATGATGTGTAGAACTACAGAAGAATCTTGTAACCATGAGATGGCAAGAGCCAACATAGAAGCAGAAAGATGCCAGCCGCCTGGGTGTTTGGTGGCATTATTCAACAGAGAAACCCTTTCCTGTTACAGAAGGAAAATGAACCTCTATTTGTTTAAGGTACTATGAAATGGGTTCTGGGATCTATAGCTAAATGAATTCCTAACTGGTATTCCTGGGAATATCTATTTTTAAAAGAAACTAAAAATGAAAGAATTCAATTTCAACCCATATTTGGAAGTAACATAATGAGTCAGAAATATATGTTGCAAACCAACTCCCTTTCTTATGGTCTCTATTCTGAATTTAAACATCAACTAAGAAAAATATCTCAGAGGAAACAGAAAATTGCAATCAACATGAACTCTATACAAAAGACTTCAGAATGCAAACACTGAGAATTTATACATATAATAAGAATAAACTCACACAGTAATAGAAGTCTGATCAATGCTGGGGCTGCTCTGGACTAATGTTCATTGTTCGATAAATTTCTTTAAGTAGTAATAGGGCAGTATCTTCAGATTCCCTGTCAAA
This sequence comes from Chinchilla lanigera, assembly GCF_000276665.1. Classification (NCBI taxonomy): domain Eukaryota; kingdom Metazoa; phylum Chordata; class Mammalia; order Rodentia; family Chinchillidae; genus Chinchilla; species Chinchilla lanigera. The sequence goes on along the minus strand of NW_004955551.1, from coordinate 738,313 downwards.
AAGAGAAACACATTTATTTAAGAGACATTTAGTAGAAACTGACCTCTATGCACAAAGATGGTAAATGCAACTTTGTTTTCTATTTAACTCTAAGAAAAGCAAACAGGCTAGGTATAGAGGCATACACCTATAATCCCAGCACTCAGGAGACTGAGGCAGGAAGACTGCCGTGAGTTTGAGGCCAGCCTGAACTACATGGCAAGACCCTGTCTCAAAAAGCTAAAAAAAAAAAAAAAAAAAAAAAAAAACTAAAAAGAATGGCAAACGATGGCAAAGCGCTACCATCTCAGAGATGTCTTTAAAATCTGCACAAACACAAATCGATCAGCTGCAAAATAGTGCTGCAATTCTTAGTGACAAGGGTATATAGAAGAATGCCTTTTCAAAGTCCCTGCCACTACCACTGTGAAAGACATACCCACAAAAACAGTGAGCAAGTACCAAGGGTCTTGGTCAAAGGCAGATGACACACTGCCATCTTGTGGATAATTCAAATTATATGCAGATTTACAAAGATTATAACAAATCAGAAATGTATATTGCAAACTAATTCCCTTCCTATCTCTATTCTGAATTATTTTTAAAAAACTTAGGGAAAACTAATGATTTTTCAATATATTGCAGTTCAAATTATTACTAATCCCTAACAAATGAACCATTAAAACTAGAATGCTGTACATACTCACACCTAAAGCCCACTCAAATATTTGCAAAGTGAAGAAAACTTACCAATAGCATAAATGACTTTGAAGAGCGAAAAGATATTCATTAAAACTCTCTATTGGTTTTTCTTGAAGAACGTAATCAATTCGGCGGCCTCCATTTAACATTCCAACCTTTCCTAAGTAGTCCTCATCCTTGGAAAAATCTGGACTTTCAACAATCTTTTCTGCTAGAATTTAAACCATTTCAATAGCAAAGTCAATCACTTAATCAATATCCATTGACTTTAGCTGACTTTCTGGGCTCAATCAGAATAGCGCTTGACACACGTAGCAAGTGGGGAGCTACCAGGCTCACTCCCCATTCCTCCAAAGAACAGGGGAAGAGGGACTGGTTCTCTGAGAGAGAGAGGAGAAAGAGCCAACAGCTGACAGAAGTTGTAAAGATAAGGGGTGAGAGAGCATTGTAGAAAGAAAGGAAATAGAATTTGAAAGTCAAAACATCATGGCATATAAAGTCTACAAGGACACAACAAACAGTGTAAGAACAGTAACTTCTCATAGTAAGTGCTTAAAATGCCTGAATACAAACTTAGTTCTCAACTCTGATGTTCCACTTGGGTCTTAAGAATAGCAACAAAGGGGCTGGGGATTTAGCTCAGCGGCAAAAGCGCCTGCCTGGCAAGCGCAAGGTCGTGAGTTCAGTTCCCGGTACCGGAGAAAAACCAAAAAAA
>NW_004955551.1:733434-736817 GCF_000276665.1 Chinchilla lanigera | reverse complement strand
GCCAGCCTGGACTGCATTGCAAGACCCTGTCTCAAAAAAAAAAAAAAAAAAAAAAAAAAAAAAAAAGAATAGCAACAAAATTTTAAAATAGCAGAGTAAAAAGTTCTGTAACTATCAGGAAAAAAACCTAGTTAAGAAAGGATTATACAGATTTTGAAGTATACATAAAATTATAATCTAAACATTCTCCTTCATAGGAAGAACTTACAAAATTTCACAAAAAGGATTAGAAAGGAAAATCATCATTAAAAAATTTAATTTACACTAAACAATTTACAACTGTTACATTCATATGTAATATTTGTACTGGAAAATGTCTCAACTGTCAAATTTACCTTCAACTACTTGCTTTTCTTCTTCCTCTTTGATTTGATTGGCAACCTTTTCCAATTCTTCTTGCAATTGAGTTGAAGAGGTATGAGCACGGGCAAATTCATTCAGCGTCTGCCAAGCACTTTTCAGAGAGCTAATAAAACCCTGCTTCAAATCTGATCCCATACGAGAGAGACTTTCTTTCAGCTCTACAGAGAGTAAGATGACACACCAAGTTAACAGTCACTGGTAAAATTCTACATCACAGAAATTAAAAGTTAACATTCTTCTCAGACGGGTTAGGATCTCTCCTTCCTCCAAATGCCAACTATTTGGAGTATCTCAGCCATGAGCCTTCAATATGGTACAATGCCGTGGAGTGCTTTATTCTATTTTTTAAAAATGACTAATTTGATCCAGTTTAAATCTATAAATTCCCTCTCTCAAAAAAAAACTCAAGTACCATAAAAACATAAACATATTCCTATACTTTTTCACTGGAAGTTTAGGAGTGAGTGCACAAGACTAAAAAGCACTGCTTTTCTAATCTATAATAGTGAAACAGTTTTGAGATTTAGATCAGAATTTAAGATTTTGATATAACCACAATTTAAACTTCCAACTTAGAAACAAGGAAACCCTTATTCTTTCATTACTTCTCTTAGGCAATAATCATATTTGAATTCAAGGTCTTTGGGTTATCAAATTTCTTCTTTTTGTTTGTTTCTTGGGTTTTTTAAAACTTGTTTTGTTTTTTGAGATAGGGTTTCGCTAGGAGGTCCTGGTTGGTCTCTAGCCTCTGCTACCCAAGTGCTGGGATGATATGAGTGCACCACTTGTTTTGCTTTCTGACACAAGTTCTTGCTGTGTTGCCCAAACTGGCCTTGATCTAGCTGTGTATAAACTTACAATCCTCCTACCTCAGCCTCCAGAGTGTTAGAACCACAGGCATACACACCAACACACCTGACTCTCAAATTTCTCATTTTAACTTTCAAAGAGTTAAATATTTTGTAGCAAAACAAATTTTAAAAATACTTTTAAATAAGAAGACATAAACTGGGCATGGTGGCGCACACCTACAATCTCAGCACTCAGGAAGCTGAGGCAAGAGGACAACTGTGAGTTCGAGGCCAACCTGGGCTACATAGTGAGTTCAAGCAGAACTCAAACTACATAGCAAGACCGTGTCTCAAAACACAAACAAAAAGACAGTATTATTTCTTCTCTTTACACATCCAACCCTTCCACTCAAACTTTTAAGCCTGAGGATAAGTTATATATGCCATTAGCAGACAAAATCAAAAATCTAAACCCCACTTGAAATTATCAATCCATTATGCTGAATGATTTGCGTGTGTGTGTGTGTGTGTGTGCGCGCACGCGCGTGTGCATGTGTGCATGTGCGTGCGTATGGTGGTGGTGCAGGTGCTAGGGAATCAAACCCAGAGCCTAAGCATACTCTACCACTGAGCTACATTGCCAGCCCCACTTAATGTATTTTTTTAAATAGGAAAAGTTTATCTATTTAGTTAGTAGCCCAGGCTGGCCTCAAACTCCCAACGATCCTCCTGCCTCAGCCTGTGATTACAGGCATGTACCACCGCACTCGGCCAATTTGACAACTACAATGCCATCAAAAAGACAAAATTCATTCATAACTTTATAGCTCCTCCAAATCTTTACTAAAAATAAAAAAGTTCTGAATATAATAGGCACTTAGGTACATTAATTCTATAAGAATTTAGCATTAAATTTTCATAAGTCATTACATATTACAAAACGACAGGAAGGAAACAAGTTTTATATTTATTTCTTACCTAAATGAAGTCTTTTTCTACCTTTGTGATGTGGAATAAGAACTGCTTTTAGGTCCAAATCTGGAACAATCATAGGTTCTAATCTATATGCCACTGGATCAAGCTGTAAATAGAGAAGTGGAAATTGATGCAAAGCTGCTTAGAATTATATGCCTTAGTTGGGTAAGAAAATCGCTAACTGGCAAACCAGACAGCTTGGCTTTTTTCTAGTATTCAAATATTGGCGACTGTAGATTTTCAAGTTTGTGGTACAATTACTTTGCAAGCAAAGCACCAGAAATATTTCTTTGAACAGCTTTCTAGAGAAAAGTTTACTGGAAACTAAGGGAGCACATCTCTTAGGAAGAGAGCTGAGCCTTACAAATCAGGATCAATATTAATTCCCAAGAAATAAGAATCTGAGAATCTATTCAGATAAAAAAGACAGGTTCTTCATCATCTTCAAAACAGAAAGTCAATTTAATTCACTCACCGGATGATATATATTGAAGAATCCTTTACAAGTAGGAAGCCTATAGTTCTCAGCTATCCTATCCACTCCACGAATAGTGAGAAACATACCAATTGGAGATCCCAAGGCAAAGAAAATCTCTGGTTCGAAGTCTAATGAGTTATGAGCAACTGAAACCTAGAAAGAATCAAATATCAATAAAAGATGAGCATTCCAACGGTATTAAGTACAATGTTCTTCTAAATTTTCAAGCTTTTTGATTGTTTGTGTTTAGGGGGGTTTTTTGGCAGAGGAGTGAGTGGAGATATTAGGGACTGAATGCACAGACACTCTACCACTAAGCTACATCTCTATTCCTTCTTATTTTGTATTTTGAGACTGAATCTTGCGAAACTGTACACAATAAACTTAAACTTGCGACCCTCTTGCCTCAGCTTCTGTGTACCTGGGATTACAAGTGTGTGCTACAATATCAGTGTCTTCAAATATTCTTGGACTTACATCTACAAGGATTCCAACAAGGATGATGCCCCCCATAGACAGCTGTTGCTAGCTTAAAGGACTAAAAACATTTCTCTTTAAAAATCTTCACAGTTTAGTACATTCTGATTACATTTTTTTTTTAATTTTAAATAGTAAAAGAAGGATAACATAATAATAGGGGGGACTTAGCAAATTACAGACAAAAAAATGGTAGGAAATTATCAATGGTTATTGTTTTACATATTGTTATCTACAAAATAGTTTCTCAGGAAAACAAATAGACAAATAATAGTGAGTTACAGACAAAAGAGGTAGGA
>NW_004955551.1:709878-732514 GCF_000276665.1 Chinchilla lanigera | reverse complement strand
GCAGGAATCCTGCTGCAGACTTCTCTGGAGCTCCACCACAGCCTGTACTGTCAGGGGAATCTAATTACATTTTTACTTACTGTCTAGTATAACAAATACTATACATAAGTATTGTTACATTTATATGGTTATAAGTATGGCTAGTTTTTTGCTGTTGTTGTTTTTTGTCTTTCTGAGGCAGGGTCTCGCTATGCAGTTCAGGCTGGCCTTGAGCTCACTTTGTAGCCCAGGCTGGTCTCGAACTTGCAATGATCCTCGCAACGATCCTTACAATGATCCTCCTGCCTCAGCCTCCTGAGTGCTGGGATTACAGGAATATGCCACCACGCCCTGCATAAATGTGGTTAGAACGGCAGAATCTTGCCTGAGTCTGAATCTACCCCATACTCAATGTACATCCTTGGGCAAGTTTTTTAACCTCTCTCACCTCTGCCTCAGTTTCCTCATCTATAAAATGAGGATTATAACAATACCAAACTCAAGGTAGAGGAAAAAATTAACCAAATACACATAAGGGCTTAGCACAGAGCCTGGCAGACCGTTAGGCATTCCATATGTATTATTTTTATTGTAACTTCCATCTTCTGTAGCTAATGCAAGTTTTCTTCTATCAGTAAAATGATAGTTCATTTTGAATAGGTTGGAAGTGGTCTTTAAAAAGACCACTTGCATAGTACTTTAATTTGCAAGTCTCATTTTTTTCCTGTGGCAGGAAAATATCTTTGTCATTTTAGAGTCTTGAGAACAAAGAACAATAAACGGCATAATCACATGCTAAACATGACTACCAAAAGAGAGATGGAAGGCAAAACTCATCACACTTACTTCTCAGATGAAGATAGGAAAGCTCAAAGAGGTAAAATGATTTACCTAAAAGCACATGGCCAGTAAGAGAATGAGGACTTAGACCCAACATTTCTAATTCCAAATCCAATACTCCCTCCACTATACTAACTGGGATGCCTCCTAACAGTGAAGACTTCACATCGCTAGGTTTACCTTTATATTTGCAAATTCAATAGTTTTGCTCCATCACAAACAAAGGAGGAAAAAAAATTACAAACAGGAAAAAATACCTACAGTATATAAAACAAAGTATAAATAGCATTAATATATAAAAAGTCTTAGTAAAAATAACAAATGCAATTCATTGCATAAATATAAGCAATGAAAAAGAAATCACATGATCATCTGAATAAATACAGCAAAAACTTTTGACAAAATCCAATATCCATTCATGATTAAAAAAAAATCCTGAAGAAACAGGAGGTCTCTACCTCAATCTGATAAAAACTATCTATGACAAACCAACAGCCAACATCATAATAAGAAACAAAAAACTTTCCCTCTGAAATCAGGAACACGAGGAGGATGTCTGCTCTCACTGCTTCTGTTCAATATAGTTCTTAAAACATTAGCTAAAGCAATTAAAAGAAAAAAATAAAAAGGATATGGATAGGCAAGGAAAAAGTTAAATTATCATTATTTTCAAATGACATGATCCTCTGTATAGAAGGCCCAAAAAACTCCAGGCAAAAGTCTCCTAGAACTAATAACCAGATTCAGTAATGTAGCAGGATACAAAATCAACACTCAAAAATCGATAGTGTTCCTGTACACCAACAACAAACTCACTGAGCGGGAAATGAGGAAAACAATACCTATCACAATACCATCAAGAAAAATGGAAGACTTAGGAATTAACCTGTTACTTTCCTAGTTGCTGAGACAAAATACCCGACACCCACAAATTAAGGGTGGAAAGGTTTATTTAGCTCACAGTTTGTAGAAGTTTCAGTCTATAATTGGCTGGCACCTCGGCAGCATGTCATGGCGGGCAGAAGACAGAAGGCAGAAGGCATCAAACTATAAGCAATAACAGCAGCTTCTTTCTGCCCTTTTATATTCTCTCTAGGCTACTCAACTTAGGGTAGGTGCCAAACTAATCAGTGGACTGATTTAGTAACTACACACCCTTAATTAATCTCAGCAGCACATACTCTATATCCAGTCACCTCTGAAAAAGCGCCATCTATGAGTATATGATGTTTTAGGGCGAAAATATCTAGACATAAGCCATAACATAACTTAATGAAGTGAAAGAGCCAGGCATGGTGGTGCATGCCTGTAATCCCAGCAATCAGAAGGCTGAGGCAGGAGGATTGCTGTGAGTTTGAGACCAGCGTGGGCTAGAAAATGAGCTCAAGGCCAGCCCGAACTGTAGAGTGAGACCCTGAGACCAAAAACAAACAAATTTAATGAAGTGAAAGACCTCTACAACAAAAACTATAGTACTGTAAAAAAGGAGAATGAAGAGGTTATCAGAAAATAGAAAGATAGCCCCTACTCCTGGATAGGCAGAATACAGTAAAAAATGACCATCTTTCCAAAACTTTTATATAAATTTAATGCAATTCTAATCCAAATACCAATATCATTCTTTACCGAATCAGAGAAAACAATCCTAAAATTTCTGTGGAAGCAGAAGAGACCTAGGATAGAAAAAGCCATTCTGGGACTCAAGGGCAAAGCAGGGAGCATCACAATGCCTGATTTTAAGTTATACTACAAAGCTACAGCGGTAAAACAGCACAGTACTGGCAAAAAAAAAACAGAAGTGTGGATCAATGGAACAGAACAGAAGGTACAAAAACAAGTCCAGAAACACTCAGTAATATTATCTTTGACAAAGGGGAAAGACAGACTCTAACAAACAGTGCTGGGAAAACAGGCTATCCACATACCAAAGACTGAACCTAGACCCTTATCTCTTACCCAGCACTAAACTAAGGTTGAAATGGATAGAAGATCTAAACATCAGAACAGAAACAACAAAGACATAGATGCAGGCACAGACTTTCTGAACAAGAAATAATATCAAAAGTCAACAAATGGACTTAAAAAGCTTTTGCACTGCAAAGAAAACCACCAACAAAGTGAAGAGACAACCTACAGAATGGGAAAACATTTTTGTCAGCTATTTCTCAGACAAACGACTAACATCTAAAATATATAAAGAACTCAAAAAATTTACACACTCCAAATTTAAAGATCCAATAAAACAAAAATGAGCATCTGAAATGAATAGACACTTCTCAGATGAAGAATAAAGCTGGCCAACAAATCCATGAAAAAATACTCATCATGGCTGGCCATTCAAGAAATGCAAATTAAAACATTAGATTCAATCTCATCCCAGGAAGAATGACTACCACCAAGAAATCAACCAATAACAAATGCTGGCAAGGCTGTAGGGAAAAAGGAATCCTCTTCACTGTTAGTAGAAGTGTAAACTGATCCAACTGCTGCGGAAATCAATATGGAAATTCCTCAAAAAATTAAAAATAGAAATTCCATATGATTCAGCGACTATTCCCCTTCTAGGTATATTCCCAAAAGAGTTAAAGACATCATATCACAGTGAAGTATGCTGTTGCTGAGTTTACCTATTCCATTACAGATTTTTCTTTCTTTAGCTGTCAAGTACTGAAGTAGGTGTTTTGAAATTTTCAGTAATATTTGTAGATGATGATTTTTCCCTTCAGCTTCATGTTTTCCCCTTATGCAGTTGGGTGCTTTCTTTAGTGAAATATGTATTGAGAAATATTAGTTCTTGTTTGAAAACTGCCTTTTATATCATTATGATCACTGTAATCCTTGTTTACTTTGAAGTACAAATTAGATAGTCAAATTAATATAGCTTCAGCATATTTTGTTGAGTCAGTACTAGAATAGTGTATCTATATAATTTTCTATTTAATTTGTTTTTATATTTACCTTCTATTTGTTACATTTTAAAAAATATTTGTAAACATTTCAATTGGTAAATAAAAAGTAAATGAAAAATCAGTAAAAGCAGAAACTCAATAGAAACAGGTAAACTTAGCACCTAACAAGAAAAAAAGCCTTAAAAACGTAAGAGATGGTATCTAACCTCTTGAATGCTCCAAGAAATACAGTATGAGCCAGGCATGATGGTATATGCCAGTAATCCCAGCTGTCTGAAAGGCTGAGGCAGAAGGATGCCAAGTTTGAGGACAGGATGGGCAATTTAGCAAGACCCTGTAACTAAAAATAATATGGGGGATGGGGCAACTAGGGATGCAGCTCAGTGGCAGAGCAAGTGCAAGGCCCTGGGTTCAATCTCCAGAAGAAGGAAAGGAGAAAGAAAGGCAGGAAAGGAGGGAGAGGAGGGGGGAGAGAAAAAGGAAATAAACTAAATGGCCTCAATTTTTATCTAAGGTTATCAGAAACATAAATGAAATAATAAAAGATTAAAATCTATTTTCTTTTTTGAACCAGAAATCAAAGTCAGGACCTTGTGCTTGCCAGGCACTGAGCTATACTCCCAGACCCCTAAAAATCTATTTTCATGTAAAAATTTTTCTCTTTAGAATAAAGTTTGAGAGTGAGACTGCAATATGTTTCTAAAAGATATTAAGGGCTGGAGGTGTAGCTCAGTGGTATAGTACTTGCCCAGCATCTGTGAAGCCTGTGACAGATCTCCAGCATTTAAATAAATGTTTAAAACAAAAAAGCACAATGATAGAGTGACAGCATCAGTACTGGCAAGGAACAGGTAAGAGGGGTAACTTGATAAACTGCCAGTGGAGGCTGAGGCTTTAAACATCTAGTGGGAGACAAAGTGGTGTAATATGTAGAAGCAACTGTAAGAATTTTCATGTATATATCCTCTGGCCCAGCTACCCTACTTCTCCCATTTAACTGAAAGAAATTTTTTAAATGTACAAAAAATTGTTTTCAAAATGTTTCTCAATGGATTGCTTAAAAGAATTAAAAACTGCCAGAGATGTCCCCATGCCTGTAATTCTACAGCTCAGGAGGCTGAGGCAGGAGAATCGCCACAAGTGCTAGGAGGCCAGCCTGGGCTACACAGTGAGTTCAAAGTCAGCCTGAACTACATAGCAAGACCCTGTTTCAAAAAACAAACCGAAAAAAAAACAAAAAAAAAGAAATACTACAAATTACCCACATGTTTAGTGTTAGGGCTAAATTATGTTTCTTTAAAAAAAATGTATTAAAGTTCTAAGTACCAGTACCTCAGAATTTAACTTTATTTGGAAATAGAATCCGTGTGTGTGTGTGTGTGTGTGTGTATTACTGAGAACTGAATCCAGCGCCTTTACACTGAGCTATACTTCAGTCTTTTCATTTTTAAATTCTGAAACAGGGTTTCCCTAAGTTGCCCAAACTGGGCTCCAACTTCAGCCTCTCAGACTACTGGGACTCAGGTGTGTACCACCCAACCCAGTGGGTACTGTTTGGAATGCCAGCACCCCTTGGGTTAATAGATCCTGTCTGCCTGCCTTGACCCACCTACCACAGATGGCAAGAGACCTGAAATGGGTCAATCAACCTGTGGCCCATTACCCAGGCCACACATTGGTCCAGAATGGACTCAAATCAGGTCAAGTAAAATCACTCCTTAAAATTTTACTAACTGGACTCAGTAGGGTAGGTTCAGTTTCCTATGTGTCTAAAGGAAATGACCCAGAGTTTACAGAGAAGGCCCTATCTAAGAAAGGGGAAGGTAGTGAGTGTCATAGTGGTTCACAACCCTTCTACACACTCAGCCTTTGCAAGGAGGTAATGAAATATACCTTTTATTTGTCAGTGTGAGGAAATTTGTTCATATTTGAATAAGACAGACATTTTTAGAATGTAATCATTAAGAGTTTAAGCTTGAAGAGGATAAATCAGATATCAATTTCCATTCTGAGCCTCCATGAACCCTCTTTATCGTAACAGATCCTTCTACTGCAGTTACAACTGTAAATAGGCTGAAAGTAATACAGTCTAAGATGTATATTTTGAACTGTTATCTTATCCTTTTACATGTTTTCAGATGCAAAGTCTAAAAGGACTGTAATATTTCTAAGCTAATGAGGTACAAGTATTTTAAAGCATATTGTTAAATGTAGTTATTATCAACTACCTGGTGAATTTTTATAGGACTTTTTCCCCAAGGCAAAAATTGTGAATACTAGAAAACTTGAGTGAATACAGTAAATTTCTCACACAGAAATTTAAGTATGTTCTGAACCTAATTTTCTAACTGTAGACAATTCTGCTGTTAACGGTTCTAAGACTAATGTTGCAAAATTGAGTTGTGAGGAAACCAAAATAAAAACAACTTCAAAAGCTAGATGTTCTCTATACAGCCAATCGCTTATTCTGAAGATTATAAAAAGTATAAAATTTTTACTAAAAGAAAATCAGCTAAGTGTGGATGGCGCATGCCTGTAATCCCAACACTCAGGAGGCTGAGGCAGTAGAGTTGCTGTGAGTTCAAGGTCAGCCTGCCTGGGATACATAGTAAGACCCTGTCTCAAAAAAACAAAAAATAAAGAAAGAAAATCAATTTTGTCTGCTTAGCCACAAATATATGTTATATAAATATTTAAAGAATATAAAGCCAAGCCAATATAAAGACATACAATTACAACATAAAACATGTAGCCCTAGTCTATGTAAACTTACCTGTCCTGTGCCAACTTCAAAAGATTCATAATCAACATGTAAAGAAGAAACATAAGCACCAACTGGAAGTTTCCTCTTTGACTCATTAGTTTCAGAGGAGAGAGAGGCCACTTCTTTAGCTTTTGGAATGTTCTCCTCTTGTCCTTTCACTGCAGACGCCATAACTGCCTTCTTCTCTGATAGTTTCTTCTGTTCCTGTGAAATACCACAATTTCTTAACAGAATCTTGGGAAAAAGTTTAATCCCCAACTGTCACTATAAAATATGCTTTCTCCGATGTGCTGTGTACATGTGCCACCTGCCCATGATGAACGTAATCATTATGGACTGAAAACATATACTAATAAAAAGTGAAAAACCCCTGCTATCATGATATTATGGAATGACTAGTGATTTAGGCATTAATAATGGCACTGTAGAAAAACAATCTAAGTATCTAAAACAATCGAACAATCTCTAAGTATCTCTTAACAGACACTAAAAACTTAAGGAAGAATGTCAAAATATCTGTAATTTACTTTAAAACTCTTATGTGAAAAAATAACAAAAAAGGTAGAACAAAACAGCTATAATTAAATCTAAATAGATTACCTTACATAAATCTCAAACATTACTTTTAATATAAGAAAGTAGATATAAAACAGTACATATTGTTAATTCTATTCCTATGATAGAAGAAGGAAACTATTCTATGATAGAAATCAAAACAGTAGTTATAGGGAGGACAGAGCTAGTAAGAAACAAGCAAAAGCAATCTTAAGAGGTAGAAATGTCTTGTTTCTTCTTTTAGCTGGTGATTATACAGGTCCACAAAACTAACAAAACTTGTTACACAGAGCTCTTAAGATCTATATATTAAAAAAAAAAATCTATTTCCACAAACGAACAAAAACTATGGGGATAGGCATATAAAAGGTGTTATAGTTAATGAAACAAAACCATTCCCAAATGCTTGTAATTCCATCCTGAATTCAACAATGTCACGAGAATGTAAATACTGTATTGGCCACAGGTAAGTGTCTACTCCTCAGATTTCAGGGGCCCTTATTCCCTAGGCTATGAAGGACTAGGTGCTAGACTCTCTTTAAATAGCTACTGACAGACAGGTGTGATGGTGCACGCCTGTAATCCCACCACTTAGGAGGCTGAAGCAGGAGGATTGCTATGAGTTCAAGGTCAGCCTGAACCACATAATTCTGTCTCAAAAACACAAAAAATAAAAACTAAACAGTTATTGACAGTGCCTAAACAAAACAAATGGCTAAACTGCTATGGTCTACTAATTAATCCAAAATGCCTGCAAATCAGGAAAGAAGCCAAACTGATTAACACAAAAGACAATACAGAAAAAAGAAAACCCTTAACCAGCCAGCCTGTAACTGATGCCACCATTAGTGCTTTAGAAAGTTTGGTTATCTCTACCCTTTTGAGGAGGTACAGAGTTTAAACCTAAAATCCAAAATGAAGAGCATTTTCCAGGTTCTTCAGTTTAAATGTGCTTTCTCATTTAAAACTGCCTATTATATTCATAGACACAGGGTTTCACTACATAGTCCGGGCTGGCTTTGAACTCACTATGTAACCCAAGCTGGCCTCAAACTCCCAGTGATCCTCCTGCCTCAGCCTCCCAAGTGCTGGGATTACAGGCGTGCCCCATACCTGACTCACAGACATTATCACAGTAAATTGCTCACAGCTACCTAAAATGATCATAAACTGACCCACTGCTCAGAGTTGTTGCTGTTTCCCTAAAATTATTTCCAATAACTTTTTTTTTTTTTTTTTTTTTTTTTTGCCTTTTTGAGACAGGGCTTCACTATGCAGTTCAGGCTGGCCTTGAGCTCACTTTGTAGCCCAAGCGGGCCTCAAACTCACAGCGATACTCCTCCCTCAGCCTCCCAAGTGTTGGGATTACAGGTGTGCACCACCTTGCCTGGCTCCAATAATTTTAAAAGCAAACCAACATACATACTTGATTAATAATATTCCCAACTCTAAGAAACTACTCCTTTTCAAATGAAAATCACTAAGTTTACAAAGAAAAAAAGCACACAGACCACAAATATTTTATCACTTTACTATTAAATAGCTGGCTAATTTTGGTCCCATGATTTCACTGACAGTAAATCAACAGGACAGACCATATATCATCTCACTCTGGCAGCACCTTGTTATCTATGAGCAAACAGAGCAAACAATGTAACTCAGCTGAGGTAAGTTTCATGGTTCATCCAAAGGCAATTACTTTTGAATTTAAAAAAGTAAGATCACACTACAGATTTTTATTTATTTCAAAATAGTCTTATAATGCCGTAAATTATTTATCCAAGCAACTGCAATCTTTAAAACAGGCTCCTTGAAGCTCCAGTGGCACAACTGGTTTGCACGGTACTCATATAAAACAGGCTCCTAGCCAAGCACAGCAATGCATGCCTATAATCCCAGCAGCCACTCAATCAGGAGGATAGTAAGTCTGAGGTCCAGCTGTGCAACTTAGTGAGACACTAAAAATAAAAATGGGACTCAGGAGGCTGAGGCAGGAGGTTCATCGTGAGTTTGAGGCCACCCTGGGATACGTAAGTGATTTCAAGGCCAGCCTGAACTGCATAGTGAGACCCTGTCCCAAAAAGACACACATACCAAGAAAAAAAAAAAAAAAAAAAAGGGATAGTAGCTCAGTGGCAGAGCACTTGCCTGGCATGTACAAGGCCTTGCATTCAATCCGGGAAAAAAAGCACTGAAGGGGAAAAAAGGGTCCTTCAGAAACCTGCAGTTTCCTTCTGTAGTTTCAGAGCTACAGAACATTCTTCTATAGTTTATCCTTTTTTTTTTTGTTTTCCTTACAGGTCTGTGCTTCTCTGCTGCATGCATGAAGCACCCCACCTACATACAGAAGCACCAGCAGCTCATCTGTGTACCAGTCTCAGTCTGACCACTCCTTGCTTGTCAGAAATTAATACCTGGGATCTACCCACAGCGTTGCCTCGAGACTCAGGGGAGATCCTTGGGAACTGAAATTACAGAATGATGTGACATGTAAGAGAAATGAGGAAACAGACACCTCTGAACTGACAAGCTAATAACGCTTCTCAATACCTAATCAAATGTGGTCTGAACATCTTGAGAGCTGCCCCTGCCCTCTCCAGCTCCCCATCATCTCTTACCCAGCCACTACACAATTCCAATTACTATTCCACCAGAGTCCCAACAGCCTCTCGCTTCGTCCTCTTCCAGCTCCACCTGTACACTGGAAACAAGCAGAGTCCTGTATGTACGGCCCTCACTGCCCCACTACTTCTCAAATGCTGTCCACTCAGACACTGGTTTGAGGGTTTTACTTTTGCTAAAATGGGCTCAATTCACAGGGAAAACAATCAAGTTGATAATGGATTTGTCTCAATTTTAAGATTAGCTGGTTTGACTTTAGCATGCCATATCAGCGGAGAGGCCCTAGCAAAAAGAGATAAATAACAATAATAAAAAAGAATAAATACATTAAAACTCCATTCATTTGCACAGCAAGGAAAACCACCAACAGAGTGAAGAGACAACCTATACAGTAAGAAACAATTTTTGTCAGTCACTCCTCAGACAAAGGACTAACTCCTAGGTTAGGCGTGGTGGCACCTGAACCCCAGCACTAGGGAAGCTGAGGCAGCAAGATCCCAGGAAGTCTGAAGCCAGCCTGGGCTACATAGTGAGTTCAAGGCCACCCTGAACTGCACAGTGAAACCCTGTCTCAAAAAGACAAAAATTAAAAAATAAAAATTAAAAAAAAGGAGACGCTCACACTTTGAAAGGCTGAGACAGAGGATCACAGGTCAACCACAGTGAAGGCATCGACTGCCACCATCCTAGACTGACCAGAAACCACTTTAAGCCTCTTCCATGCCACTATGCTTTTACAACTGTTAGAGATGTATAACCATGGGTTAACAAGGCCCAGTAACCACAAGTACACCCCATAACTCCCAGCATTCCTCAGCCCTGCTCGTGACAGGCAACCACCACTCCCTGTATGTTCTCAAACCTTCTGCCTGGCAGGCAGCCACAAGTCCTTTTCACTCAACTGCTCCAACCCTGAAAGTTCCATTTTGACCTTTTCCCCTCACAATCCCCCCTTATGCTTATGACCATATAAAAGACCTCAAAGCCTGTATGAGCATCACCAGTCTGGTCTAAGGGTCAGGGTGGTGGTCCCTTTTAGGTTTGTTCTGAAATAAACCTGTCCTGTTGAGCTCATATCTTTGTTTCTTCCTCCTTTTTTCCTAACACCCAGCCTGGACAACCTAGCAATTTTGCAAGACCTTGCTCTCAGAAGAAAAAATAAAACACGGGCTGGGAGCTGGGCAAACTGACACACATCTGTAATCCCAGCACTTGTGGAGGCTGAGGCAGGAAAACTGCTATAAATTTGAGGTCAGCCTGAGCTACAGTGTAAGTTCAAGACCAGCCTGAACTACACAGTGAGATCTTGTCCCCCGCCAAAAAAAGGGTTAGAATGTATAGCTCAGCGTGAAGGTACTGGGTTCAATATTCTTTATCACCAAAAGGAGAGAGATTCAGTAAAATACTGATTGACAAAATTCCTTACATAATGCATAAAAAAAATTTATAATCACAGAAGTCCAAAAGAGAAAAATATAAAGACAGGGAGTATACCTCAGTGGTAGGGCATTTGCCTAGCATGCATGAGGCCCCAGGTTCCATCCCCAGCACCTCAGAAACAAAAACAGCTTCCCAAAGATCAGGAAGCTGAAGAAGGAAGACTGTACATTTGAGGCCAACTTGGGCTATATCTCAAATTAAAGACTAGCCTGGTGAGGTGTGGTGGTGCATACCTATAATCTCAGGGCTCAGGGGCCTGACGCAGGAGGATCACTGCAAGTTCGGGGCCAGCCTGGACTACACAGTAAGATCTGGTCTCAAAAAAAAAATATTTAAAAAAGACCAGTCCAGACTACAGAGACCCTTTCTCAAAAAAGATCGAAGGACCATCAAAGACCATATTGATAACATTAAAAATAAACACAGTACAGTGGCAGCACATGCCTATAATCCCAGCTCCTTGAGAAACTGAGGCAGGAGAATCCTAAGTTCAAGGCCAGCTCAAGTAATTTAGCTAGACTCTATCTCAAAATAAAAATAAAAGGGGTTGGGGAATATAGCTTGGTGGCAGAGCACCCCTTCATTCCATCCCTACTGCCACAAAAATAAACCAAGCTTGTATAATTTTTCTAATTAAGCAATCAGTCTCTATAAAATTAGTTTAATCAATAATTAAATATGCCAGGCATGGTGGTGCACGTTTATAATCACAGCACTCAGGAAGCTAAGCCAGGAGGACTGCCATGAGTTCAAAGCGAGCCTGAACTATAACATGAGACCCTGTCTCAAAAAAACAAAAACAAAAGAACAAAAAATAAAACCAGTAAGTTTGTCCCAGTTGTTTTATTTTTTAAATAATCTGGCTGGGTTTGTTTGTTTTTTTTGTTTCTGCTGTTTGGTTATTTAATGAGATTTTAGTATGTATGCTTCCTTATCTCTCTAAAAGGTGAAGACTGAGCAGACAGAAAGTAAACACTGCTGGGTGTGAAGCTTCATGTGCACATTTCACGCTCACTCTAAACTGTGAGATGAAAATCATCATTCCCACTGTAGAAATGAAGGAAAATAAGGACCAGTGAAATCAAGCCAATTGCTCAAAGATGTGTAGCTAAGTTAAATGGTCAAAGTGAAGATCGGACAAGTGTCTCATCTACACCCAGAAATTCACTAGTTTTTGTACAGGGAAATCCTGGAAGACCAGGTGTGAAATGGACAACCTTTGTTCAAGGAGCTCCCTCAGTCCCAAGAAAACCTGGATGGTCAGTCAGCCTAATGTTTATTTAAAAGCAGTTCTGACGAATTCCAGAGTGTGGGCTTCCATCAGCTCTATTACTGTGCTTTTAGCAGAAGCAAGCTAGCTTGCCTATTCACAGGCAGTATTAGAAACTTCTAAAATAACAATTAGCTGGTCACACAATGAGTGTTGGGTTCTCCTGAGCACAGACATAAACTTTACCAGTTTGGCTGCTTTTAGTTTTACAAAGTTGGCTATCTTCTTTCTGGGTCCAAGTGGTATCCCCATTTCCTTCAGGTCATCAACTGTACACATAAGCTTTAAAAGAAACAAGCACATCAATTAATCTAGAAATAGACAGAGGAACAGAAATTGTTTATGAAAACTATAAAAAGAAACCATCTAAAATAATCTAAGAGCCAGTCTTTTAAAAACTTACTTTCTTAGTTTTTAAACAATAGATCTGCTCAAGCTGCAAATCCTAGGCCTCTACACCTGACACATTAAGATAACATGGTTGTTCTTCTATCTGCTGTTTCTATGCTGAAAGAAACTGTCAATGAGTCTTTGGTTGACCAATATTGCATGTCTATATCTGTTTTCATGAGAAGCCACTTTGAAGATATCAATATGTAATACAACTACCATTGTTAATTCCCTACCACTTTGTTTGTAACTCTGTATTGTCTGTATTGTGCTTGTGATATGTTGTAAAATGTTGTATGTCTGTTAATGTTTCCCTCCTTTTATCCTTAAAATAAAAAAAAAAAAAAAGATATTTTGTTAACAGAAAACATACACATGGTATACAAACTCTAAAGCTATAGTTAAGCCTACAATGAAGTCTCTCTCCCATCCATTCCTGTCTCTATTACCCAATTCTCTCAGCAAAAACTGCTAGTAATTTCCTCTTTGCAGAGATGTCTTATGTGTACACAGTATCTACCTTTTTTTGTATGTGTGTAGTCTATTTACACACAGTGTGAACTTCCCTTTTTTCACATGATATATCTGAGATCAATTTCTCTGATACAGCTTCACTCATTCAACAACTGCAGTACTCCACCGTGTGAATGCACCATAACTGATTTAACTAATGCCCTACTAGTGGCTGCTGAAGGTGTTGCAAAGGTTTGACTGATTAAAAACAGTGTCCCAGTAAGTATCCTTGTAGATATTCTTGTGTGAGTATTTTTCTATAGAAAATATTTCTGGTTGTAAAACTAGTGGGACAAAAAGTAGGTACTATAAAACTGCTATCCACAGAGGTTTTATGACAATTATAAAAAGAAAAGCAACTTACATTCCAATTTAAACTATCAACTTATATTCTCAACAACAATATACTGTAGTGCCTCTACTTCTCTTCATCCTGGCCATAGAGTATATTACCAAATCTATTTTTCTCAAGTTGATAGGTCAAAAATAAGTACTATATTTCTAATCTTCATTTCTCTTATGAGTTTTCATATGGTAAGAAGCTATTTGTTACTTCTTTTTCTATAAATCATCTCTTTACAGTCTTTTCCTGTTTGCCTATTACTTTCTTACTAATAGCTTTATATTAGCTTTGACAATTAAGGAAATAAGCCCTCTGTCTGCAACATGTATTCCTAATCTATTACTAGCCTTTAGATGTTACTTATGTTATCTACTCCTATGTACTTCGTCTTTTATGGATTCTGGGTTATATGTCATATTTACAAAAGCTTTCAAACACTTCCTAAATATCTGTTTTGCTCAAATTTTAAACACCTAAGTCTCTGCCTCATTTGGAATAAATTTTGATATGTTTAAGCCATTAGTAATTCTCAATCTTACAGGAAAATAATTTTAAACAAAAATGAATCGAATTATCATCAGTACCAGAGATTCCATATCAATCTTTTCCTTTTCAAAAGTGCTAACATATTCAGAGAGGCTAAGTGCTTCCAGAGTTGCTTGCAAATTTAGAACTTCTTCATTTTCAACATCAAGGTCACATGATTCATCCAAAGTCAGCTTTGACTCTTCAGGCATCTTAATAAAAAAAAAAAAAACATTCCAAAGCTCAGGAAAATTCCTATACAATGTCTCCTGATCTAAAGGATACCTTAAACAATTTTGGCCTACAGATAAAATCATAATTTTAGGTACTATACCATTCAGTTTGACTACTATAAAAGATATAAATTTAATAAATCATTCATGTACTCCTCTCCTATAGTAATTTATTTAACATTTTTAAAAATCATAAACTTTCACATTTACAATTATAATCCGTAAGGAAAAAACCAGGCCAGGGATATAGCTCAGTGACACAAATGCCTGCCTGCCTGCCAAGCGCAAGGTCTGAAGTTCGATTCCCAGTAGTATAAAAAATAAATAAACATAAGGAAAAAGAAACACACAAACAGCTATATAAATCCATTGTATTTCTGCACCCTGAAGCACTTTAATACATAAAACGTGTTTCAAATAAATAAGTAATTTTTTTTTTTGAGACAGGGTCTTGCTATGTAGTTCAGACCGGCCTTGAATTCACTACGTAGTGTAGGCTGGCCTCAAACTCATAGCAATCCTCCTGCCTCAGTCTCCCAAGTGCTGGGATTACAGGCATATGCCACCATACCCGGCTAAATAATTCTAAAAAATTAAAACGTTTTAGAAAATAGTTCAGGTTTTAGAAGGCAGTTCAAGTCCATCTAAATGTGACAAAGGATATGTGCAGACATACCTGCTTCTCCTGAAACTGCGGCTGCTTCACTACTCCATTAGTAACAACAAGAGGCCCAGGAGACTTTGAAAAATTCAAATCTTTTTGATTAGACAGGATGTCAAATAGTATTAAAGAACCTAAGAAAAGAAAGAAAAGAAAGTATTTTGCTTTTTAATGTACTTAATAGGTGCTTTTACAACACAAAGTCAATTCTACTTTTTTAGAAAGTCCCTAAGTAGAAATCATAACAAAAAATAGATGTTGTCTGGCATGGTAATCCCAGCACTCTGGGAGGCTAAGGCAAGAAGACCAAAAGCTCAAGCACAGCCTGAGCAACTAAGCACCTTAGCAAGACCCTGTCTCAAAGTTAAAAATTAAAAAAAAGGCTGGAGATGTAGCTCAGTGCAAAGGACCTGAGCTCAATCCCTAGTAATGAAAAATATGATGTTACAATCTGATAATCAATAATCATGTTTTGTAAAGCAACAAAGTAAAATATATGGTATTTCCATGTAATCCTGGACAAGAAGGGCAAAGGCAGAATCTAAACTCAAAGCAGCCATTTCTGCCCTTTACAAAATTTAACATTTGTAATTCTAAATTATATACTAACAAAAACTAAACTAAAAGCAGTAATAACAAAAACTTCCTTCAAATGTGCTAAGTGTGGTGGTGCATGCTTATAATCCCAGCACTCGGGAGCCTGAGGCAAGAGGATCGCTGTGAGTTCATCAGTCTGGGATACACAGGCACTTCAAGGCCAGCCTGGACTACACAGTGAGAGACCTGATCTCAAAAAAGAAACCAAAGAAAAGTTTAAAAAAAAAAAAAAAAAAGTGTGTATTTGACAATTTTACCTAAACTGTGACCAGCAACAGAGACCTTTCCTGTGAAGTCCGGGTTCCGACTCAGAAAGAGCGCGTGCAGACGGTTTATCTCTACTCCTACTTTCTCCACAATTCTCTGACAGTAGGTGGGGCTGTTATAAAATAAAATATCTAGCAAAGTTTCATTGGTAAAGTGACGAAACCGACCAATACTTGGCAAAGTGATTTTCTTAATATTCCTGTTAAAAAGGAAAAAAGAAAAGGATCTTCAGTCAGTATCTACCTTTAATGTATGGATTCTGATAAAAGTTTGGATTTTTATTTCTGTAAACATATAAATTAAAAATGTATAGACTATGTACCTAAATCAATTAGCTGATCCACATACAAATATCACAGATTAATTATATATTGATTCTGTAGGCAGAGCTGTTATAAAAGTTATTTCTACCTGTAACGATATTATGAATTTGGGGATTCTCTAAAGAGTTGCTATATGAACTATATCATAGACAGACTTTACTTTTATTTTGAAAAAGAAAAGGCTACTCTTCCATTTTTCTTCCAATTAAATGGAAATCTGGATATCTTACAAAAATTATGAATGGAAAAAAAAAAAAAGTAAAAGGGGCTGGGGATATAGCTCAGTGGCATAAGCGCCTGCCTGGCAAGTGCAAGGTCCCAAGTTCAAACCCCAGTACTGTAAAAAAGAAAAAAAAAAAAAAAATTATGAATGGAAGGGACAAAAGAGATTATCACACAGAATAAGAAAGAAATTACATTAAATGAAAACTTTTCCTGATTTGAAAATGATCAGAATGATCTTAGTTCATGAATATTCACTAAGAAGTGAAACATCCTCATAATGGGTCCTAACACAAATAGAATGCTGCTTGTAGGATCAGTTTTATTAAACTATGGATCTGAAACATAATGATGTTCACTAAAATCCAGCCGTTATTAACCTGTGCCAGCACAAACATCTGTATCTGCAGTTCTCAAATGGAAGTTTTCAAAATTGAGTGAGGTATCTCATTTGTCAGTGCCTGGTGAACACTACTACCACTTAATGGCATTTAGAATGAGGTTTTTAAATGACCTGCAATGTAACAGTTTTGTGCCATAAAGAATAGTGCTGTCCAGTGTCTTCTCCACTTAAACACAATAAAGAATCAGTGTTTCTCAACCAGGGGTGACTTTAATCTCCAAGGAACATTTCACAATTTCTGGAAACATTTTTGATTGTCAACAGAAAAAGATGAGCATGTTACTACTATGTAGCCAAGATGCTGTTAAGCATCCCAAAATATACACAACAGCCCTGTAGTACAACTCGTGGGTTAAAGTGTATGTATGTAACAGATTAGAGTAGATTAGAGTAGTATTCTAAGCAAGCAAGTGAATAAGGGTGTTGTCCAGTGATACAACTGTGCTTTGCATTCCTAAAGACCTAGGCTTAATCTCTAGCACCAAAATTAATTAATAAAGCCAACTAAAATTTCTTAGATTCTTTTAACTATTTACAATAAGAATAAATATATACAAAGACAAAAGCAACATGTAAAAGTTGTAACAAGTATTTAATCTTACAGCAGACCAACTATATGATTTTTTAAAAATATCTGAAGTCATAATAAACTACTTCATATTATAGTTGAAATTCTGAATTTAAATTTGACTAATCTGAAAAACAAATTATCAAAATCTACAAACCTGTCAACACCAGTGGCATCCCCACCTAAGGCACTATGCCAGTGAACAGGAAGGAACTCCACTCTGCTTATTTTCCCATCATCTAAAGATTTCTTGAAGTGTGTTTGCAGCAATTTGAGAGAAACCACCCTAAAATCATCCACTTAGAAAAAATCAAAGAAGATAAATGAAATGTGTTAAACTGTCCCAGTTTGACAGCTAGTTAGCAATTAGCTTAAATATGCTAGTTCTTTTTATGACATAGTTTCTAAAAATGATGAAAAATTAGTAAAAATAAATAATAAACCATTAAGAAGCTCTTTCTAGTTTTTCATTATTTTAGAGTAATATACAAACACATGGAAAAATGAATTCAACTACCATCACTGACAGAGACATGGCACACTGATGGGTAAGACCAGAAAACCAGAATCAAACTATTTGCTGTAATATCCCAGCTTCAGTACTTACTGACTGTGGAGAGGTTCATCCTGGGCCTCAGTTCTTCAGCTAACTGTAGGATAACACTGACAGCAGCTACACACCAAAGCTAGGTGTGCAGATGGGTGTGTGTGTGTGTGTGTATACACACATACATATAGTTTGTTTTTGTTCTTTGTTTTTAGAGACAAGGTCTCACTATGTAGTTCAAGCTGTCCTTGAACTCACTATTTAGCTAAGCTGGCCTCGAACTCATGACGATCCTCCTGCCTCAACCTCTCACGTGCTGGAATTACAAACATGTGCCACCATGCCTGGCCCTCCAAAGATGTATTTATGAGGGCTAAATATACAATACATGCAAGATCCTTGGCACATACCAAGTATTTAGTAAATACAAACTACTACTATACAGACATAAACAAACTTCAAAAACGTAAGTCAAACAGACAGATTCCTCTCATTATAAATCAATGCATTGCACTGGTGCTCCAGGTTCCTGGAAGCAGAGGCTATCTATAAGAAAGGCTAAATTATTTTCAAGAGTCCTTCTAATTCTTCAGAGTCTAGGATTTTATGAGTTATTAGTGTCATAACAGTGAATCAAATACAAATTAGTACTTCCAGTTGAGCATATAAATCTCCTCTTATAGCCCCACAGCAAGTTGTATACAGCTGGAAACTGTCCTAAAAAGAATACTTAAGAGCTATTAATTCTCAGTTCATTCACTGAAGTAAAATATGACTAATAGAACCAAATGCACTGGTACACACCAGTAATCCTAGCACTCCTGGACATGGAGATAGGAGGATCAAAAGTTTGATGAAAAATTATTAAAGATAAATAATAAACCATTAAAAAGCTCCTTCTAGTTTTTCACTATTTCATCTGGGCAATTTAGTGTTCAGTGAGACCTTGTCTCTATAATGAATTCCTTTTTTTTCAGGTACCAGGAATCGAACTCACAACGTTGCGCTTGCCAGGCGGGCGCTGTGCCGCTGAGCTAAATCCCCCACACCGAGACCTTGTCTCTAAATAAAAAATAAAAACACTGTACTACACCTAAGGATGTAGCTCTGATGAAGGCCCTGGGATCAATCCCCAGTACTGGGAAAAAAAAAAAAAAGACTAACACTTACCACATTCAATAATACTTCTAAACCGCAAGTCACACACAGGCCCAATGCCATGTACCATGAATACCAGATGGTCAACCTGAGGCATTTCCCCTATTAAAAAATAATAAGACACATATGTATACATACAACATAGAGGCTTATTTTTTTTTCCTTCAGAGAAGGGTGCAGTAGTAGGAATCAAACTCAGGAACATGTACTCTACCACTGACCTGTATTCTCCAGTCATTTTTTCTTTTAATTTTTGAAACAAGGTCTTGCTAAATTGGCCAGATGAGAGTCCAATTTGTGATTTTCCTGCCCCAGCCAACCTTAACCTTGGGATTATAGATGTGCACACCACACTCAGGTTATTTATTTCTTAAACAGAAAAATTCTTAAAATTCCCTTTGTTATCACAAACTGGCCAAAGAAATTCATGACCCTCCCAAGCAAGTAAGTTTCCCAATCTCTCCCAAATTAGACCTATTTGTCCATCTAGGCCAATAACAGCAAACTAGACCAAGATGTGGAATTCTGTTCCCAAAGGCTGCCATCATATGATAACCAGCAGTTTTGTGCCTATGGAGCGTCATAATATTGTAGTCTTTTCAGAACTCCCCAGGGCAGGGCACTGGGGAATAGCTCAGTGGTAGAGGATGTGCTCAGCATGTGAGACACCCTGGGTTCAATCCCTGGCACCAATAAATAAACATATTAAATAAATAAAATCTCCCCAAAGCACTAATTGCTTCTCCATATGAAGAAGCAATCTGCCAATACAAAACTTCAAAATCTTTTCCCAGGGATACAACTCAGCAATACAGCACCTGCCTGGCAAGTGCAAGGTCCTGAATTCGATTCCTGGTACCAAAAATAAAATAAAATCTTTTCCCAAAACCCTTCTCCTTGATTCACAATTACAGGAACATCTCTAAATTAAATCCATTTTTTTTAATACTACTTCATTCAGACTTTATAATACCTATTTATTTTCTAATTTTATTAGACAAACATGAATTCTAAGTAATTATAAAAATAAAATCCATTCTTTAATGGTGTAGTAATAGGGGAAGCCTAAGCACATACACTAGAGCAGGGGCTGGCAAACTGTGGCACACTGTTACTTGTTTGTACAAATAGTTTTACTGGAACACAGCTATACCCATTTCTCTGCACAGTCTATAGCTGTGTTCATACAGTGGCAAAGTTCAGTAGCTGCAACATAGTCCCCATGCCTGCAAAGCCGAAAATCCTTGATGTCTAGCTGTTTACAGAAAAAGTTTGCCAACCCCTACATTCAAGTAACACAAACTAGTGAGGCATGAAAACATAACCCCAAAAGCTGAGTTCCACTCAGCAAAATTTTTCTACACAATAAATATTTTAGAATCTATTATGTGGATTGTATATCTTCGAAATAATTCCAAATTAAAGAACAAAGATATGTTTGGTTTTTTTATTTTTGTTTTTTTTTCCGGTATTGGGAATCAAAATCATGACCTTGTGCTTGGCAGGCAGGTGCTGTGCCACTGAGCTAAATCCCCAGCCCCTTAAAGAACAAAGATATGTAAGTAATAAAATCAAATAGAAAGATACAGGTTTGAGAATGTAGTTCAGCAATAGAGCACTTGCCTAGCATGTATGAGGACTTGGCTTTGATCCCTAGCATCATCAAAAAAAAAAGGAAGAAAGAAATAAAAGAAATAAAGATATATGCTAGTAGAGCATAGTGATGTATACTTGTAATCCCAGCAATGAGAGAGACTAGGCAGAAAGATTCCAAGTTTAAAATCCACCTGGGCACTCAAGTGTGGTGTGGCATGCCTGTTATCCCAGCACTCAGGAATTTGAGGCACGAGAATCGTGAGCTTGAGGCCAGCCTGGACTACACAGTAAGTTCAAGGCCAGCCTGAACTATGTAGCAAGACCCTGATTCAAAAAAACAAAAAAACCAGTCAAACAAAACAGAGAAAGATCTACCTGGGCAATTTGGTCTCAAAAAAGGCTGGGGATATAGCTCAGTGGTAGAGCATCCATCGGTTTGACACCCAGTTCAGAAAGAGAAAGAGCAACAGAGGGATGGGAGGGGGTAGGAGAGGAAAGGGGAGGGGAGGGGAGTGGAGCGGAGGAATGCAGACAAGCAGAAGCAAGCCAAAAACGGGCTGTTTTCTGCATGGTATGATAAGTAATCCTAATAACTATGTTTCTTTTAGCATCTTTCTAAAGAACAATGCTAAAATACTGAAGAAAACTTCACTCCCAAACAAACTATACACACCATCAGGAATTTCATCAAGGCTGTCATCAACACCACGTTTTACAACCCTGGGCCTTGTCTGTCCATCTTGTGTGGTCCCCCACTCATCAGGCACTGAGGAAGGCTGGAACTGAACAATAACCTTCAAGATACAACAGGATTACAACAGAGTTCATTAGCAAATTCTTTTCCACAATGGCTAAGTACTGTATTTTAATACACAATAAACTTTGCTTCATTGTATACATAGTTTATAAATCAAGTAATAGTACTGTTCCTCCAAACCAATTTTGTAAGAGTACAACAGTGTTAACCATCAAAATTAAACAAATCAATATCATTATTTCCAATACTTAGGGTGGAAAATTGTACAAATAAGCCACCAGAAATTTTTAAAAACTAATGTAAAACTCTAGGTTCATACATTAGAAATCAAGGATTATCTGGGTGCAGTGGGACATGTCCGTAATCTCAGCTACTCAGGAAGCTGAGGCAGAAGGATTGAAAACTCAAAAGCCAGGCTAGGCAACTTAGCCAGACCCTATTTCAAAATAATTTAATTATTTAACTTAATTCTTCAAAGGACTAGAGAAGTAGTTCAGCCATAAAGTATTTCCTTAACATGCTTGACGACCTCAGTTCAACTTGCTTGACGACCTGAGTTCAACTCCCTGTACCACCAAAAGAGAAAGAAAACAGAAATCCAGAACAAGTTGTTTATAACTGAGGAATCTATGTCTTATCCTCACATATAAGAAGACAAAATCCTTTAAAGGGCAAAATTCCTAATTATAAATTCAGTGTTTCTTTGTTCCTTTTTTCCCCAGTATTAAAGACTGAACCCAAGGAACACTGAGTTACATCCCACACACCCATCCTTTATTTTGTTGAGACAGGTCTCACTATGTAGTTCAAACTGGCCTTGAACTTACACAGCTCCTACAACCTCAGCCTCCAAGTGCTGGGATTACAAGTGTGCACCACCGTGCCCAGCTTGTTTTTAATTTTGAGACAGAGTCTCAGTAAGTTACTCGGGCAGCCCTCAAAATTTGGATTCTCCTGCTTCAACCTGTCAGACACCCAAGATTACAGCTGCGTACCATCATGCCCAGCTACAAATTCAACTTCAGTGTCAAAAATTGAATATCAAAACCTGCTGCCACTTGCTTTTTAGGAAAGTATCTATTCAGTTAAATCAACTATTGCATTTAGCCCTATGCCATTCAGAAATTTTTTTTTTTTCTTTTTTTTTTTTTTTT
>NW_004955551.1:691534-708624 GCF_000276665.1 Chinchilla lanigera | reverse complement strand
GGGGAGGGGAGGGGAGGGGAGGGGAGGGAATGGTTTAAAGCAAAAAAGGATGAATTGTACTTGGAAGGTTAAAACACGCCATCATCAAGGACAAGTCAGCTAATGATGGCCTTCAGGACAAATCTGTCCTACTACCACCTGTCTTTATAAAGTTTTATTAAGCACATCACAGCCCTTGGTTTACATATTGTCTTCTGGCGGCTTTCACAATACAGAGGCAGAATTGGTGGCTGCAACACAGATCACATGGCTGGCCATGCCTTAACGCACTTATTCTCTGGTCCCTTACAGAGAAAGCTGACCAACTTCTAATTAAGTGAAAAAAATATATCAAGCTACAGGGCTGGGGATTTAGCTGAGCGGCACAGCGCCTGCTTGGCAAGCGAAGGTCGTGAGTTCAATTCCCAGTACTGGGAAAATAAAACAAAACAAACAAACAAAAAAAAAATACATATATATATATATATACATATCAAGCTACTTCTGTGGTACACACCAAGCTTCAGTTAACACATTCCCAAAACACAAACTTCACCAGAACAGTTTAAATTGTGTTTTTGTAAAACCGAGTTATATCATTTACAGGCACAAATTCTCTATGATGAATGTGATCATTATGTGTATCTAAAATGTACCAATAAGATCTGACTTTTAAAAAATTGTGTTTTTATATAGGGGCTAAGTTTAATTGCGTCAGCGTGATTGACCTGGGAGCCGAGGGGACTTATAAAGCACACTTCAGGTGGGCCAGGTTGTGTCCAGGTGGGCCCTAGAGCAGGACTTTGGATGCGATGTGTGGTCTCAAGTCCCCTCCTCTCTGGTACTACTTCCCTGCTCTGCTTCCCAGCCACCACAAACAAGTACCTTTGCTCCACTGCCATGCATCTGCTCTGGTGCCAACTGACCACAGACTGTGTACCCTGAAACTGTGAGTTAAATTAAACCTCTCCTCCATTAAATTGTGGATGTCAGGCATTGTGTTTCAGTGACAAGAAAGTTGACTGATATATTCTGTTTCCATCATCAATAATTATGGTAAACTATTGTAAAAGCAGTGCCCTTGTTATATATCCCAACTGTAGGAGTTACTAAAAATGAACGTTTAGGGCTGGGGATTTAGCTCAGCGGCAAAAAGCGCCTGCCTGGCAAGCGCAAGGTCGTGAGTTCGGTTCCCGGTACCGGAGAAAAACCAAAAAAAAAAAAAAAAAATTTTAAAAATGAACGTTTACCAAACACATACAGCAAAGTAACTCTCAAAGTGTACTTAACACTTTAACATCTTCAAAAGTACCATTACCTTTGGATTGTGCATAACAATAGTCTCTCCACTTGGAAATTCTAATCTTCGGTGCCACTGATTTGTGGTTACAGCTTTTTTATATTCAGCCTAAAATAAAGGAAACAACATATAATCCAGTTTGACAAATCTATGTCACATCAAGAAAAAGTATAGAGGGAAATGAACGCTATGATGGTGACAAAACCAACAGTAACAACAGCTCTAATTTACTGATATCCATATTTTTATTAGCTTATATGCATTACTTCATTTAAGTAATTACTCTCAATCACTCCTAAATAATATTATCCCCATTACACGAGAAGAAAGCCAAGGTTTAGACAGTGTAGTGGTTTTCTAAGACTGCTGTCATAGAAAGTTAAGTTCCCACCAAATGTAAAGTACCACCAAATGAGTAACTTAAACTTATTGCCTCATAGTGCTGGAAGTGAGAAGTCCAACGTAAGGAGCTGGCAGGCCAGTGACCCCTCTGAAGCCTGTAAGGAAAGCCTCCTTGCCTCTTTCTATCTTCTCATGTTATCGTTCACCTCCAGCACTCCTTTGCTTGCATGACTCCAACCTTTACCTCAGCTGTCACATGGCATTCTCCCTGTTGGTCTCACCATAGCCATCTCCTTAGAAGGACATCAGCCGCATCGGATTGAAGCAGTGACAGTGAACTTTTTAGAGCTTTCAATGAAACAAACAGCCCACCGTGGCACACATGCCATAGGTTCACCACCACTGGATTGGGGCCTACTCTACTCAAGTATGACCTCACCTTAGGTAATTATATCTTCAATGACCTTATTTTCAAACAGGGTCATGTTCTGAAGTACTAGGAGTTAGGACTTCAACACATTTTGGGGCAGAATGGGGACAGGGACATGGTTCAACCCCTAATAAACATTTTAAGTACTGTACATGTTTACAGAAGGTTACACAACTGGCGTGCAGCAATGGCAGAACTGTGGTTCACTCCTCCCTGGGACTTTCTGCCTCCAGACTCTTTACTGTGTCACCACTTTCTTACTTTTTCTCTTTTTTCAGCTACACCATTCTGTTTTCTATAAAGCTGAAGTCTGAAGTGGGCCTTTCAGGAAGAGATCCAACAGGATGCCAGGGGAACCACTGACACAACCATTATACACACCCCCTTGTTTTCTTCAAATTGACAAATATAAATTGTTACAAAGTCTTTTTAAAAAACTAGTAACAGAGCTGACATTTCTTCCTATTCTGTTTCAAATTTATTTTCACAAGTCAGAGGTGAGTTCAACCTCTCGCTAAAATTAATTTGAAAATGTCTGTATGCTTGGCATACACAGGCAAAATCAAATGTGGAAACCTAAGTTCTTTTACAAGTTTGATGCAAACACCTTATTAGATCTGTGATCTGTCCCTGAAAAGCACACTCTATTTTTAGATACAGAAACTATGATCAGCACTTTGTCAGTAATAGCACCACTTAAAAAAACAATCTCCTTGAGCTGGGGATATAGCTCAGTAGCATAAGCGCCTGTGTGGCAAGCCCAAGGTCATGAGTTCGATCCCCGGTACCGCAAAAAAAAAAAAAAAAAAAAAATCTCCTTGACAGATGTGGTGGTATAAACCTGTAATCCTAGCACCTGAGAGGCTGAGGCAGGAAGATTACAAGTTCAAGGCCAGCCTGGGCCACACTATGAGGATCTGGCTCAAAAAAAAAAGAAAAAAGTAATCTTTGTGTCATGAAATAAAGTCAGCTCCAGTAGTAAGTGCTATCACATAAAACTCCAATGCATACTAGACCTGTAATTTTAAAGGCATAAATAAATAAATGAGGCAGTCATACCTCTAGTTTTTCACTGAAGTCCTCTGTGTAGGGAATGAATCTGCTATCTGTGTCCCCCTTATAAAACCAAGTACAGCGCCTCACTTCAGCTGGCTCCTCTTCCCAGTATACAGCTTTCCTCACTCGGTCATAGAGGTAAACATCGTATCGCCCTCCGTCTGTGCCTAGAACCACACTCTCCGGGTCTGGCTGGACTAGAAAACAAAGACCACATTTTCCCCAACCAATGCAAGACCTATTTAAAAATGGCAAATAAAAATATTATGACTAATCAACACTTATGACTAACAACCAGGTTCAGTTTTATTTAAAGGTAAGTTTAACATTAACTTATGCTACTCAAAATCTTAACTTTATTTTTAGTATAGGGATTGAATCCAGGGCCCTTCTACTGCTATATGCTCAGCCTGTTTAATTATAAAAGAGGGTCTCACTAAGCTAGGTGTATGTAATCCCAGCATTCAGGAGGATCAGGAGGCAGGAGGACTGTCACAAGTTTGAGGCCACCCTGGGTTACAGAGTGAGTTCAAGGCCAGCCTTAACTACACAGCAAGACCCTGTCTCAAAAAAAAAAGAAAGAGGGTTTCACTAAGTCACTAAATTGCCCAGGCCAGGCTCAAACCAGCGAACCTGGCTCAACCTTTCAGAATGTGGGGATTACAGGTGTGTGCTACCACACCAAGTTGACTCTTAAGAGAGAAAGAAATTTCAGAAAGAATATTTGCTCTTTAGAAAGAGCAAATTTTAGCAGGCTAGGGATTTAGCTCAGCGGCACAGTGCCTGCCTGGCAAGCACAAGGTCGTGAGTTCGATTCCCGGTACCAGAGAAAAACCAAAAAAAAAAAAAAAAAAAAAAGCAATGTTCCATGAAGGATACTGCCAGAGAATATTGATAGACCTTAAGTCCAATGACCAAATAATATCAAGACAAAGAAAGAAACACATTTCATGGTACAAGACTTCTCAGAACCTTAGCATACCACCTTTCTCAAGAAGTAAAGCCAGGCATGGTGGCACGTGAATGTAATCTCAGCACCCGGGAAGCTGAGGCAAGAGGATCACAAATTGGAGGCCAGGCTGGGCATTTTAGCCACTTAGCAAAATCTTGTTCTCAATTTTTTTTTCTTTTTTTGGTTTTTTAAAGGAAGGTCTCACTATGTAGTCCAGGCTCACTGTGAACTTGCTATGTAGCCCAGGTTGCCCTCAAATTTGCAGCAATCCTCCTGCCTCAGCCTCCCCAGAGCTGGAATTACAGGCATGCTCTACCACACCCAGCTTGTTCTCAAAATTTAAAAAGGGATGAGGATATAGCTCAGTGCAAAGGCCATGGGTTTAATCACCAGCGACATGTGCGTGTGCACACATGCGCACGTGTGCGCACACACACACACACACACAAAGATGCTTACTCAGGACTGCAGGGGGGGTAGGGGTTTAGCTCAGCGGCACAGCGCCTGCCTGGCAAGTGTAAGATCGCGAGTTCAATTCCTGGTACCGGAAGAAGGAAAAAAAAAAAAAAAAAAGACTGCAGAATATTTTTCACAGAGCATCTCTAGGATCCAGAGTTCCATGGAAAATGCTTTATAACATTTATGTTACAAAATGTTACATGCCTCCATAACTACAAATGAATAAGGAATGTAGGAAAACTCCTCTCATTTAAAACACCTTTAAACAAAGGAAATGACTAAAACAATTTCTCCAAACATCCTGCTCAGATAACTTAGGATTTCCATTATTATCACCATCTTAAGGCACAGAATCTGGTGAGCTCTACAAAGATTAAGGAAATGAAATTCACAAAAGCAGGCCAAGATACTCTTTCATTTCTTCTCTTCCTAAAATCAGACGTGAATGATGCATACCAGCACTTACCTGAGTTATACACTTCTTCAAGATTCAATGAATCCAGCACACTGAAAGGCATCCATACTTGTTTGTATTCTACCTCCTTGCAGTAAAACCAATGGGGCTGGACAGGTTCATACTGATTTTGAAGTACAAAAGGAGGTGGACCCTGCACAGAGGGACCTGCAGGTTTAGCAAATACTTGCTGTTGTGCTGGTGACTGCACTGAAGGAGGAATCTAAAAGGACAACAAAGTTAAGACTGTCATGTTTGTCCAAAATAATTTGCATATGCTTTAGAATTAAATGGATATTAATAATAATTATACTACCTATATTTCTGGGTGTAATGACTTAGTATAATAACTAAACCCCAAAGCAATTAAATTTTTTTAAAAATACTAAATTCCCAAATCAATTGCAAAGGGAACTAGATTTTTACACAATGATGGCAAAGTAAACTAACACCTTCATGATATCAATAGCAGTATGTTAAACCGGGCATGCTGGCGCACGCCTGTAATCCTAACACTCGGGAGGCTGAGGCAGGAGGATCATTGCAAGGTTGAGACCAGCCTGGGCTACAAAGTGAGCTCAAGGCCAGCCTGAACTGCATAGCGAGACTGTGCTTTTTGTTAAGGTGCTTTTTTTGTTTTGTTTTGTTTTTTTAAAGACAGCACTGCCTTGCTATGAAGTTTAGGTTGGCCTTGAAGACACTATTCAGCCCAGGCTGGCCTTCAACTGGCAGTGATCCTCCCACCTCAGTTCCTGAGCACTGGGATTAAAGGTTTGTGCCACCATACCCAGCATTCTTTAACTTTTTAAAGTGTGCATGTTTCTCAACTCAACCATTCTATTTCTAAGAATTTATCCTAAATGTATACCTATAGAAACAAAAATTTACCCCAAAAGATGTCTCCACATGGTTATTTATAAAGGAAAATCACTGGAAACAATCTCAATGTCTAAGAGAAACACAACTAAATTACACTAAATGTAATTACTAATGTAAATTAGGCCAGGTGTGGTGGCACACAGAAAGCTGAAAAAGGAGGGTTACAAATTTGGGGCCAGCCTAGTCAACTCGGCCAGACATGTCTCAAAAATTTTAATTAAAGGGCTGAGGATGTAGACCAGCACTCCCGGAGTTTAATCACGAGTATCCAGAAACAAAACAAAAAGAATTTCCATTCAAGTGCTGGAACTCTTTAAGGCCATTAAAAATGTTTTAGAAAAAATTTTACAATATCTAAAATATGTTCACAAAAACAAAGATTATAAAAATCATAGGTACTATAATATGTTTGCGTAGTAAAAAGATAAAATACAGAACAAAATGAAATCAAGACAGATGCAATGGCATACATATGCCTATAGTCCCAGCTACTTGGAAGGCTGAAGCAGAAGAATCCCTTGTGCCCAGGAGTGCAAGGTCAGCCTGAACAACATGAGACCCCATTTCAAAATCCAGAAAGAAAAAACAATGATTAGTTATCTATGCATAATTTTTTTCAGTGCTAGGAATTGAACCTCAGGCCTCATGCATGCTAGGCAAATACTCTACCAATGACCAACATCTCTAGCCTTTTTTCTTTTGAGACAAGTTCTCGATAAGTTACCCAGACTGGCATTGAAGTGGTGATCCTCCCCCACCTTAGCCAATGGATTATAGGCATGAACCCCCTCACCCAACTTCCCTTTTTTTTTTTAAACTCCTTTGGAAGTCAGCAGAACAAGTAGCTAAGGAAAAAGCATAAAGGAATTCCATAAACTTTATACAATATGTTATTCCTTCCCCCTTTGAGATATAATTTTACTGTCTAGATCCAAACTGTAGAAATACAAATAAATTACTGGAGAAGCTGGGCATGGCAGCACACATCTATAATCCCAGCACTTGAGAGGCTGAGGCAGGAGGATCACCACAAATTCGAGGCCAGCCTGGGATACATAGTGAGTTCAAAACCAGCTTAAACTACATAGCAAGGCCCTGTCTCAAAACAAAACAAAAAACACTGTCCTAACTCTCACATATCCTAGATGACATTTATTATTGGTAATTTACACTAAAACCTAATAATACTGGCATTTGGCTAACTCATTAAAATCAATTATTACTTCAATAAACAGGTAATGTAAACTAAAATATATGCCACCAATGAGCTACCTTTACAAGAATGTTTACTTCAAAGCCTGCAGCTTTTGAAAAATAATATGGCCTCTGCAAATAATATGGCCTCATATAAATTATAAAATGCACAAAGTTTTTTTAAAACACTAAGGATAGAGAGAAAAAAATTATATAGTAGGACACAGGATCAGTCCACATACCGGTGGCAAAGATGCTGGGGGTATCTGGTAAACCTGTACTGGAGGTCCAGAGGTTGGAGGGTGAGAGAGATGGGCAGGCGTTTGGCACTGTTGCAGCTGTGGGGGTGCAATGTAGGGATTAGCCCTGCTGCTGACAGGGGTATGGCGATACGGATTATATCCTTGCTGGGGTGTTCCTTGGGGTGGACTCCCAAAATTTGAAGGAGGGAGTCCACTTGGCTGAGAAGGCAGATAAGGGTTTATTCCCATCTGTGAGGAAGGTGGAGCACCATAGTGAGCCTTTGAAACAGACGGTGGAAATGCAGTCAACCCATCTTGGGATTCAGTTGTAAAAGGGAGAGCAGTCGGCGGCTTGGAGAAAGCTGATTGTCCAACCGATGTTACTACAGTTGTTAAGGGTGGCTGTCCAATATTTCCAAAAGGATCACTACTGCTTGAAACCTGAGAGAAGTAACTAAATGTCTGTGGGGTGGATGTGTGAACATTAGTCTGACCAAGGAAGCTGTCCTCCTCACCAACATCTGTGGAATCCTCTGAAACAGAACAAGACAGCAAATGGTTTAAAGGGTGCATTATCATTCCATAAGATTCTGTAAGGAAGAGCTATCAATCATACTTCTTCACTCACTACTCTAACAGAAATCTCACAGAGATTTCTGCAGGAAAACAAAATAAATAACAAAAATGCCAGATGTAGTGACACATGCCTATAATCTTAGCTCTTAAGAAGTTGAGGAAGGAAGATAACCATGAGTTCAAGGATAGTTTGGGCTACATTGTGAGTTTAAGGACAACCTGAACTACATCGTTCATTTCACCCTGCCTCAAAATGCCAAAAACAATGACAACAACAACAAAATTTGTTTTTCCTTACAAACTTCTCCTTTGAAATGAAAAATTAAAAAACATGAATAAAAAAATCTAGCCTCCCATGGTAGTGTAAACTTGTAATCCCAGCTACTCTGAAGACTGAAATAGGAGGATCACAAATCCAACGCCAGGTACCTGGGTGTGATGGCTCACACTTATAATCCCAGCACTTGGGAGGCTAAAGCAGGCAGATCATCACAAGTCTGAAGACAGCCTGGACTACACAGTGAGTTTAAGGCCAGCCTGAACTACACAGCAAGACCCAGTCTCAAAAAACAACAACAACAAAAAAATAAATCCAAGACCAGTTTAGACAACTAGCTAAACGCTATCCCAAAAGGAAAAGAAAAAAGGGGCTGAGGCGATAGCTCTATGGTACAGTGCTTGCCTAGTATACACAAGGCCCTGGGGGTAGGTACCACTACCAAAAAAAAGAAAAAAAGAAAGAAAACAAACACTAAAAGAGAAATTATATTTCATTCATAATCCCATCTCCCAGAGATAATCACTGCTAATACTGTTAACATTCTGGTACAGAACTTGCATACTTCTTAAATAAATGTAGTTGCCATTTATTTTTAAATACATACTTACTAATTTGAATCTTTTTCTTCCCCTGGTAAAATGTAATTCAAACACTGCCTCATTACCCAAATACATGTAATTTTATCTCCATAGTCACAAGAAGCTAAAGACAGTCTGCTGACAAGGGGTGGGTCAGAGCTCTTCTAGGGCATTCTACAAACAGGCCTGTAGTACTTGTATTTCCCAGGTAAAGTAGGTCAACCATTAATTACCATCCTTAAAACCATGCAGTGTCACAACCAACAATTAGTTATTTGTTTTGTTTTGTTTTGTTTTTCGTTTTTCTTCCGGTACCAGGAATCGAACTCACAACCTTGCGCTTGCCAGGCAGGTGCTTTGCCGCTGAGCTAAATCCCCAGCCCCCAACAATTAGTTATTACAGAACACCAGATCAACAGAAAAGACTGAGGGGCGTTCCCACTTCCTTTGACCCAACTTAAGTTTCACTATGGGTAATAAACTCAATTTCACTGCTGTCCTGCTACCAAGTTATAAAATAAAAAGCATTTCCCTCTGTGTGACCTCAAAAGTCTACCCCACTCTTCCTTACTAAATATTAATGAGCCCTTCACTTGCAGATTTCATTTTCCTCCTAATTTTTTCTTTTCCTGTCTCATTCCCCTTTATCTTCTACTGGTGGCAGTGAGGAGTCTATTATAGAGATGGACCCAGTTCCAGCACAGAAGCAGACTATGGACCCTACCCCAACCAAAGCTCCAGCTTCTCCCTGACTCCTGCTGAAGAAGCCACTGGGCTCAGAGATTCTGCCTTGAGCTTCTAGGTTGTTCGCACTATAATTTACACCCAAACTACAACACTCCACTATTCCAGTTTGGGCTATAGTCCAAAAGACAATTCCAAATACCATAACCCAGATTATGACATTTGGGGTTGTCTCTTTTGGAATTATGATTGGTACACTATTGGAAAGATTCCCCTATCACCTGTTTCTTTGTAACTAAAAATAAAACTACCCCTCCTGCACAGGGGCCCTCTTCTGTGTGTATCATTCTACTTCTCTGATATATTTCTAGTTCTCACCGCTCTTCGCAGTCCTGTGATCCTCACTTAAACTTAGACTCATCCTCTGTAGTTCTTTTTTTTTAAGAGTAGGAAAATCTACTGGAGAATAGGAATGGGGGAATGAGGAATAGGAATAGCTCCTGAGGGACAGGAGGGGACCCAAACGGGTTCAAAATGGCATAGAACTTATTACATCACCCAGGCTGGCCTCAAAATCACAATCCTGCCTCAGACTCCTCAACTTTGTGATTAGAGGTGTGTGCCACTACCCCCAGATTCGTTTACCCTGAAGAGAACTTGAGATTGACCTAGCCCAAGAGGTATTTTTCTAATTAGTATCAATTATAAGTGAAACCATGATCTCAACATATTGCTAGACTCATCTCAGGGCACTGTTAATTTCATGTGGACACATACCCATCCATCTAGATCAACAGCCTTAGTGAGCACTTGTATACCTGTGACACTCCCAACTTTGTCTCAAACCCAGACCGTCTTTATGTGTTCCAGAAGCTGTTTTCCAACTTCCTCCTCAAAATTTCAACAAATTCAGCCACATACACTTCAAACTCAATGTGCCTAAAATTGAATTTATTATCTTAAATGCCCCCGATGTACTTTTACCAGATTCTCACTGTCTCAACAGAAAATTCACTAACATCCATCCAGATTTCAGCCAGAAATCTCAAGCCTCTCAGACCATTCCTCTCCCTGACATACACTTGATTTAACTATTTAGATATTCATTCAAGAAATATTACCCAGGCATGGCGCCACAGGCTGCTAATCTCAGCACGCTGGGAACCTAAGACAGGAAGGATCAAAGTTTGAGCCCAGTGAGAAATTTAACTCAGTAAGATTTTGTATCAAAATGAAAAAATTTTTAAAAAGAGTAGGAATGCAGCTCAATACAAAGGCCCCAATAATGGGAAGGAAAGAAGGGAGGAAGGGAGGAAGGAAAAAAGGGAGGGAGGGGGGAGGGAAGGAAGGAAGGAAAGAAGGAAGGAAGGTATTTAGGGAAGGAAAGAAAAAACAAGGAAGGAAGGAAGGTATTTATGCCCAGTGTGGGGGTTTGCCTGTAAACTCAGGCACTCTGGGAGGCCAAGGCAGGAGGATTGCCTCAAATTTGAAGCCAGCCTAGACTACAAAATGAGTTCCAGATAAGCATTAGCTGAGTTCCAGGTAAGCCTTAACTACATAGCAAGATCCTATCTAAAAAATAAATAAGCCAGCTGTGGTGGCACACATCTGTAATCCCAGCACTCAGGAGGCTGAAGCAGGTGGACTGCCACAAGTGCAAAGCCAGCCTGGGCTACATAGTAAGCTCAAGGCCAATCTGAACTACATAGCAAAACCCTGTTATTAAATAAATAAATAGTGGGCTGGGGATACAGCTCAGTGGCATAAGCACCTGCCTGGCAAGTGCAAGGTCCTGAGTTCGGGCCCCAGTACTACAAAAAATAAATAAATAAATAAATAAATAAATATAATTATTTTACTTCTAAAAAGTATTAATGTCCCTACAAAAAAAGACTGTCTCCAAGAAACAAGAATTACAAAGACAATTTACGTGACAATGAAACTGTCTATCACTGACTGACAGTGACACACACAAACCACATACTATACAACAAGAAAGATAGGGCTGGGGACGTACCTCAGCAGCACAGAGCCTGCCTGCCAAGCACAAGGCCCTGAGTTCAATTCCCGGTACAAAAAAAAAAAAGACATAGTTGGGCACACATCTGTAATCCCAGCAAGCAGGAGGCTGAGGCAAGAGATCACAAGTTCAAGCTCAGCCTGAGCTACACAACAAAACCCTGTCTCAAACCTGTCTCCCCTCGAAAAAATGAAAGAAAGATACAAATCAAACAATACTTATGAAGCAGAGAATGATATAGAAGCCTCAGGTATAGCCTACCACACCACTGAGCTCCAGTCAGGCCAGTTCTTCACTGACCAGCAATGTCCTTCCAATCACACTGCCTAAAGGAGACATACTATTCCTGATACCCATCCTCTCATTCTTCAACAAACACCTACTGAATATTTTGTCTACTGTATTCCAAGGACTGCACATACACTAGCAAATAAAATGAAATCCTTGCCCTCATGGGGTTTACACTGGTGGGGAGGGGGTTAGAATAAACAAGTATGTGCACATGTCAGGTAATGACAAGTACCAAGAAGTGTAACCCAAGGGAAGGGAAACCTTTAGGTACAGATGCTTCCAATAATGCCTTTCCTCACTTTCCATGAAGCTTTCCTTAGTTCTCCGAAGAGGAACAAATTATTCACTGGAAACAATCCACCCCGGTGTGGTGGTGCAAAGCCTGTATTCCCAGCACTTGGAAAGCTGAGGCACTGTCACCACCAGTTTAAGGCCAGCCTGAACTGCACAGTGAGACTCTGTCTCAAAAAAAAAAAAAAAAAAACCTCCAATATTTAATGAAGACCTATGTGCTAGGCACTACACAAGTTCCTGGAAATAAAAGAGAATTAAGTCATTGTTGCAAACTTTAAGAAGCCCACAGTCCAAACAGGAAAACCTGTTTAGTTAACAAATATTTACATAACACTATGTGCCAGGCACTAAACTCAGCGCTTTGCAAAAAGTAACCTTTTACAAGGAGCACATATATAGATACTGAAGCGCAGAGAAGCATAATAACACGTCTGTGCTCCCACAAGTTACTGGAAGGGCCAGTGTTTAGGATCTGTGCTCCTAAACACTATGGTCTGGGTTGTGCCACAAAATCATCAAAAAGCAATCTCTCAGCTGGGCGTGGCGGCACACACTTAAAATCCCAGTACTCAGCACCCTGGGTTGGGGGACGGGGCTGAGGGAGGAGGATCACATGTCCGAGCCCAGTGTGGGAAACTCCAGAGATTTAGCGAAACCCTGTCTCAAAATTAAAAAGGAAAAACCACCTCCCAAGGCAATACTGCAGAGATAAAATGCTAGAGGTGCTCGTGGGAGTGAGGGCCTGAGGGAACAAGAAAGCATTTCTTAGAGGAAAAGCACGCTGAATCTGTATCTTGCAAACATTGCACACCTATTCTAGAAGGGGGCACTATCCTAAGATATCCTCTTGCACACCGGCCCCTCCTAGAAGACAGCCTACTGTATCCTTTAGGAGGTTTCAGCTAAGTGACGGCTACTGTCTAATCTACATTCCCTGCCAGTATCCAGAACGTCAGCGGGTGTTCAACAACTTGCGGAAGGCCGGGGATGTAGCTCAGAGGCACAGCGCCTGCCTGGCAAGGGCAAGGTCCTGAGTTCCATTCCCCGTACAAAAAAAAACGAAAAACGAAACACAAAAACAAAAACTTGTGGAATGCCAGTGAACTAGCGTCCAGAATTCTGGACAATTCAGAACACGGAATTCTTCCAGGAAGAGCAAGCATCAGCACCTGTGCCCCGCCTCCAAGATCCCAAGCCCCCAAGTCTCTCAAACCTGGCCCCCGCTGGGATCCGGAGGGTGCGTCGAGTCGGAAGCAGAACTTCCGGCTGGACCCTCGTCAGGCCCTGAACCCTGCCCGCCTCCCCGTACACACTCGACCCGCGGGACCGCCCTCGGTTTACTACTACCTCCGGGCAAGAGCAGAGAGGCCGAGGCAGCGGCGGCTTGGGTAACTGGGATGAAGGGCACGTTGAAACTGAACTCCGTGGCCGAGGAGGAGAAGAGCAAGTTGGTACTCGACAAAGAGGCTGAAGCGCCGCCACTACCACCGTTAATTCTCCTCTCGGTCATGGCTGCAGGCCACCGTCCGTTACACGTCTACTGGAAGCCGGTGCAGTACCACCGGCCGGAAACCAGTCACCTCAGGGTTAGCGCACTTCCGCACTTGCGCACAGAGGCCGGAACGCCAGGTGACGGGTCCAAAGCCATCTTTTTCCCCTGATCTACGCTGCCCGAAATAAAGATGGAGGAACTAGCTTCGCGCCATAACTTAACACATGACAGCCTCCACCGGGGCGCAGGCCCAGTTTGAGACAGAGTACCCAAACTGGGGAAAGAACGTGGAGGCGTGGCCGCTGCCCTTACTGGGTCCAAGTACAGTTTGATGTTCAAAGTGCTGGATTGAGCTGGGCAAAGGGGGCCGGGCTTCCTGAAAGTAGAGACAGGACAAGTTAACTGTCAGATTTTGGAGGTACAATGGAAATCCACAGGAGCCGGTAGAGGAAGGACTAGCACCTCCATGTCTTTCTGGACCGAATGGAACTTTTGTCCTCAACCCAGGTATAGTAACAGTAAAACTTTTAAAGTTTTTAATCCCCGAAGAGAAAAACAAATTTTAACCGAGGGAATTGAAATTTAAGGCTGTGACGTTTAGTCTAGCCCGGTGGCGTACACCCTGTAAACCCAGCAACTCTGGATACTAAGGGAAGAAGACAGCAAATTCAAGACCAGCCTGAACTGCAAGACCCTGTGGCGGGTGAGGGGAAGCTGGGTGCTCAGCCCTTCCTGAGTTCAATCCTGAGTCTCCCCACCCCCAAAACAGGGGTGTTTTAAAATAGCTTTGTATATGCCCATAGTTCCACAGTAGTCTAACTAGTTCCACCCATAAATTGGATATAAGTGTCATCTTCCATAGTTTAACATTTGAAAGAAAAAAATAGCAGGTGCAGTGGGGGCACACCTGTAATCTCAGCTACTCCAGAGGCTTAGGCAAGAGAATAGAGAATTGGAGGCCAGCTGAGGCAATTTAGCCTGCTCTCAAAAACACCATATGCAGTCTTTCAGCTTCTTAGTAGGTGGGGGAAGACAAGACCCCCAAATAAGTCTTGAAATTAAACATCTCCCCAGAGATTACACCTACATTACAGTACAAGTTTGTATATAATGAAATAGCTGTTTAATGTATTTACTGTCAGATTTTAAAAGCCAAACACTAGTTAAACCATTAAGACAGATTTTATGCCAGGCATGGTGGTGCATGCCTATAATCCTATAGGGAGGCTGAGGCAGGAGGATCATCGTGAGTTCGAGCCCAGCTTGGGCTACAAAGTGAGTTCATAGCCAGCCTGAAGTACCTAGTGAAAACATACCTCAAGAAGAAAAAAAAAAATATTTTATTTACAAGAACTATTAAAAAAGGAAAGAAAGACCATCTGGAACTAAACCCAATTTTGCTGAAACAAAAAGATTACAGACTTTCCAATCCTGTCACTCACAAGGCTAGGGCAATCCCAGCACTCTCAGGAAGATTGTAAATTTGAGCCAGCCAGAACTACATTTGAGAGTTCAAAACCAGCACACAGTTAGACCCTCTAAAGAAAAAAAAAAAAGACACCAATTAGAAAGAATGAGGAATGGAAAATATACCAACCACTGTTCCATAGAAATTATTGAATCCCGCTAGGCATAAATTGAAAATTATCCCTGCTCTGACAACAGAGAATTTTCATGGCTAGTTCAAGCTGTCTCTGGTTCAGCCCTCTGAAAAAAACAACTCCCCAGGACCACATTCCTTCTCGGCCCTGGCTTTGTCCTGTGGGAAATTTCTCCTGGGCAGTGATTTTCCATGGTCATATCTGAAGTGGCATTGGAAAGTGTGTGTTCTATGGGATCTGTACAGCTTTAGCAGCTGATTCCCAGCTGGTACAAGTTTAGGATCCAAGACTTACATCAATCTTTTTAAAATTTTTATTTTTATAGTACATATTTGTTGTACATAATAATTACATTCATCTCGGGGAGTTGGTACCTGTGCATAATACATCTTAATTTTTTTTTTTTTACATCTCCCTTACCCACCTCCCTCAAGTCGAACAGTTGGTGGCTTTTCAGAGCAGACTCTTGGTATTTCATTTCCAGCTAGTTTCATGCTCTTCACTTGCTCTTCTGACCCATTTTATTTTGCTCAGGATAATGGGGTTTGGGGCAGAGATATAGCTCAGTGGCATAGCACCTGCCTGGCAAGTGCAAGGTCCTGAGTTTGATTCCTGGTGCCAAAAAAACCCCAGGATAATGGGGTTAACCTGAGCATACTTGAAACAGTAGCTTCAAGTGAGAGATCCTTGATCCAGCCTTTGCTACATGGATGGATTCTTTAGTTTCCCTGAAAAGTCTCAAAGGACCTTTGAAAATGCCTTTGAGGCTGGCCATGGGGACACATCCCAGCTATTCAGGAAGTTCAGATGGAAGGATTGGGAGGTTGAGCCTAACCTGCATTTACCTCCTATGAGTTGAATACTAAATTGATTGACTTTTCCAATACTCTAAAGCCCCAATTTTTCCTATGCTGCCCAGTCTGGCATCCATGAGCTATCTGTGGCTATTGAGGACTAGAAATGATACCTGTTTGAACTGATAGGTACTATAAGTATAAAATTCATGAG
The DNA here is from genome assembly GCF_000276665.1 of Chinchilla lanigera. Taxonomy (NCBI): domain Eukaryota; kingdom Metazoa; phylum Chordata; class Mammalia; order Rodentia; family Chinchillidae; genus Chinchilla; species Chinchilla lanigera. Next base: position 692,513 of record NW_004955551.1, on the reverse strand, counting down.
ACTTCAATGACTCAGTTAAAAAAATACAATATCCCATTAATAAATTTCACATTAATTTAAAATTAAAATATTTTTCATATGTTAAGTCTGTTGTTAAAATTAGCACATGCATATAATCCCAGGACTCAGGAGGCTGAGGCAGGAACATCACAACTTCAAAGCCAGCCAGATATCTACATAGCCAGACATTGTTTAAAAAAAAAATTAGGGCTGTTTATCTCAGTGTTAAGAGTGCTTACCTACCATGCCTGAGGCTCTAAATTCTATCCCCAGCACCACACATGTAAAAACAAAACAAAAAACTACCATTAAAAAGTCTTAAGCACTTTAGGTCTTCCTTGTGAAGGCTCCAGTGTCACATAAACATATACCATGGTCTGGCACAGTGGCACACACCTATAATCCTAGCTGTTCCCAAGAGTGAGGTAGGAGGATTGCAGTTTGGAGACCAATCAGAGACAACTTGGTGAAACTCTTATTTCAAACATACGTGGCTGGGGTTGAAGCTCAGTGGCAGAGCACCCCTAGGTTCATTCACCAGTAATGAGGTGGCAGGGGGCATATGCCATGAACTCAGAAAGGAAAGGTGTTTTTCCTCGCCCACACTTGCCACTGCTGAGCTGATAGCAAACTAAAATTCAGATAAAGCAGATCTGAAAATAAATGATTTAAAAATCAGACATTTTCATACCATAACTTTAATTTACATATCAATGGACACAGAGCTAAAATATGGAATTTCCATCATTCAGTAACCCCTCTGCTAAATGAATGAGTGAATGCAGTGGTGCTGTCGTTGTGGTGGATTAAATAATGGTCAACTTGTAACACCTGGCTGAACTGAATCAGCGTGGTTCTGCGTGCAGAAGACCCACGAGAGGATTGTTGCCAACAGCATAAAAGGAGAACTGGAGAAGATTGAATGCTGTTGATCCTCCTGAAGAAGCTTGTCATGCTGGCTTTCTTTTTTTTTTTTTTT
>NW_004955551.1:687886-690739 GCF_000276665.1 Chinchilla lanigera | reverse complement strand
AGGGGCTGGGGATTTAGCTCAGCGGCAAAAGTGCCTGCCTGGCAAGCGCAAGGTCGTGAGTTCGGTTCCCGGTACCAGAGAAAAACCAAAAAACAAACAAACAAAAAAAGCAGAATGTTATCCCAAAATACGTCACTTTGGCATAAAGATAACCTTGAGCTGAAAGCAACTGAAAAGATGCAAGATTTATGGTGTGTTATGGGGCCGGGGATATAGCTCAGCAGCACAAGCACCTGCCTGGCAAGTGTAAGGTCCCGAGTTCCATTCCCGGTACCAAAAAAAAAAAAAAAAAAAAAAAGATGTGTTATGTACATGTACCAGCTCCCCATGATAAATGTAATCATTACATACTGCACACATGTACAAAGAAAAATTTTAAGTTCATTAAAAGGAAAAGATACAAAAAATGCTCCTTGCACTCTTGCAGTTTGCCTAAAAGTAGGATATAACAGTTTAAAGGTGTCTCTCTTCACCTCTCTGCCAGGGAGGACAAAAGTTTATGACCAGAGGCAACTTTAGAACCTTATCAAACCAAAGATGGCAAGAGAATTTATATAACAAATATACTAACCAAACTGTATCTTCAATTAGTTTCCCATGTCTTTACTTTCCCACAGTTTGCCAGCTTTGGAAGCTGTTATGGATTTTTATCTGGAAGTCTCCCCAAATCCCCATGCTGTAAGAGGTAGGGTTTTGGGGAGGTGGTTAGATCTAGGGTATGTGATGCTGGAATTAAAGATGTGATACTAGGATTAATGATACGATGCTGGGACAAAAGGGTACTCTACCCTGGATGTGGATGGTACCAATCAGCAGGTTTTCAGCCTGCATAGAATATAAAGGGACACAAAGAAGGCTGCTGCGGCTGTTAGTTTTGCTGCTGCTGCTTTGCTGCCTTCCTCTGCCCTTCCATACCATGGACCGTTTCTCCTCTGCAGTGGCCCTCTGCCATGCTACTGTGACTACAGACTGAAACCTGTGCAAACTTTGAGCTGAAGAAACCTTTCCTCCCTTAAATTGTGGGTGTCAGGTATTTTGTCTCAACAAGAAAACTAAGAAGCTTACTTCTTTCCTTTGTGTCATTATTTCTCTAAATTTATTTGTTGAGGATGTTATATAAGCCCAGATTCCGAGGCACTTTGAGTTTTCCAACTTCCCTGAGTTTCTCTCATGTACATACGGGATATATACGTTCAAATACTTGCTCTTCTCTTGTTAATGTGTGCTTTGTTATAGGAGTCCCAGTGGAGAACTGAGAAGCATAAAGGGAAGGTTTTTCTCCTCCACAGCAGCCCTAAGGTGTGGTGTTGGCGGGAAATCTGGGTTCATTTTTCTGTAGTGCTAGAGTTCAACCATGGTAGGCATGCAGGCTACGTAAAGGCTCTACCACTGAGCTGCACCCACCCTCCGAGCTCAGTTCTTGGTCTTCAGCTCCCCACTTTCCAGATTCCATTGTGATCATCTCACCCATTTTCCAGTCTGAGGAGTTTGGGGTTTTTTCTGAGGTACATTCCAGGACCACGGAAAAGTTTCAGTACTTAACATTTTCTAAATTCCTTAGGAACAGGTTACTGTAGAATTGATCTTGCCCATCTTTTTTACATTATCCAAATCCATATAGTGTAGAGCCCTCACTACTGCTACCCAACAGATGCAGCTTCGAGGCAAAAGCAGACCAGGCTGAGCAGTGTGTGGCTGTGCACACCGGTACTCTGAGAAGATCAGTACTCTGAGAAGATCGCAAGTTCAAACTCAGCCTGCGCCATTTAGCGAGACCTTACCTCCAAATAAACAGGGCTGGAGATGTAGCCCAATGAGAAAGCCCTGCGTTCAATCCCCAGTACCAGGAGGTGAGGGCTGAGCAGGCTGGCTTCTGAGTCCTGGGCCAAAGGTTGGGGCAGGAGCAAGTTTGTAAGCATTTGCCTCTCCCGTCATGTCAGAAACCGGTCCTTCTGCCATAATGCCTGGGGAGACAGCACAGTGTGGCTGGGAGCTTTAAAGTGCCCCTTATCTAAATATGCAGCATCCTCAGGAGGATTTTATCAACTGAAGCAGTCTTTACCCAGGATTTCAGCAGATTTTACCCTACATTGAGGTTTCAATAAGCGCGCCAGAGTTGCCACCAGCCGAAAAAAAAAAAAAAAAAAGGCACTTATAGGAAGTGGCGGATGCAAAATTGTAATTCAGCCACTACTTTTGCCCAGAGGTGATTCTGCGGTCGCTTTGAGTCCGCACTGTTTCAGCCCTTGAGCGAAGAAGAATTCACAAGAGTCGGACTCCCAAGAGTTTCGCCTCCGCGCGGGCGGAGCAACACGCCGCGGCCTGGCGCGCCTCCCGGATGCCCTTCTTTTGCCCGACTCCAAGATGGCGGCCGCCGCCCACGTCGCGGCCCCGCCCTCCTCCCCGCCTCCGGAAAGAGCTGCCCCGCCCTCCTGCGCGGGGCCGCGCCGCGCGCTCCCGCCGCCCCTCCCGGGCGAGCTCCACCCAGGTCGCTAGCCGAGCTGTCGGCAGCGGCTGTTTCCCGCCATTGTGCGAAGTGGAGGCTGGGGCCCGCGCGCCTGGACCGCGGGTCGCCTGTAGCTCTTTGGTGTTCACCGCCGCAGCAGCTGCTCCCAGAGGCGCGGGGAGGTCGGGCGGCCGGCGCTCCGCTGTGCGTGGGAGGGCGCGGGCGAGGAGCGGCCGAGCCCCTGAGGAGGAGCCGGCCGCGCTCGGCCGTGGAGAGCCGCCACCCGGGCCTCGGCGAGATGCCCTGCGGGGAGGACTGGCTCAGCCACCCGCTCGGGATCGTGCAGGGCTTCTTCGGTGAGTGGCGCGCCGGGGGCGGGCCGGGCAGGTCGCCGAGTTCGCCGGGCC
>NW_004955551.1:662496-687658 GCF_000276665.1 Chinchilla lanigera | reverse complement strand
CGACTGCTGCAGACCCGGAGGGGCCCGAGCCCCGGGAGGGCCGCGGGAGCTGTGGCGAAGGGAGCCACTCTGCCTGTGGGAGCCCACAGGGTATTTCAAAACTTCCGGTGTGTCGGAGCACTGCCCGCACCTCCACGCCGAAGTTGACTCTAGCGCTGGTGTTTTACATAGCTCCTCCTCTAAAGATTTCAATGTTTAGCTCTGAGGACTTGAGAACCCATCCGATCGTATCCTGCTCCCGTGCCAGAGCTAGCCAGAAATGTAACTTCTTAAGTTTCTACCTAGACGGTGCTGAAGATGTTGCAGGCAAACTTAGTACATTTTTAGTTTCAATCGCGGTTGCTAGTTTTCTGCGAAGGGGACACGACGAGAAGTGCAGACTTGTTTCTCCTTAACTGGGCCTTTTGGTCCCCACCCCTTACTCCAGTCTCTTTACCTTTGGGACGGTGGAGTCAGGCAAGCAGAAATCTCTGTGTTGGACCGCAGCACCTGATTCATTTGCAGTTGTGTGCCCTTAGTGCTTTTAAAACTTCGCAGGGGGTGGGCCGCTCAGAGATGGAACACGTGCTTGGCTTGGGGTAGGCCCTGAGTTCTTTGCTTAGGGGTGAAAAAAAAGTATATGTTATATCGTGGGTTACAGAGAGGAAGACTAGTAGGAACTCTATACCAGGAAAGGAAACCTTCCCTACTGCCAACATGTACTAATAAAAGTTTTTTTGAAAAAAGAAGCTAAATAGTCCACAGCAAGTGAGGATTGAATTGCAGTGTTGGTTTAAGAGGGTGCAGATGCAGAGATATATTTTAGGAAAAGTCCTTCCAAAGTAAAAGGGATGCTTAAAGTGTTAAGTTCTAGTTACTGACACTAGAAAATTAATTTATGAGAAATACCCCGTAGTTTGGTCTTGCTGGGTAAATGAGATGGTTTTATTTGTTTTGTTTTGGTACTGGGGAGTGAACCTAGGACCTCAAATGTGAGAGTTAAAGCACTCTACCACTGAGTTACATTCCCAGCCCTACTTTTATTTTATTTTGAGAGGGAGTCTCAGAGTGACTCTGGCCTCAAACTTTGGATCCTCCTGCTTCAGTCTCCCAAGTAGGAATTACATAAAGGCATGTTACACCATGCCTGGTGAGAGGGCTTTTTTTAAATTACTTTTTTAATTTTTGAAGACTTTAAATTTGATACAGATACACATGTGTTTGTGTGAGATTTTGTTCTCTTAAGTTCCCTAAGTGTGTGCTTCTAAGGACCACATTTCATAGTACAAGAAGGAATAATTTGGTTATGAAAGACTGTTTCTACAATGTCTTATTAGTTTTGTCGACTATTGTGGGAACTTGAGCCTTGTGATATTCACCTCTAGAATGTCTCATTCCTATATAGAGTCTTAGAGAGAAGTCAGTGTTTTGTAGAATCTGTCATTAAGTCTGTACTTTTGCTGTATTTTCCTACCACTGTAACTATATTGAGAACTCTTATAATACCTGCATTACAGGTATGTTATGAGAAACAAGTAAAACTTGTAGATACTTCTTGGTTTAGTAGGAAATTGCTTTTTTGTTTTTGTATTTTGGTGCTGGAAATTGAACCCAACACAGGCCAAGCACATGCTCTACCATTGAGCTATACCTTTAACCCTAGGAAATTGCTTTAACACGGTTTCCACCAGATAGAAAGGTAATGCATGTTGCTTGTTTAAAACAAAAAGTTAAAGTCAGTAACATATAGAATATGAAAGACTTCTCTCATTCTTCATCTTCAAGATAACCTGCTTAGTTCATGATTGTTCAGCTTATCATTAATTAATTAATTTAGGGTGCAGGGGCTCTATCTCAGGGCCTCACACATTCTAGGCAAGTTCAGCCAGCCCCAGCCTTCAGTTTATTTTCTTTGTGTACATTTACACTGTTTCTTAAAACTGAAAAATGCAAGTTTGCTGTGCATATTATTCTGAAACATGGGGGGTTTTTGGTTTTTGGTTTTTTGAGACGGTCTCACTGTGTAGTCCAAGCCAGCCTTGAACTTGGTATGTCCTGGCGTTGGGCTTGTGCTCTTCTGCCTCAGCTTCCCTAGTGCTGGGATTACAGGTATGCCGCATCACATTTGGTTGAAATACGTTTCTTTTTTGCTGCCCAGCACTGGGGATTGAACCCCTTTAACACTGATGTATAAACCCAGCCTTTTAAAGTATTTTTTACTTATTGTCCTCCTAGAGATTGAACCCAGGATCTTCACACTGTGCTACACCTTGAGCCTTTTTAAAATTTATTTATTTTTATTTTGAGACAGGTTCTTAGTAAGTTGCCCAGTTTGGTCTGGAACTTTGTACCTCCTGCCTCGGGTTCCCAGAACACTGGGATTTTTTTTTAATATATCTTAGATATCTTTCCAACTAAATCTGAAGGATTTATTTTCCCATTCTGATAACTTTCCCATTCTGATAACTTCACAGTGTTGGTCGTATTTTAGATTAGTTGACTTATCTAGAGTTGTGTTGTTGGATGCAGTAGCTACTTGTAGCTATTTAAATTAGTTGAAATTACACAGAAGTCCAGTTCCTCAATGTCACTAACCACATTTCAAGGGCTCAGTAGTTACCTGTCCACAGAAATGTTATGTTGTATTAGGCAGCACAAGTACTACAGGTTATTGCTACCATCTCAGGTCAGGTGCACAGTACAGATCTAGCGTACTTGCTTTTTAGTATGTGATGCTAGGGAGTTTTGTTTGTTTTTGTCTTTTTGAAACAGGGTTTCATTATACAGTTCAGGCTGGCCTTGAGCTCACTACGTAGCCCAGGCTGGCCTTGAACTTGCAACGATCCTCGTGCCTCAGCCTCCCAAGTGCTGGGATTACAGGTGTGTGCCAGCACCCCCAGCCTCACCTGCTTCCTGAATCTTTCTCATTTAGGATTTGAATTCTGTCAATATATTTTGTCTGCTCTAATTCTTAAATATCTTTTTAGTCTTTTCCAGAGATATCCATCCTTAAGACTACTGTTACAATTCAGGTCATTGTTTCTTTTTGTGGATGACATGGCTTCCTGCTGGTTTCTTGCTCCAGTCTAGTTTCTCTTTTTCATTCTCTACACCAGGACCAAATCTTTTAGTGACTTCCTGTTCCCCTTAATATCTGATCCAGACTTTTTTTCCTTGTGGTACTGGGATTAAACCCAGGATGTTCACACTGAGCTATATCTGCAGCACTTTTTTTTTTTTTTTGGATTCACCCCTACCTCACTGGCAGACGTGATCACTGCGTTCCTTTTCATACTCTCTGTCCTGGCCAGACTGAATTGTCTTTCAGTACTGTGTTTTTAAACCCTGCCTCTGGGGTTTCTGCATGTGCTGTTTACTTTGTCTGGTGCCCCTTTCCCATCCCAAGTTTGCTTTCTTGCTTAACTCTTACTTTTCCTCTGGAACCAAGTTAAGTTCGATGCTCTCTGTTCCATGTTACTTGAGTCCCATTCAACCCTGTAAATCAGTATGTAAAACCCTTCGTTGAAATTGCTTGTTTCTTGAATTCCTTCACTAGATTTTGACTGACAATTCAGAGCCTGTGTCTACAGAGTTCACTGTTTTATCCTGCTGGTTTTTTTGGGTTTTTTTTGCGGCAATCTCACTGTGCAGTTCAGGTTGGCCTTGAACTCACTATATAGCCCAAACCGGCCTTGAATTGTGGCTCCTCCTGCCTCAGCCTCCCAAATACTGGAATTACAGGCATGCGCCACTTACTGAATGAAAGCAGTGGACTGATTACTGGTGTAAATTGGATGGTTCCTAAGACCACACTTACCAAGTTTAGGACAGTCCTGATGAGCCTTGTATTGTTCCAGAAAGTAGATCATGCAAGTTTTTTGTTTTCCACCGGAACCAAGATCCTGATTCTTTTTGGTTTAGGTACAAAACTTTGAAATTATGTAGTTCGCCAATCATACTTATATGAATCATAATATATCTTTTTAAGCCAGTCTCTGTTTTATAGTTGTTTTTATATAAATGTTTCCTTGGGAGCCTTTACAAAATGCGGCTAATGTTTCATTTCTAGTTTTTAATTAATTTTATATACAGGACATTGAAGCCCGAGGGCTTAAGATTTAGGAATATAATTCAACAGATATTAAAATTTTATTTATTTTTTGCTACTGAGGATTGAACCTGGGACCTTTACACTAAGCTACATCAGCAACTTTTTATTTTTTGAGACAGAGTCTTGCTAAGTGGCTAAATTTCCTGATATCACTGTATACTCCCAGCTTTGTAAGAATTTGAGATCCTCTTGCCTCAGCCTCCCAGAATGTTGAAATTATATGTATATGTTGTCTTACCCAGAAGATCTACTTCAGCATATCTTTTTGGGACTCTGTTATGTGTATAGTGCTGGTGGCTTAGTCCCTATGGGAATTGTTCATTAGTGACATATCAAATTGCTTCCCTTAAAGGCAAGAACTTAAAATTAAAAGAAAGAAAAAAAAAAAAGAACAGCCAAGGATAGAGCTCAGCAGCACAGTGCCTGCCTGGCAAGTGTCAGGTCCTAAATTCAATTCCTGGTACTACAACAAAAAGAAAAAACAACTTTGTATCTTACTTTTTTAAAAATTATTTTTTTCATTTAAAGAACAGATTTTTTTTTGGTTTGAATTAATAACTTACCCCCCCCTTCTTACATTTTTTTTTTTTTTTTTTTTGGTTTTGGTTTTTCTCTGGTACCGAGAACCAAACTCACGACCTTGCGCTTGCCAGGCAGGCGCTTTGCCACTGAGCTAAATCCCCAGCGCCTCCCCCTTTGTGATGAGATCTCATTATGTTGTCCAGGGTAACCTCAGACTCCTGAGCTCCAGTGCTCCTCCTGTCTCCTGACTAGATGGGACTGCAGGTTTCTGCCACTGTGGCCATCTATAACTTCTTTTATTCATTTGTTTTGAAATACTGAGAATTGAACCCAGAGCCTTCACATTGAGTTACATCCCTAACTTTTTTTTTTCTCTTTTTGAGGCAGGGTTTTGCTATGCAGTTCAGGCTGGCCTTGAACTCACTTTGTAGCCAGGCTAGCTTTGTACCCTGGGCAGTCCTTCTGCCTCGACCTCCTGAGTGCTGGGATTACAGGTGCGTGCCACCACACCCAGCTGAGACATGGTCTCTCTGAGTCATGAAATTTCCCAGCTGGGTTTAAATTTGTGATAATCCTGCCTCAGGCTTCCAGAGTGCCGGGGTTATAGGTATGTTACTACCACATCTAGCTAGCTATAACTGCTTTTAATTTCAGAAAAAGAGCAGTACTTAGCAACTCTGATTTCTTTTACTCTTTTGGCTTGAAGGTGTTGGTTGAAGCAGATCATTATTTTTGGTTATATTTGAGAATTTTTCATTATATGTAACAGGCTGGCTCGTGTAAAAAAGAGCAGTGGTATGTGCAGGAGGGCAGGTTTGAAGTGTATCATCACTAGCCTTTTAGAGCATGTAAAGTAATAAGATCAACTGGTGGCACATGCCCTGCAATCCCAGTTACTTGAGAGGCTGAGGTAGGAGGATTGCAAGTTAAGGGCCAGCTGGGCAATTTAGCAAAATCTTATCTCAAAAAATAAAAGGACTGGTAATGTAGCTCAGTGTTAAGAGTCTTTGTCTGGCATATAGAAGTTCCAGGGTTCAATCCCCAGGACTACAGGCGGGGAAAAAACCAACTATTAGAAATTGATCTGCTCTTTATTATCACTGTGAATCTAAACAGATAGATCACACCATCATTGTCTACCCCACTTGGATCTCTCCCACAAACCTACCCTTGGTAGACCCCTGAACAGTTTGAGTGTGGAAACCTGAGGGATGGGGAGTGGGTCGGGTATCCCAAGGGACTGAGTGGACTTAGGAACTGGGAAACTAAGCAATCCAAGCAAATGTTGTCATTTGTTCCCATACTACCTGCATTCATCTCTGCACATTAACTCTCTCCTCTAGTGCCAAAATTGACTTCCCAGTTCCAGTCCTCAATAGAAGCATCTTTACCTTCATCCCAAATTCCAGGGATAGAAAATCTGATTGACCCAGTATGGGGTCAAGATTCTACTGTTGAGCTATATAAGACAGTCATGACTTTTGAGGCCCACAATTTGACAGTGGGGACATTCTTTTTGAGACAGGGTCTCACTGTATACTAGCTCAGGCAGCCCTCAAATTCGTGGTGATCCTTCTGCCTCAGCCTCCTGAGTGCTGGGATTACAGGTGTGCACCATCACACCAGCTGAAAATTTACCATCTTAAGATGTACAGTTTAATGGTTTTTAATATACTCATATTGTTCTGTAACCCCTACCACTATCATTTTCACCACCTGTGAAAGAAACCCCGAACTTGTTACTAGTCACTGCCAGTCCCCCTGTGCTATTCTCTGGCTACTACCTGTCTAGTTTTCATAGATTTACTTGGTGTGGGCATTTCATATACATGGTATCATACAACATGTGGCCTTTAAGGCCTGGCTTGTTTTACTTAACATAATATTTTCAAAGCCCATCCATATTGTAGATGTATCAGTGCTACATTTTTATGACAACATTCTATTTTATGTATATATATCACATATTATCATTCATCCACTGATGCAAACTTGGGTTGTTTCTACTTATTAGTTGTGAATAGTACTGCTCTAAACATTCATATACAATTTTTTTTTCTTCTCATTTTGAGACAGGGTCTTGCTATGTCATTCAGATTGGCCTTGAGCTCACTTTGTAGCCCAGGCTGGCCTTGAACTTGCAACAATCCTCCTGCTTCAGCCTCCTGAGTGCTGGGATTACAGGGGTGTGCCAGCAGGCCTGGTGATTCAGATAAAATTTTTTCTGTGGGTTTTTTTGGGGGGGATCTTTTTGAGATGAGGTCTTACTATGCAGTTCAGGCTTGTCTTTTCTTTTTTGGTACCAGGAATTGAACTCAGGATTAGGCTGGTCTTGAACTCACTTTGTAAGTAGCCTAGGCTGGCCTTGAACTCGAAACAATCCTCCTTCCTCAACCTCCCAAGTGCTGGGATTATAGGTGTGTGTCACCATGCCCAGCTCTCAATTATTTATGTGAATATATGTTTTCAGTTCTCTCAGTATAGCTCAGGTTCAACTAGGTTCGGTAGTACACACCTATCATCCCAGCTTTTGAGAAGCTGAGGCAGGAACATAACCAGGTCAAGCTCCACTTGGGCAACATAATGAGATCCTTTCTCACAATTTTTTTTCTTTGGTACTGGGAATCGAACTCAGGACCTTGTGCTTGCCCCGCAGGCACTTGTGCTACCTGGACCCATTTTCACAATTTAAAAAGGGGTGAGGTAGAGGCTAGAGATGTTACTCACTTGGAAGGAGTGTACCCTTCGGTTGGATTGCTGGGTCTTGTGTTAATTGTATGTGCAACTATTTATTTGGACGTTTGAGACAAGGTCTCACTGTGTAACCCAGGCTTGCCTCACACTGGTGGCAATCCAAGCACTGGGACTGTAAGCATGTGCCACAACATCTGGGTTATTTAAACTTTCATACAGGGTTTTGCTGCGTTGCCGGTCGGAACTCCTGGGCTCAGGTGATTCCCCTGCCAAGTATCTGCAACTTCATGTGCTTGCCACCTTGCCTGCCTTTTATATTGTGTGTGTTTGTTTGTTTTAGTCCGGGGATTGAACCCAGTGCCTTTGCACTGAGCTGTATCCCCTATTTTGAGACAGAGTCTTCCTAAATGGTCCAGGTTGTGCTTTCCCTGACAATCCTCCTGCCTCAGCCTCCCAGAGTTCTGGGTACGGGCATGCATACCACAACCTAGCCTGAGTTTTTACTTTTTTTTTTTTTTTCTTTTTTTTTTGGAGACGGTCTTGCTGTGTAGTTTATGCTGGCCTTGAACTCACCATGATCCTCCTACCTCAGCCTCCTGAATGCTGGGATTACAGCCACACACCAGCATGCCTAGCTCAATTCCTTTGTATTTTGTCTGATAGAGAGAGGTTACAAGCTAGCCAGATTTCGTGTCACATGGCTGTAATCCCAGCTACTTAGGAAGCTGAGACATGAGGATCACAAGTTCAAGACCAGTCTGTACAATTTAGAAAGGGCCTGTCTCAAAATGGAAAGGCTAAGGGTGTAGTTTGGATCTAGGGATGTAACTCATTGATAGAGTGCTTGCCTAGCATATGCAAGGCCCTGAGTTCAATCCCCAGTACTGCCAATTAAAAAAAAAAGTTAAAAAACCAGTGAGTAGCATTTAGTATATGATTGTATAACCCCTCACACTCACACACTATACGTACTGGAGAATTTGGACTAACAGGGAAGGAAATATAAATCCTATCAATAAATTAGGTCAGTCAGTGTTTCAAAAATCAAAGTCAAATGGTTTGTTTTTCTTACTCCTCCAACTTTACAATTAAGTCATATGTATAGTTTTTCATTTTTAAACAGGTTTTGAACTTTCTCAGAAGCTTGTTCAGAGCACTGAGATAATTTTTTTCTTTAATTATTTAATATATTGGGTAATGTAAATAGATTTTTTGTGATAGTGAACTACCTTTGCATTTTTTGGAGTAAGTACTGCTTGGTCATAATTTCTTCACTGTATTAGACAGCTGATTTTTACATTTGATTGCTGGTTGAGACCAGGTCATGCTATATGACCTAAGTTAGACTCAAACTCCTGGGCTCCCGTGATCCCCCTGTCAGTCTCTGGAGTAGTTGGGACTGTAAGCATCCACCACCACGCCCCACCTAACTAAAACTTTCTATAGGACTTTTTTTTGTATTAGTGATTGGACTGAGGGCCTTCAGACTGAGTTAACATTCTCAGTCCTGTTTTTATTTTTTCATTTTGTGGCAGAGTCTTACTAAGTCATTGAGTTGCCTAGAGTGGGTTCCAACTTGAGATCCTTCTCAGCCTCCCAAAGTGTTGGGATTACAGACGTGTACCGTCGTGCCTGGCTATAGCCTGAAATTTTGTAAAATTATGTAGATACGGGACTCCATGGACATGGAAAAAAAGATTAGCTGCTGTTTCTTTTGTTTCTCATATTGGTATTATATACACTGTTCTTGGACAAAAATGTAATAACATAACTTAGTCTGCCAATTTTATGCCGCTCTGGCAGTATGAATTCTTTTAGGAATTCATGTATTTTACATTTTTAGCTTACTAATTAATGCTTTATGATATTTTGTATAACTTTTGGTATTCCTCTTATCTCTATACCATTTTCCCCTTTTTCATTTTGTTATTTAGGCTGTTATCTGTAGTTAATGTTCTTCTTGGTATTATGTTTTGTTTCTGTCTTATTTATATGTATGATTTTGTTCTTTGTATGTATTGTCTTTTCCTTTTGAAGAGATTTGGGAGAAAATTTGTCTTGATCACTTGGGTTGTGGTTGTCCGGTTCCTTTTTGCTTGCTTGTGGTACTAGCCACTGAGCTCAGGGCCTTCTCACTGAGCTACATTTGAGCCCTTCCCCATTTTTTGATATAGGGTCTCATTAAGTCTCTAAGTTGCTCCGAATAGGTTGGAGCAACTGCCTCAGCCTCCCAGTGTTGGGATCACAGGTGTGTGCCACCACACCTGGCTGTCCATTTCCTTGATGTCTGCCCTTAGCATTATTATATTCTTTTTTTTTTTTTTTGGTTTTTCTCCGGTACCGGGAACCGAACTCACGACCTTGCGCTTGCCAGGCAGGCGCTTTTGCCGCTGAGCTAAATCCCCAGCCCCTATTATATTCTTTTTTATTCTATGAATTTGTTTTTTCAACTGTGTGATCTGGATATTAATAAGCTCATCAATTTCTATTCTTTCTTGGTATTTGATAAACATAGTAAAAGCTATATAACTTTTTTTCTAAATATCACCTTAGTATCCCACAAATATTAACCTGTATAAATTCCTTTCTTGTCCACCCAGAGTATTATTATAATTACTCTCACAAATTCTTCTCTGAGTTGGGGACTTGTTTGTCTTTTTGAGACAGGGTTTCTCGCTATACAATTCATGCTGGTCTTGAACTCACTTGGTAGCCCAAACTGGCCTTGAATTCACAATGATCCTCCTGCCTCAGCCTCCCAAGTGCTGGGATTACAGGCATGTGCCACTACGCCCAGCTCTTGGGAACTTTCAGTAGTTTGTTGTTGTTGTTTCTTCGGGGGTGCGGGTGGTCTTGCTATGTAGTTCAGGCTGGTCTTGAACTCAGTATGTAGCCCAGGCTGTCCTGGAATTCCCACATTCTCCTGAGTGCTGGGATTACAGGCATGCACCTCCTCTCCTGGCTGTTTGCTTTTATAGGAATGTATGAAAGTGTTGATGTTCTAGGATTTTCCTTCACTACTGATTTTTTATTTTGCCACATTTTGGTCAACAAATGTCATATATCTGATCTCCATTTAAGCTTCCTAAATGGCTAAAAGGTAGAACTCCGTGAATGTGCCTTGTATGCTGTAAAAAAAATGCGGTTTGAACTAGGTGAAGTGGTCAATGTCTGTAGTCCCAGCTACTCTGGAAGCTGAGGCAGGAGGATCATGAGTTTTTTAGGCCAGCCTGGGCAACTTGATGAGAACCTGTCTCAAAATAAGAAGGGTTAGGGGCTGGGGATTTAGCTCAGTGGCACAGTGCCTGCCTGGCAAGCACAAGGTCATGAGTTCAATTCCTGGTACTGGAAAAAAAAAACAAAAATAAAATAAAATAAAATAAAAAGGGTTCAGCACCTCACTCAGTGGTGGAGCACACATGTGAGGCCCTCATGCAGTACCGTGGGGCAGGGGTACTATTTGAGAATTTGCTATTTTATTCATATTTGCTGTATATTTGCTTTTGTATTTTGTTCTGGATTTGTTTCCTCATTTTTGGGTTTTCTTTTCATTTTTTTGAGACAGGGTCTCACTGTGTAGTACATGCTGGCCTTGAACTTGTTTATGTAGCTCAGGCTAGCTTCAAACTCACAGCAATCCTCCCGCCTCAGCCTACTCAGTGCTGGTATTATAGGTGTGCTCTACCACACCCAGCTGGGTTTATGTTTCTGATGTGCCTACTAATTTAGTCTTTTATTATGATTGCTGATTTTTCTCTAAAATAGTTCTGTGAGTTGTTTTATGTATTTTAAAGCTATGTTAAGTTCATTACGTGTTGTATTTTCATGAGGAGTGATAATTTAATTATGTTTCATTTCTTTTTCTTATTTAACCTCATCATTCTTACTAAGCTTTTCCAGAATTTCATTCATATTAATTATTCTCTCAAACCTCTTTTGGTGGGGTTTTTTTTGTTTTGCTTTGTCTTGTGTGGTTTGTTTTTTGGTGGGTGTTCTTCAGTGAGCCCTATGAATTAGTCCCCTAATTTGTGCCAGTCACCTTTAAAGTTTTCTGCATAATTGTTACACTGGGATTTTTTCCCCCCACTGTGTTCATGAGCTAATTCTATTATTTCTTGGATCACATAGTTTCTTCTTAGAGTCTTGTCTTGTCTTGTCTTTTCATTTTGCAGTTCTGGGGAATGAACCCACTCAGCTACACACCCAGCCAATTTTTTTATTTTGAGGCTAAGTTGCTAAGTTACCCAGGCTGTTCTTGACCTTGCAGTCCTCTTGCCTCAGCCTCCCAAGGTGCCACAATCCAGGGTGTGTATCAATCACCACACCTGTCTGGTTCTTTTTAAATTTTAAAATATTTTTAGAAGTAGTGTGAAAAGTGAACAAAAGATACATTACATAATGAGAACACAGTTCACCAGGAAGATGTAACCATACGTGTACTGAACTGTAGAGCTTCAAATACCATACGTGGAACAAAAACTGGCAGTCCTGAAAGGATAATAGGCAAACCTGCAGTCAGAGTTGGAGGTTTAACTACTCCTCTATCAGTTCTTGAAGTGATCCAGTGGATAGAAAATCAAGGAACTGCCACCACCCCTCAACCAAGCAGACCTGATTGATGTTTGTCCACCTAATGACAACATCTACATTCTATTTAAGTGTACATGGAATATTCAGCAAGATAAATCATATCTTGAGTCATAAACCAAACACCAGCAAAGTTCAAAGAGGCGAACTTACCAAGAAGTGTTACCTGATCATCATAAAAGTAAACTGGAAATCAGTAACACAGAGATGACAGGAAAATTCAGACATGTAGAATTAACGCTGCTAAATAGACCATGATTTCAAAAGAAGTCTCCTGCGAAATTTTTTAAAGTTGTGAACTAAAAAAAAAAAAAGAAGAAAGAAAACACAATGAATCAATATATCTAAGCAGAGAAAAAAATGTATTCAGAGGTATTACATGCATTTCTTAGAAGAAAAGAAAGATCTCACTCAAATTAGTAATTTAAGCTTCCACATGTGAATCTAGAAATGAAGAGTAAAGTAAACTCAGATAAACAGAAGAACGGGTATAATACAGAGAGTAAAAGTCAGGAATTGGGGGAAAAAAAAAAAGAGAGAAATTGATGAAGCCTAAAGTCTGTCCTCCTCTCTTCCTTTCCTTGCTTCCCTCTTCCTGCCCCTTTTTTCCTTTAGTGCTGGGAGTGGAACCCAAGGCCTCATGCGTGCTGGGCATGAACTGTACCACTGAGCTGTATCCCCACACACGCACTTTTTATATCAGTGATACTGATAGGCCCCCTATAGAGAAAAGAGGCAAACAAATGAACAGTATTGGAATGAGAAAAATGGTACCACTATTAGCTGTATGGACATGAAAAGGATAATATGAATAGCTGTATGATGTAAATTCAGCGATTAGATGGAATGGGTTGGTTCTTCAAAATCACTATATTAGCTTTCTGTGTCTGCTTTAACAAATTTAGTGGCTTAAAACAATGTGAATTTGTCATTACCAGTTCTGGAGACCAGATACTTGACGTCTCACTGGGATAAAATCCAGTTGTCAGTAGGGCTTGCATTCCTATATGCAGACTCTGCGGGAGAATTTGTTTCTAAGTTTTAGAGTCTGCCTACATGGATTATGGCCTGCTTCTGTTTTCAAAGCCAGCAAATCAAGTTTTTCACATATCTTACCACTTTAACTTCTTCTAACTTCCTCTTCTGTTTCCTTCTACATTTAAGGACCTTTGTAATTATATTTAACCTCCCTTTTGTAAGGTAGCTGATTATTGACCTTAGTTCCATCTGCTATATTAATTCCCTTTGCTGTGTAACATATATTCCCAGGTTCTAGGATTAGGGTGTGAACATCTTTGGAGGGGCCATTTTTTTTTGTTTTGTTTTGTTTTTTCTCGGGTACCGGGAACCGAACTCACGACCTTGTGCTTGCCAGGCAGGCGCTTTTGCCGCTGAGCTAAATCCCCAGCCCATGGAGGGGCCATTATTCTGTCTGCTGTACCACAAGCAATCTAAGCTCACCCTAGTGTGAAGTACATCTTCATCCCCTCAGCCCTTGCCTCTAGTCTGCCCTTGAATCTCTGCTGTGCTTTTTGTCTCTCTGAATTTGCCTATTCTAGTTGCCTCTTGTAAGTAGAATCTATAAATATTTGTACTTTCTGGGGTTTTTTGTTTGTTTTTTAACTTATTTTAAAAATAAAAGAAGGAAAACATTAACAGACATCCATTTACAAAATAGCATAAGAACAAATACCGGGCGTGGTTGCACACGCCTGTAATCCCAGCACTCAGGAGGCTGAGGCAGGAGGACCGATGCAAGTTCGAGGCCAGCCTGGGCTACAAAGTGAGTTCAACTTGAACTTTATAGTGAGACCCTGTCTCAAAAAGACAAAAAAAAAAAAAAAAAAAGCGTAAGATCAATGCAGAGTTACAGACAAAATGGTAGGAAATTGACAATGGTTGTATTACGTATTGCTATCTTCAAAGTGGTTTCTAAATAGAGGAATAGATAAAAAATATAATGGTACTTTTATATAGTGGAATATTACTCAGCTATGTTCGTTTGTTTTTGCGACCGTCTCACTATGTATTTCAGACTAGCCTTCAGCTATCTAGTTCAGGCTGGCCTCAAGCTCAGGGTGATGCTCCCGTCTGAGGGCTGGGATTACAGGTATGCGCCACAAAGCCCAGCAGTATTTGTACTTTGTGCCAGGGTTATCTCACTGTGTAAAATGTTTCAAGGTTCACCCATGTTCTAATCATTTTTTGAGAAAGGAGCAAAGGATAGCTTGATGGAAAAAAAATATATTCTTTTCAAGAAAGGTGTTTAAACATATGCAGAAGTCTGAATCTCAACCTATACTTCATACCTTATGTAAAAATGAACCTGTAGTGGATCATAAATTTAAATATAATACCTAAAACCATAAAAATTCTAGAAGCAAATAAAAAGGCCAGGCATGGTGGCACACACTTGTAGTCCAAGCACTTTGGAGGCTGTGGCAAGATCACTGCAAGTTCAAAGCCAGCCTGGGCTACATAGTAAGTTCAAGGCCAGCCACAAACCTGTTTCAAAAAAAAAAGAAAGGCAAACAGAAGATCTTTGCGTCCTGAGGTGTAGCAGTCAACTTTTAATGCGTGACATCAAAGGCACAGTACGTAAACCAATATCCAATAAATTGGGCTCATGAAAATGAAACTTTGCCCCTGCAAAGTAATACTGTTAGCCAGGCGCAGTGATACCTGTAATCCCAGCACATGGGTGGTGGAGGCAGGAGGATGGTTATGAATTTGAGGCCAGGTTGAAGTACATAGTGAGGGGCTGGGGATTTAGCTCAGCGGCAAAAGCGCCTGCCTGGCAAGCGCAAGGTCGTGAGTTCGGTTCCTGGTACCGGAGGAAAAAAAAAAAAAAAAAAAAAAGAAGTACATAGTGAGATCCTGTATCAAACAAAACAAAACAAAAATACTATTAGGAAAATGAAAAACAAGCTATAGACTGGGGTAGGCTTCTTTTTTTTTTTTTTTTTGAGACAGGGTCTTATATAGTTTAGCTAGGTCTTGATTTTTGTTCTTGTTTGTTTGTTTTGGTACTAGGGATTGAACTCAGGACATTATGCTTGCACAGGTAGGCCATGTGCCACTGAGCTATCTCCTCAGCCCTGCAAGAGAATATTTGAAAATCACAGCCTGAACTGCATTAGCAAGACCCTGTCTCAAAAAAACAAAACAAAATTACACTTAACCAGATGCTCAACTGTGCCATCTCTGGATATTTAACAGAACCTGTTCACAAATGTTTATAGTTGTTTCATTCATAGTGTTCAAAACCTGGAGACAGTCTGAATGTCCTTCAGCAGATGAATGGATAAACAAATTGTTCAGCTATATATTGAGATAGTTCAAGGTTGTCCTGGGCACTTAGTGAGACCCTGTCTCAAAAATCATGTTTATGGGAGGATGGCTGGCAACACAGCTCAGGAGGAAGCCACTGGGTTCAATCCCCCATAACACACACACACACACACACACACACACACTCACACTCACACAAAAGAAATATAGGCCAGTGGTAAAGTGCATTGGGTTCAATCCCCAGTACTGTGACTGAAAAAAATGGGAGAACATGTGCTAGTTTTGCAGAACTACATATTTTCACTACACTGTACTTATTACCTAGCGTTATTTGTTTTAACTTCTACCATTTGTGTTTATCACACAGAAG
The DNA here is from genome assembly GCF_000276665.1 of Chinchilla lanigera. Lineage (NCBI taxonomy): Eukaryota > Metazoa > Chordata > Mammalia > Rodentia > Chinchillidae > Chinchilla > Chinchilla lanigera. Next base: position 672,104 of record NW_004955551.1, on the reverse strand, counting down.
CTGTAGAAACATGGAATAAAGGGATTTTGTCTATATTTGTTATGGAGCTAATTCTGTTAAAAATAATTCTGGTAACACTATGTTTAGCAGGATTTCCAAGCACTTTTACTTGATGAGGCAAAGACCAGTTGTGAAAAAGGAGCAAGGGGTCAGGAACTCCTCAGGTGATTTTGAATTTCTGGAGCTTGATAACAAAACTGTGGTTATACTATAAGATAACCTCCTTAGGACCTACACACTGAAATACTGAGAAATAAAAATGTATGATTTGTGCAACTTCATGGGTCAGAAAAGTATATATGAGAAAACAGATGATAAAGGAGGCAAGGATACAGGTGTTGTTTGTACTGATGTGAATGTATAATTTTGAAATTATTCCCAAATGAAAAGTTACAAAAAGTAAAATATCCTCTGGTCCTCATTTCAGGGTAACTGTAAGTGTTTTTAATATGCATAAATATCTTGACGAATAGTGCTTTACAAAGGGCAGCTCACGCTGCTTTGGCTGGGCTGGCCTCTTCTCTTACTGTGTTGGTGCTGGCACTGAGGCCGTTAGCGCGAGTCTGCAGATCAGTACCCTCCAGATTTACAGTGCCCCACCTGAACAGAACAGGCTTCTTGAGAACCTTGTGAATGCAGCAGACTGTAAAAGGCACATCTTGAGCAAATTTTAGTTCTGTTTTAACTGAGTAAGCGAAGGTGTGACTCACCTGAACATAGTCTGTTATTACATATTGTATCTTTAGATTTGAAAACTACCTTTCTCTTTCAGCCCAAAATGGAGTTAATCCTGACTGGGAGAAGAAAGTTATTGACTATTTTAAGGAAAAGCTGAAGGAAAACAATGCTCCTAAATGGGTAAGCTTATTGGTACTTTAGGGGAGAGGGCTGAGTAGACTACAGTTCCTTTCAGTGTGGTAGTAACCCATATATAATTAAATATGTAAGCTAGGCATGGTGGCGCACACCTGTAATCCCAGCACTCGGGAGGCTGAGGCAGGAGGATTGTTGAGAGTTCAAGACCAGTCTGGGCTGCAAAGTGAGCTCAAGGCCAGCCTGAGCTGCATATTGAGACCCTGTCTCAAAAAGACAAAACAAACAAGCAAATACGTAGATAGCCCAGCATGATGGGGTACACGTGTAATACCCACACCTGGAGGCTGTGCCAGGAGAACGGCTGTGAGTTTGAGGCCAGTCTGGGCTACCTAGTGGGTTCAAGGCCAGATTCAACTACATAGTGAAACCTTGTATCAGAAAACAATAATAAAACTGTAGCTTACTGTCCACGTCTCCTCTAAATTTGTATGTAGTATTAAAAGATTCTGAGTTTTTTTGGCAACATAAGTTCAAGCAATTAAATGTTTCTGTATTGTACCTCTAGATGGCAGTAACTGACCGTGTTACTTCCTAGACAAACTGGTTATAAGAGCGTCCGTTGCCTTTAGTTTTATCACCTTCATTTAAAAAGAATCGCCATGGATGAATTTTAAGAATTGGCAAGTAAATGCTTTTCTGCTAATTGAAATGTTAGGAAGAAAAAACATCCTAAATTCTACCTTTGGTTCAGGTTTTTCACAGCAGCTTAAGGGAATTCAAAGTTCTTTCATCCAGCAGTTATGTTGTATTGGATGTTGAAATAATTTCATTTCCTGATAGTGTGTGTGTGTGTGTGTGTGTGTGTAGGAGGGGGTACGATGAATTTGTGTCCAGATATGTAGCCTATATATGTATGCATGCTTAATATTTTACAGATAGGACATTTTGTTGACTTACTTGGTTATTTTCTTTTAAGGTACCGTCACTGAATGAAGTTCCCCTTCATTATTTGAAACCTAACAGCTTTGTGAAATTTCGTTGCATGATTCAGGATATGTTTGACCCTGAGTTTTACATGGGAGTTTATGAAACGGTTAACCAAAACACAAAAGCCCGTGTATGTATTGCTTTTTTCGTGAAACTTTCTGCTTATAATGTTGTGGTATTATGTTGATATAATTTATGTTACCTTTTGTTTTGGGTCATAGGTTCTTCATTTTGGAAAATACAGAGATATAGCAGAGTGTGGGGTATGTATCTTTAAGATATATAGAACAACTTTAATAAGAATTTTTTTCCTCAGCAGAGAGTTTATTGTTATTATTTTGGTTTTACTCCTGTTTTACCTTGTGTATAACAGGTTCTATAATATCATGTCCAATATTTCCTTATTTGGTTTAAAAGTTTTGCTATATAGTGAGTACAAGGGCAGCCTGAACTATATAGCAAGACCTTGTCTCAAAATATCAAAACCAAAACAAAATAGAAAAAAAAAAGTTCCTATATATTAAAAAAATTTTTTCTGATGTGATTTTCTTATTATGTTTTTGTCTTTTAAAGGTCTCTCAGAAAGCAGAATATTGTATGTGACAAAATTCTTTTCCTAGTATCTGTATACTTGGTTTTAAAGTACATGTAAATTCTTTTTAAATGAAAGTGAAAGATTAACCAAATCCTTTAAGGAAGGATAATCTATTAGAATAACATAGTAACATGTAGTTTTTTTCCAGTGGATGATGGTGTAATATAGCTTAGTGAAGAAAACTGAAGAGGATTTAAAGCACTCTATTGCAAGTTCTAGCCCCACCTGTCTCAAAATAAAGGGCCAGTGTTATAGCTCAGTGTGAAGGCCTGGGTTCAATCCTCACTACTGCCCCCTCGTGCAAATTTCAGTTTGTCACCTAGGGTACCATGTATTATGGGCTTGAGGGAATTAGTGTTTTGGTTATTACATTTGAAACTATTTTATCAGTTTCTTTTAAAAATGGTAGGAACTAGTTGTTAATTAACTTGAGGTGACATATATATTATAGTTTTATAAATATGAAAATATATTTGCTAATTTAAAATAATTTGTTTTTCTTAATTTTTGAAAATATATTTGTGTGTATCACAGCCTCAACAAGAACTTGATTTAAACTCTCCACGATCTACCACTTTGGAAAGGCAGACTTTCTACTGTGTTCCAGTGCCTGGGGAATCTACATGGGTAAAAGAAATATCCTTTATCTGAAACATGTGAATCATTTCTAATTATTTTTAATGAAAAAGACAACAATTCAGATTTCAAGTTTCTTTTTTTTCCTTTCCTTTCCTTTTTTTCTTTTTTTTTTTTTTTTTGAGATAGAGTCTCACTGTGCAGTGTAGACTGGCCTTGAATTTGCTTATGTAGCTGAGGCTAGTCTCAGCCTTCCAAGTGCTAGGATTATAGGCATGCACCACCACGCCTGGCTGTTCAGATTTCAAGTTTCTAGTTGTCTTACTGCTAAAAAATTATTCCTCATTTACAAAGCTTTGCTTTATTTTAATATAAACTAACCTGAGTATTCATTGAAAAATGCTAAAATTCTGGTACGTTCTTACAGTTTAAGTACTGTGAAAAAGATTGAATTTTCCAGGTGTGGTAGTAGATTCCTATAATCTCTACTCTGGAAGCTGACAGAAAAATCATAAATATGAGGCCAGCTGGGGCAACTCAGTGAGACCCTATCTCAACGTAAAAAATAAAAAAGGGTGGGGACGTAGCTCAGTGTGAGGCTCTGGGTTCAGTGTCCAGGACCACAGTCAGTCAGTCATCAAATAAAAGATTTGGGTAGATTTATAGATATTAAAAGAGTACCATGATAATTAGGTTAAAATACTTTCAAATTAGAATTCATTTTCTTAAGGAAAACAGCATGTTCTTTTGAGAGAAACACTGGAAATACGTCTTTTTTTCTTTTGTCTTATAATTTTTTAGTCATGGCTCACACTGAAGTGCACAGATTTATAAGAGGTTTTATTTGGTTGCTGCAGTGTGTTTCTGTTTTTTCCCTGGTTTTTTGAGATACTGTCTTCTAGTTCTGACTGGCCTTGAACTGACTGTGTAGTGTAGGCTGGCCTGCACCCTACAGCAGTCTGCCTCCCTCAGCCTGGCCAGAGCTGGGATTACAGGTGTGCACCACCACACCTACTCCCCTTCCCTGTGTTTTAATGATATTGTACCTTTGTCCTTTGGCCGCTGCTTATTGTTGGTTTGTTTTTGTTTTTGAGACAGAATCCTGCTGTGTAGTTCAGAATGGCCTTGAACTCACTATGTAGCCCAGGCTGGCCCAAACTCGCAATGGTCCTCTTGCCTCAGCCTTCTGAGTGCTGGGATTACAGGTGTGTGCCACTGTGCCTGGCTCACTGTTATTTTTTTATTAAATGGCTAGGTGTGATTCTTATTGCTCCCCTGAACAAGGTTTTTTGTTTCCTTTGGTTACTTCCATATTTCTGTTTGGCGTTTCACAAAGAGAACTTGTGTTCAAGTTCACTGGCCTTCTCTTAACTCTACTTTCCTATCAACTCCATTTAGTTTTTTTTTATCTCCCATTTAGTTTTTCTTTTTCATTTCAGATATTTTCAGATTAAGATTTTTTCATTTGGTTTTCTCATTGTATTTTTCTGCTAATTTTCCTGTTTGTTTACTCATTATATCTCTTTTCTCTTGAAGTTGTGAATTACAATTTTGTTTTCATGTCCTTTCTGCTAATTGCCATGTCCGGGTCATCTCTGAGTTTTTACTGACTGATTCTAATTTTTCTTGCTTCACATAACTACTAAGGATGTGTTATATGCTGATAGACAACTTTGTGGAGAGTATTCAGGAGGCTGAGGCAGGAGGATCACTGCGTTTTTGAGACTAACCTGCACTACAAAGCAAGACTTTGTCTCAAAAACAAAACAACAACAACAACAAAGAATGGTGGATGCCTGGTGTCCTAGCTATCTGGGAGGCTAAAGTTGGCATAATCACTTGAGCCCAGGAGTTGGAGACCACCTTAGGCAGCGTAGGAGTTTCCCACTCAAAAAAAGAATGTTATGTTAGTTTCTAACAGGTAGTTTACTACAGCATTTGATTTTGTAAAGTCCTGGCTTGGGGATTTGCTAAGGTAGGTATGGAATAGCTATCTCTTGCTGTATAAAGAAGTACTTACGAAATGTGCTATTCAAGGTCTTAAATGCCTAGGATGTTCAGCAAGATCCAGTTGTAGCACTTCCAGCAGCTTTATTTAATTCTTAGCTCAGCAGCAGCTGGTAAGCCTCAAGAAAGCATTTGGACAAAAATACAGAGGGAACCAGCACAGATTTCTCCGTCTTCCATCTTCATCTGCGTTTTTCTTTCCTATAAACTGTAGTTGCTCCAGTAACCCTGAACTATGTGCTGTATTCCCTGCACCCAAGAGTAAGTTGCTGCAGTTCGGAAAATGCTTCTCCCAGAGAGCTGAGGCGATGTGGACTTGACTGGTGTGCCTCTCCTCATTCACTGACTGTAACCTTCTGCTCGATATTGTCCAGCACCTGAAAATAGTTGTTTCACTTATTTTGTCCAGTTTTATGATTGTTTACATCGATCATAGGAGACATAAGGTTTTTATGACCGAAACTGGAGATATGGCCCCCTTTAAAAACTACTTTATTTTTAATAAATTACCAAACTAGTAAGCTTTTTTTTTTAATTTTAAAGAAAAAAAAGATAAATGTAACAGTGAGACTGAGTTTCAAAACAGGTTAGTGGGACAGTTACAATAGTTGATACATTGCATATTGTGGTCTTTGTAACTAGTAATCTTTTGTCAGTCATATAATTAGCGTAATTTATGGTATTCCTCAGCTCATGGTAGTTCTTTTCTTAACCTTTTATTTAACGCCTATGTTAATGCAAACCAAGCTCGAGTCAGTCCCTCGACATCCTACACTCCCAGTCGTCATAAGAGGAGTTACGAAGATGACGAAGATATGGACCTACAGCCCCATAAACAGAAAGACCAACACACAGGTGCCAGACAAGCAGGTAGTGTATACCAGCAGGCTTCCTGTAGATGTCTCCTGCCTTGCTGTATAGTGGGTTTGTTTATAGAATTGATTGTTACATAATATAGTTCTAAGAGTTGGGCATGGTGGTACATGCCTGTAATCCTAGCACTTGGAAGGCTGAGGCAGGAGGATCACTGCAAGTTCTAGATCAGCCTGGGCTACAAAGCAAGACCGTGTCTCCAAAAATATAGATATATTTTTTTGTTTTGTTTATTTCTAGATTTAGAAGCTGCTAATGATGTGGCAGCCTTCTTCTTTATCAAAATTGTGGGTAGTTTAGAGTTTGGGGGTGTAACTATACAAATATATTAGTATTCTTTTTCTCATCCCCACATTTCTTTAAAATGAATAAGAGTAAGTGATGTATTTAAACCCAAGAAATGTGGTAATTCTCTTATCACTTAAGTAATTGATGTTCCTTTATATTTCTTGCCCCCTCACCCTGTTTAGGGATTTTTTGGTGGGTGGAGATTTAAAGTGGGAGTTCCCTGTGCATTCCAGGCTGGCCTTGAACTGGCCTAGCCCTGGTGGAGCTAAGGCTTGAGTGATCCTCCTGCCTCAGCTTCCTGAATGCTGCAATTACAGGCGTGCACCACACCTACCTCTGTTTCTTGCCCTTTGTTGTTTATTTATCTATCTGTTTATTTTTGTCTTTCTGAGGCAGGGTTTCTTTATGTAGTTCAGCCTGGCCTTGAACTCACTATGTAGCCCAGGCTGGCCTGGAACTCACAGCAATCCTTCTTCATCAGCCTCGTGAGTGCTAGAATTAGAGGCATGCTAGAATTAGAGGTGTGCTCCACCACGCCTGGCTTCTTGCCCTTTTTTAAATGAATGTGATACTATAGTGCTTTTTATATACTTGATTACCTTATTTATGTGGAACTCAACTTGTTGGTTTCTAGGCAATTTTTATATATGGAAACTTTTTATTTTGAGATATGTAGTGTTACATTCAGTTATAAGAAATAGTATAGCAGCTGAGTGTGGTGGTGCATACCTATAATCTCAACACTTGGGAGGCTGAGGCAGGAGGTTGTAAGTTTGAGGCCAGCCTGAATTACATAGACCCTGTCTCAAAAAAACTTCAAAACAAAACAAAACAAAACAAGCCAGATCTCTCATATACCCTTAATTGGTGACATCTTGCATAATGTTAGTGGAATATCTAACCAGGAAATGAACACTGATACAATCTATCAGCCTTGCTCATACATACAGGCATTTGTTTGTGTGTATTTAGTTTTGTGCAATTTTACCACGTGTAGCCATGCTAAGAGTCAAGATTCAGACCTAACTCTGCCATTGGCCCTGTTCACGCTTATCTCTCCCATTCAAGTCCCTGCACCCTGACAACTAATAATCTGTTCTCTACTTCTGTAAATTTGGAATTATAAGAATATTTTTTCTTTTTATTTTATTGGTACATTTTAGATATACATAATGATAGCATTCATGATAGGGAGTTTGTACCTGTACATGATAAATCTTGATTCTCGTTTTTCCCCATTCCTCTTCCCTCCCTCCAAAGCTTTGTTGCCATCTTTTTCTTTTTTTCTTGTCTCTTCTTTCCTACCCCCTTTCCCAAGTTCTCCTTCTCTTTTTTTTTTTTTTTTTTGTTCTTTTTAAGACAGGATCTCGCTATGCAGTTCAGGCTGGCCTTGAGCTCACTTTGTAGCCCAGGTTGATCTTGAACTTGCAACCATCCTCCTGCCTCAGCCTCCCGAGTGCTGGGATTACAGGCGTGTGCCACCATGCCTGGCCCCCAAGTTCTCATTTGAACATTTTCTTGCCATTTCCCAATATCTGTTAAACATTTTAGCCCTTGTTTACACTCTTGGTTTCTCACGCCAGAGAAACGATGTGATATGTACACATGTGTCGGATTTATTTCACTTAAGAGTATGGTGTCAAGGTGCCTCTACTTAGCTGGAAATGTCTCAAGCTTATCCTTCTTTATGGCTGAGTAAAACTCCGTTATATAAAAAACCACGTCTTGTATCCATTCATCAGTTAATGGGTATCTGGGATTTTTCCAAGATTTAGCTATTACAAAATGTGCCACAAAACATGGGTGTGCATATATTGCCATGGCATGATGGATTTAATTCTTTCAGGATGATACAAAAAGGGAATAGCTGGGTTGCATGGAACCTCTAGTTTTAGTTTTTTGAGGCATCTCCACACTGATTTCCATAGTGCTTGTGCCAGTCTGCACTCCCACCAACAGTGGAAAAGGGTTCCTTTTCCCCACATCTGCCAGCATTTGTTATTGGTTGATTTCTTTTTGTTTGTTTGTTTGTTTGTTTTTCTTCCAGTACCAGGAATCGAACTCACGACCTTGCTTTTGCCAGGCAGGTGCTTTGCCGCTGAGCTAAATCCCCAGCCCCTGGTTGATTTCTTGATAATAGCCATTTTTTCTGGAGTTAGATGGAATCTCAGTGAATGTTATATAAATGGAATCATGTATAAACTTTGGGGACTGGGTTTTTCTATTCAGCATAATTCACTTGAGATCCATCCAAATTGTTGTATGTATCAATAATTTATTCCTTTTTATTGCTGAATAGTGTATGATAGGCTATGTTTTTATTCTAATTAGCTATCAGCCCTAAACTGGAACTCCTATAGGAGAAAGAGCTATCTTTTAATGACCTATATGTTCCCATGAATTTGTCTGATACCTTGGTAGATAGTGGATTTTTTTTTTTTTTTTTTTGGTTTTGGTTTTTCTCCGGTACCTGGAACCGAACTCACAACCTTGCGCTTGCCAGGCAGGTGCTTTGCCGCTGAGCTAAATCCCCAGCCCCTATAGTGGATATTAATAAATGTTTGTTAGATGACTTTATTGGTGTCTGGCTTTATTCTGCCTAGTATGTATAAAGAAAGTGTGTCCTACCAAGCTATTTTGTAGTAAGTAGTGTATGTATTTCCTGAATCAGGGATATCGAAGTAACTGTATTGAATATTTACTTTTAAAAATACTTACATGAGGTTTTTTGGGGGGCATTTTTTGTTTGTGCCAGGAATCAAACTCAAGACCTTGCGTTTCCCAGGCAGCTGCTATACTGCTGAGCTGTATCCCCGAGCCCACTTTACATGAGTTTGATAGGAGTGATTTGTTGCTATTTTATAATAGGGAAAGAATTAAAATTTTCTGATTCATACTTTATCTTTGCTCTCTTGTAGATCAAAGGCTTTATTAGTATGTGTTATTAAAATTATAACAATGTGATCTTTTCAAACTCAGAAACATTTCTGTCTAATTTGAGAAACACTTTTGGAATGTTTTCTTCAGGATGCCTTAGAAATGACTAAACACAGTGCTGTCCTTTGAATTTAGGGAGCGTCAGTGGTCTTCAGTGGTGTGGAGAGCCAAAACGTTTAGAAACTGAAGCTTCCACAGGGCAACAGCTGAACTCCCTGAACCTCTCTTCTCCTTTTGATCTGAATTTTCCACTGCCTGGTGAGAAGGGCCCTGCCTGTCTTGTAAAGGTAATGTAATAAAACCTTTCTTATCCCTGACGTTGATAGGTATGTTAATCTATCTAGGAAGCTGACATGGAGAACTCTTAGAATTTGTATCAGTTGTTTTTATAAGTAAATCAGAAATTTAGAGACATGCAGCAACAAAAATTTTATATTACAGGCTTTGGGTCAGGAGTATAATATGAGTCTCCCTGGGGTAAAATAAAGTTGACAAGAAGGCCTCATTGTTTTTTTTTTTTTTTTTTTTT
>NW_004955551.1:590592-662396 GCF_000276665.1 Chinchilla lanigera | reverse complement strand
TTTTTTTTTTTGAAACAGTATCTCCTCTGCAGTTCAGGCTGGCCTTGAGCTCACTTTGTAGCCCAGGCTGGTCTCAAACTTGCAGCGATCCTCTTGCCCTCAGCCTCCCAAGTACTGGGATTATAGGCATGTGCCACCACGCCTGGCTTGAAGGCCTCTTTACTGGCGGTTCTAGAGGAGGATCTGGGATTTTGGCTGATTTTTATTCCTGCCTTGTCCGGCTTCTAGAGCTAGCCTGCATTCCTTTACTTGGCCCTTCCCAGTTTTTAAGGCCAGCCACATTGCATCTGTCTGAACATCTTCAGAGTGGCCTTATTCTGGCTGTTGCAGCTTTCTTAAAGAATCAAAGAACATATTGAACATGGAAATGAAACAGTTTTTTAATTCATGTCTACTTCCTTTCTATACCATTTGTAATTTTAGGGTATCTATTTTTGTCATTCTTGCCTTATCAAAACTCCTTTGTCAAGTCAAGTGTGGTGCCATCCCAGGGGAGACTGAGGCAGGAGGATTGCAAGGTCAGTCCAGCGAAGGAAATTTAGCAGCTTAGCAAGACCATCTCTCAAAATAAAGTAATACAAAAGGGCTTGGGTTGGAGCTCAGTATAAAGGCCCTGGATTCAATTCCCAGTACTACAAAAAATAATAACTCACTTGAATTTAAAATAGAAGAAAGTTGTTGAAAGTTTGTTCTCCTGTCTTGCTAATTCTGGTTTTGTTTTGTTTGTTTTCTGGTTTTTTGTTGTTTTTGATGCTCATAAGTCAGTAAGTGATAGGAGGTTCAGAAATGATTGACAAGAATTGAGTTTAAACTTGGTACTTTTTACCCTGTGATACTCTTCCCATCAGTTCTCACCAGGAAGAAGCTTTGACAGTTAAGTTCATCTGGACAATTTTAAAAGTTTCTTTTTTTAGTATGAAAAGTCTTGCGGCCATTTGTGGGGAAAGGACTGTGACTGCTAATGGATTGATTACTCAGTCGGCTATGACCCCCAGCTGAACTGAGTGACTATGGTGCTGGGTGTGGGAGGCTCGCCTGAGGATTGTTACCATCAGCTGAAAGGCAAAACTGGAAAGGGATAATGAATTTCCCCTGTTGGTTAGTTACGTTCTTTGTTCTAATAAAAGGTGATTGAGATGAGTGATCGAGGCCGCTGCAGTTCGAGAGAAACTGTAAGGTCCCTGATCGCAGATTTTTAGCTGTCTTGTTTTTCTTGTCTCTCTTACCTTTTCTTATTCATCCGTGGGCACCTCGTTCTCGGGACCTGTCAGGGCCCGAAGGTCCCTGACAGGCCCTAAGGTCTCGGGACCTTACAGGGCCCCGCTGAAAGACAGCCTGGATAGGCCTACCTGAACCCTGATGCTACTGAGGGCGTGAGTCAAGGTGGCCATGGCGCGATGTCAGACACCTCTCGCCAAGAGCCTGGCCACCAGCTCTCCTTTTGCTAGCATCTAGACCTACGGAGGCTCCTTAGATGTTCAGGAGGGAATGGAGGAGCCAGACCGTGTGCCGGGAACCCCAGCACGCAATAGCCCGCAGCAGAAGGATCACTGAAATTTGAAGGGCAATTTGGAGTCCCTAGAGAAAACCTGCTTCAGAAATCTCACTGCAAACCTCCATGAGCTATAGTTAATACCAACAGCCATTGTAAGTTCTGTGTTAAACCCTGATGTTACATAATTTTTAAGTCTAAAATTAATCATCTTGGTTACTATGTTTCTGTTTTTCGTCCTCAGTGTGGTTAATAGATTTTGAAATTATGCATGTTTCTAAGTTTTGACTACCAGCCTTTAGGAAAAAGCTCTTTTTTGTTTTTAAGTAGTATGGTATATTGGAAATAGACCCTGATCTGGGAGTCAGGATCTGTGTTTCGGTTTTTAACGTACTTGCTAACCAGCAGAATGACTTCAGCCAAGGTCCTTACCTCTCGAGGTGTCAATATGAAATAAAAAAGTTACTTTAAGGTCCATTTTTTAACCTGAATTCTGAGATACTGTTACTTTAGGATCAATTTCTTGGGCTTTTTGAGTCATTTAGTACTAACGTGGTTGCATGTGGTTACTCGTTAGGTCTATGAAGACTGGGACTGTTTCAAAGTAAATGACGTTCTTGAGTTATATGGCATACTGTCTGTGGATCCTGTGCTCAGTACACTGAATAATGAGGAGAGGTGAGTCCATTTGCTCTTTTTTGTCTTGTTTACTTCTTTTGAAATAGTGTCATACTCGCAGGAAAGTGGCAGATAGTTATAGGAACGCCCTTCCGCTCCTTACTGAGGTTTACCAGTTGTCAGCGCTTGTGTCCCATGTTCGTCATTCATGTGTGCTGTTTTATGTTCCCATTTCTTTTTTTGAGACACTGGAGAGTAAACTGCAAACATTAAACTCCTTACCTCTAAATTTAAGAGTATTTCCTGAGAACAGACTTCATATGTAATCAGAGCATAGGTATCAAAATTAGGAAATTGTCATAAATACGGAACGCTAATCCACAGTCCATACTTGAATTTACCATCTGTCTGAATCCTCACCCTTGCTCTTGGTCCAGGATCCATAGGATTGCTGACTCCATTAACCTGAAACAGTTCACAGCCTTTCGTTGACCTGTGTGGCCTTGACATTTTTTGGTTTTTATTTTTTTGGCTTACACTACAAAAACTTGTATCAGTACAGAAGGTGAGAAGGCCAGATCAGTGTCTAATGAGGGATCATTCCTGGTTTGTAGATGGCCATCATCTCACATGGCAGATAGCAGAGGCCCTTGGTGTGTGTGTGTGTGTGTGTGTGTGTGTGTGTGTGTGTGTGTGTGTTTCAAGAAAAGGTCTCACTGTGTGGTTCAGGCTGGCCTCAAACACAGCAGCCCTCCTGCCTCAGCCTCCACATGCTGGAATTACAGGCATGCATCACCATGCCCAGCCAAGCCAGTTATTTAGCAGACTGCCTCTTGCCAGGAAACTGCAGACGTGATATACCCTTCTTAGTGCATTATAACAGGAGACACATGTCAGTTTGTCTCACACTAGTGGTGGTATGCGGCTTTCCTGTAGTTACGATTTTTCACTTTGCCGTTAATAATAACAGAGGGTAACTTTAAGACTGCAAATATCCAGGTTCTTGTTTAACTTGCACTGACTCAGTTTGCATCCATTATGGTTCTTACTTGAATCGTTTCTGACTCAGTCATTAACTCAGTCACACCTGCATTTTTTAGGCATTCAAGGATGAGAGATTCTGTTTCTGTTTGTTTATTCAAGGAAGTATTACCAGTATAGACCGAGAAATTCATTTGTTATTAAGTGACAGTATCATTATTTTGAGACTTAGATTTTCCCAGATTTAGCTAGGAGTCACTTTGGGGTTCTCTTTAAAAAAACCATATCCTGCCATTTTTGTTGTTGTTTAATTTTTTTTGGTATTAGAGATTTAAAGCTAGGACCTTTGTACTGAGCTATATACCTGGCCTGTTTTTATTCTGAGACAGGATCTCACCAAGTTGCTAAGTTGCCCGGGCTGAGCTAGAACTTGCAGTCTTCCTGCTTGAGCCTCCTAGAGTGCTAGGATTACAGGCATGTGCCACCATGCCCGCAGACCTTATCATTTTTTAACATTGATTTCCTGAAACATGAAGTTGAACTTAAAACACTTTCCATGCTCCAGCTTGAGTGTCAGCCAGCTTTTCAAGGACCTCGGTATCTTCTTTTTCTAAAATAAATAAATAAATAACATCAGAGGAATAGGTGTACTTTTTGAAGGTTTTTTATTTTTGTTTTTTGGGGTTTTTTTGGAGACAGGGTCTTGCTGTGTAGTTCAGGCTGACCTCATACTCACAGAGATCTTCCTGCCTCAGCCTCCCGAGTGCTCAGATTGCAGGTATGTGCCACCACACCTGGCTCAGTGTATTTTTCTGTACAAGGTTAGCTTTCCTTCTCAGCCTTTTTAGTGGACACAGTATTGTATAGTCAACTTCCTGTTGCAAAAATACCCAAGATAATCTACTTACAAAAAGTTTATAATTTATAAAACTTAAATTTTGGGGCTGGGGATTTAGCTCAGCGGCAAAAGCGCTTGCCTGGCAAGCGCAAGGTCGTGAGTTCGGTTCCTGGTACCGGAGAAAAACAAAAAAAAAAAAAAAAAAAAAACTTAAATTTTGTAAGTTAATTCTTTCTGTTTCTCTTTCCCAAAAATACTACATAAATTTATAAAAGTATGTAATCAACCTGTATGTGTTTATAAAGAGAAAAGATTTTTTTTGATTCACAGCTTGGGACATTGCAGTCCCTGTTTTGTTGGCCTTATTGCTCTGGGCTCATAGCGCATAAGGGTGGGGAGCGCCTGGATGAGCAAAAGCACAGGCGTCACAGTTAGGATTCAGAGAAGTTCTGTAGTCTCCTTTGAGGGCACAGCCCAGCAAGTGACGGCCTCCTTCCGCGCTGTAAGTTTCCACCACCATCCGACAGCACCAGCTCGGGACCAGTCCTTTAGCGGATGAGGATACTTTGATCCAAACTGTAGCACTCACGTGTGTACAGAGTTCATAGTTTCTGAGTCCATTACTGCACCACAGGTGGCGGTCTGCTTGTTCTCCTTCCCATTTTGACAGCTCCCTTTTCCGCAGAGCAGGACTTGATTTCCATTATCCTCAATATGTCAATTGCTCAGTTCCACAGTACACTAGGGAATTTAAAAATTGGTATTACCCTTACAAAAAACAACATATGTTTCAGTGTTTGTGTCCAGTTCTATGTTTCAGTTCAGTGTTTGTGTCCAGTTCTTTTTTTAGGACTATGTAGTCAGAGTACTGTGTTGCAGATACTCAGGTAACTTTCCTTCCCCTTTAGTATGACTCCATTGTGGATTTCACATTGATTTGTTTATACCTGATTATTTTACTGTCACATCTATAATTTTGATTAAAGAAAAAGGAAGCACTAACATTGTTGATAGATCAGAACTACACAGAGTAGATGCAGGAGGGCTATTGCTGTCATCCTCATCCCTGCTTACTTGGCTACCCCGCTGCCCTCGGGACCCTCTCCCTCACTTCTGGTTTAATCCTTTCTGTATCTGCTTTTGCAAAAATAATTAGATGCATGTGTATTCTCTTTCTCATTTTTCTTCTATAAAAGGTGGCATAGTATCTGTATTTTAAATGTTTTCATTCAGTAAACTTAAAATATCTTCTTTTGAGATTGCCAGAAGGGAGCCGGAAAGTCCCTTGGGAATACTCCCCAAAAGGGGGAGCTATCTTGTTGAATGTCCAGTGTTTATCATGGTTTCTGCATAGAAAGAACTTGCATTTTTCCACATTAAAAATTTTTTTGCAAAACAAATTTTAAACAACTTTTAAGTAAACTTAACAATCTCTTAGAAACAGTCCTTACAATTGCTTGTCCTGGGTAATTCTGTCTACGCAGGCAGTCCTCCTTAGTTACTGTTACCAAGACTGCTTAGTTTAGAGGTGAAGAGTCCGGACAGGTGCTTGGAGTTCTGATCTGGCCTCTTTAGTGGCTATGTGACCTTGGGCTTGGTTTCCTCATTGTAAATAGGAATAGTTGTGAGGTTTTAATGAATACGTGTATGGAAAATGTTGAACACTACATTACCAGTTATTATTAGGTAAGTTGAAGATTTTAAAACATTGTAGGCATTTCTTTCAGTCACTCACAGTAAACCTATCAGTTGTAAATTTCTTCAGCAAATCTGAAGAACGCACATTATTTTCATTGCTTGTTTCACTATTCAAGGGAGATTTCATGTAAGAATAAAATTCAAGAGGGAGAATTGGGTAGAGATGATTGATTCTCCATATGCTGAATAATAGATACTGGATGGCTGTGGAGAAGACTCAGGTTTTAAAATGTGCTGTGAGGTACTTGATGTCTCAGCTGAAAACTGAAGTACAAATACTTGTATTTTTATTTTTTGTTTGTTTGTTTGTTTTTCGAGACAGAATCTTGCTATATAGTTCAGGCTGCCCCTGAACTAACTATATAGCCTGGGCTGCCCTCGAACTTGTAGTAACCCTCTTGCCTCAGTTTCCCGAGTGGTATTTGCATTTTTAAATGATCTTATGGGTAACATCCTATTATCCCATTTATGGCAATGACAACATACTGAGTGAAAAATATTGTTGAACTGAAGAATGGAATAAATTTGTTCTATTGCACTATGACCAAACTTCCTAAAGTCTGTGTGGTGGTGAAACATTTAGAGCGAGGAGCCACTTTCTAATCTTTAAGGAGATGTGCAGGTGCCAGTGTTGTGGCTTGGATTCTAATTTTGCCTCAGACACACGTTGTTACGTGTTTGCAATCAGTGTCTCAACTGGACTCTGGTCTCCACAGGGACACCCCGGCACTGCTGGACCCCATGGAGTGCGCAGACTCGGCAGAGGAGCAGAGGGTGCACAGTCCTCCTGCCTCATTAGTGCCAAGAATTCATGTGGTCTTGGCCCAGAAGTTGCAGCACATCAATCCGCTGTTACCTGCCTGCCTTAACAAAGAGGAGAGCAGAACCTGTAAGTGTAAGTGTTAAAGCCTAGCCAACCAGAAGCCTCCTCCCCGCCATCTCTGCCAGAGCTGCTGTGACTTGTGCTGTTAGTGGAGTTGAGAGGTCCTCGTTGGTCTTCAGTAGTGTGTTGCTTTGGCTCATTTTCTTCCTCATTGAAATGAGACAGAAAAGAAGAGTGTATAAAGCTGCCTTAGTTTTAAGGTTGGCATAACTATTGGTCAGTACTTAAGTTCACACTAGCCATCTAGTGAATTGAGGCGCTTTCTTCACCAAGAGGCTTTGCACTGAGTCACTTGAGAGGAGCTGGTGTGTGTATTCTGAACCTGTCTTCCTTCCTTCTACAGTTGTGTCAAGTTTCATGTCTGAACTGTCTCCAGTCAGAGCAGAACTGCTGGGATTCCTCACTCATGCTCTTTTGGGAGACAGTTTAGCTGCCGAGTACCTTATATTACATCTCATCTCCACAGTGTAAGTGCTGTCTCTGTTTCCGGTGGGGATTAAGGGGGTGGGATGTGGTGCAGAACCGTACGTGTTCCATGTTTATAGCAGTACCGTTTGTAATAACTAAATCTTGGAAACAGCTCAGATGCCCACCAGCCAATGAATGGATAAAAAAGATGTGGCTTTTTTGTACAATGGAGTTCTACTGAGCCAAAAAGGACAAACTTGAGACATAGCTAAATGGATGGTTCTTGAGATCACAGTCTTAAGTGAACTAAATCGGACACATACATGTAAATACCGTGGGTCTCTGGTGTGAGAAACTGAAAGTGTAAATAAGAACCAAAATGTATAATAGATATTGTGAAATGGAAAGAAATTGTTCAAAAGGAAAGGGGAACGGGATGGGGGAGTAAAATGGAAACAAAGCTTTGTAAGCGGGTGGGATGAGAAAAAAGAGGAACTGAGATATGTCGTTGTCCAGATACAATTTCCCTGTGATGAATGTGATCAATATGTATATCTAAATGGTACCAATAAACTTAAAAAAAAAATGGAAAAGAACAGGATGGTTTCTAATGTAATTTGTGTTTCAATTCAGGCTTCATTGAATGGTTTTTATTTGTTCAGTGTAATAAGTATTATTCCAAATCACAAACAGTCCTTCTGTTACCTTTTCTCAGGTTTACATTTAGCATTTTGATTATGTCCCCCGTAGATGTTAGAGCCAAAGTCAGACAAGACTTGGCTGATAAGTAAAATGTGAACTCCTTCCTCCCTCCCGCCTCCCTCTCTGGCTGTCTCGCTCCCTCGCTCCCTCGCTCCCTCGCTCTCTCCTTTCTCCTTACCTTCCTTCCTTCCTTCTGTGGGCTGGGATCCAATGTAGGGCCTTGGGCATGCTAGGCAAGTAGTCTACCCCTGATGCACATCTCCAGCCTCAGTTTTGTTTATAAAGAACAAGGCTCTGCTTACAGCCAACAAGGTACCTCACCTGCGCATTGAATTTGTACGTTGACATTAACACCTCACCCTTTGACTCCATTGTGGTCTTTTCCTGATTTCAACAGTAATGTTCTGCTTCAGCAAGTTCTAGAACACAAAAAAGAAGATCGCATTCATCTGTAATCTCACCACTGAGAGATAAATCTCAGTTAACTTTTTGGTACTTATTTATGTGACTTTGTTTATGTGTGCTAATATATACCTATACAGGTATCTTTTATACTCAAGTACATACCTGTCTCTTGCTTTTAGTATTTATTATCTATAAGACAGTGTTCCATAATTCATGCCATGAGCTCTTCAGTGGCTGCATGTTATTTGTTTGTACATTTGTCTCATATTGTGTCCATGTCCCTTAATGTTGAGCTTTCTTCGTTTTTCTGTATAATAAATAATATTGCAGTGAACATCTTTTTCCTATGAATCTTTCCTTGGGTGGGATCTGAGACAGTAAGTACATAATGGGTGATTTTTCAAATCCGCACTCTACTCTGTTGCTTCCTGGCTAGATGAGGGTGTTGTAAGTTGAGTATCCCTAACGCCAAAACTTGAAATGCTCCAGAGTCAGAAATATCTTGAGTGCGGACATTACGGAGTATTCAGATGTTCAACCAGTAGTGTGCATAAATACTGCAGAATCTAAAACACTCTTAGTCTCAAGCATTTTAGATAAGGGCTGATCCATCTGTAAAACACATACTTCTAGTTCAAAGTGTTTGCAAGTTAGATGAAAATGCAGGGCTAGGAATGTAGCCCAGTGGTAGAGTGCTTGCCTAGTATGCACAAGGCGCTGGGGTTGATTCCTAGCACTGCAAGAAAGAATGGGGAGGGAGGGTATAAGCATTCAGAGTCATCCCTGGCTCGTGGTCAGCAGTATTGACTGTTGGAGGGGGCAGTTGAAACAAGGTCTCACTATGTATTTCAGACTTGCCTTGAACTCACTGTGTAGCCCAGGCTAGCCTCAAACTCGCTCGTGTCAGTCCTTCTGCCTCAGCCTCGCAAGTACTGGGATTACAGGAATGCACCATCACACCCAGCATTGGTTATTATTTTAACTGTTCTTCTGATACATAAAATAGCTATTCAAAGTATTCTATACTTTAATTATAAAATTAAATGAATATTTACATTTGTGGTCATCACTTCAAAATCTTATGTATTGATTTGTTTTCCCCCTAGGTATACAAGAAGAGATGTTCTTCCACTAGGAAAATTTACAATGAACCTGAGTGGTTGCCCACGGAATAGTACCTTCACAGAACACTTATATCGTATTATTCAACATCTTGTTCCAGCAGTAAGATCAATATAAATAGGAATTATAAACCTGGGCATACAACAGATCCATCTAATTGTTTTTATTCAACTGAAATATTTGAGATTTTACTAGATCTCATTTAAGGGGAAACAAAGCTTGCCGAGTTACATAATTGGAAATGTGTGGTCTCTCATTTCACATTCCTTAGTACAAATTGTTGCGACTCTGAGGATTAACACAGTTAGAGTAACTCCTTTAAAATTGTACTCTCCGTTGATGCCAAGTTGTGCAACTTAATATCCTTTGTGTGCATTAAAGTCTTAAATCTAAATAAGCTCTAAATTATAGGAGCCTAATTTGTTGTAGCTGAGGTAATAAAGATCTCTATCTTCATTGCCCCAGTTTGAGTTCCTGCTTGGAAAGTTGAGCTGTCTTTACTTCCCAGGACATCTGAGTGCAGTGTTTGCATTTGGCAGGATCTTGGGAACGGGGGAACGGCATCTGGTTAGGCATGTGACTAAAAACGCTGGTCACCTCTCACTTTGGGAACTGAAGCTGAGCCAGTTTATCCACTCAGCCACTCGTCAGGTTTGTCAAGTGTCCAAGTTCCAGCACTGTCCAGGCCCTTGAGGAGCAGCGGTAGGCCAGAACAGACAAGCAGTTCTCCCTCTGAACGGAGTCGTGAGGACTCAAGGAACTGTGGGGTTAACTTTTAATTTTCTGCATTAGAAATTAAAATAGAAAATATGTTATACTACTTTACTAGAAATGATTACATGTACACATAATTATTTTTATAAAAACTTCCCAAACCAGAAATATTAGTAATAACTCACATTTCTTTTACATTTTTATAAAGCTCTTAATATTTGGATTAATGGGAGACCACTAGATTTTTTTGTCTATTTCCACATAGTCTGTGGTAATGCAGTGTTTTTATTGATGTGTGTTTTCTTCAATGGTAGTTGAATTGTGGAATCTGAACACCTATCAGTGAAATTTTCATGTTCTCTTGTAATAAAATTCATTAGTCTGTCTTGGCACAGTGAAAGAAGCTGAATTAAATCATGATTTTTATACTATAAACCCCATAAGAGTTTCACCAGTTCCCTAGGCCCGGTGCCACTTTTTGAGAACTAAATTAATCTATATGGTAGGTCATTGAGGTGCCCTGCAGAATAGGAGGAGTTGTGGGTAGGTAGTACTAGCAGTGGATAGGGAGGAGCTGCTGGTGCCCATGCCCAGGGAGGCCCTAGCTCAGCGGTGGTGTTAAGGAGACACCAGCACGCCTGGAGGCTGCTCAGAGGAAGCCCTGTCCTGTGGAGAGAACAGGTGCTGAAGCGCTGTGCGTTTGCCAGCATGAGGCTGGAGGGCATACCCCCCCACAGCATTTTCATAGAATCACTGGGCCAGAGTACAGAAGTCCTCTAAGTTTGGGTTCTATGTTTTACCTTTTCCTCAACAAGCTTCCCCCAACCCCACACACTTTGTTTGCAGCTCGTGTGGTAGAAGAGCAGAGGAGTCTAGAGCAGGGCGAAGGGGATTGTGAGTGATGGGCTTGGCGGTGGAGGCGTCCCTGGCTTAGCAGATTCTGGTGCACTGGAGCCATCAGTTGAGAGATCTGCAGCAGCAAGCCATGGCTCAGTGCGCTCTGTTCTGGACTTTTCCAACAATTTGTTCGGAACTTGTGCATTAGTCTATGATGAATGAATATTATTCTCCCTGTTTTGGGGGTAGGGAGCTGCTGGGGGTTTGAATCCAGGGCCTTGTGCAAACTAGACAAGTGCAGTGTCACTCAGTTTTTCTTGTTTCTAAGAGTTCCAGAAACCACGTCAGTCTACCCCTCGATATTTATAAAATCATTATATCTGAAATACAATTTTAATTCAAATTTATATATTTTATTAAAACAGAAACAGAGCCTTGCTCATTAAAAAATCTCTTGCAGTCTTTTCGCCTACAGATGACTATAGAGAACATGAACCATTTGAAATTCATTCCCCATAAAGACTATACAGCCAACCGCCTGGTCAGTGGACTCCTCCAGCTGCCCAACAACACTTCACTCGTCATTGATGAAACCCTGCTGGAGCAAGGGCAGCTGGACAGCCCAGGTACGCGCACCGAGGCTTCCCTTCTTCTGACGCCCCTCTGGTAAAGTCAGATCTGTTAATGACTTTAAAAGGATGTCTGTGGACAAAGACAAACTCCACAGATATTTCAGAAAAAGTCTTGGCATGTGCATTTCATTAAAGCATAAAGTAATTGTGCTCACCAGCTTTTCTGTTACCATACTCTGAAAATAGTGCAGGAGTAAAATACTAGTTTAAGGGCTTACATGGGACACGGGTTTGCCCTTAATTACCCGTTAGCTCAAAAGGGAAAAATTATAGAAAAATCTAATAGAAAAATCCAATAGAACATTTATGTCTCTCATGTAGATTTTTTTTTCTTTTTTTCTTTTTTCTTTTTTTGAGACAGCGTCTCACTAGCCTTGATCTCTGTAGCCCAGACTGGCTTTAAACTAGCGGTAATCCTCCTGCTTCACCTTCCCAGGTGCTGGGTGTGGTCTACCACCACACCCAGCTAATGTGAGCTTTTAAAAACATTTTTTAGGAGCTGGGAATGTCGTTCAGTGGTGGAGTGCTTGTTTTGCATGTGGGAAGCCCTGGATCCATTCTCCAGCACTACCAAAATCATTCCAACGTTTTTTGGAGGATGTCTGAGAAACACTTAGTAGGTCAGATTATTTGAAGTAATCTCAGTTATGGAGGTGTTATAAAATCATTAAAAAAAAAAAGTACCAGAAATGATGGCATATGCCTGTAATCTCTACTCAAGAGACAGAAGCAGGATTGCAAGTTCAAGGCCAGGCTGGGAGCTTAGTCCCTGTCTGAAAGTAAAAACAATTTTTTATAAAGGCTGGGGATATATATAGCTCAGTGGTAGAGTGCTTGCCTAGTATGCAGCAGGCCCTGGGCTCATTCCTCAGAGCATGCATGCACGCAAAACAAGGAGGCACGCACGCAAAACAAGGAGGTAGAGTTCTTGGATAAATAGCCTCAAAATGACACTTTGCTGCTGATAAGGTCAGGAGGTAAAGAGAAGGAAAAGTGATGTAGACTGGGAAGTAGATTGAAGGAAGAGGCAAGTACAAAATCCTCAAAATTCAGTCCCCTCACCTCCATACAGAAGTTGTTACAGTCTCACCGTGTTCCCTCAGCCTTGTGATCTCACCCCCTAGGAAGTGATCTTCCTTGCTAAGATTCCATTTTTGCCTGGTAGTGTATTAGACACTAGGCGTTAGATTTGGGGAACATTTAGCTTAGTGACATTCAGCTTAGTATAATGATCAGTGCCTCATATCCTTTATATAAGCAGTAGGGACCTCATGGTTTCTAATCCTTAGCAGCTAACCCAATCTGTGTAGGTGATTAAAATTAAGTGATTAAACATATGATCCTGCTCTTGTAGGTGTGCATAATGTGACTGCCCTGAGCAACCTGATAACCTGGCAGAAGGTGGATTATGACTTCAGCTATCACCAGATGGAATTCCCCTGCAGTATCAATGTCCTTATCACCTCAGAGGGGCGCTCCCTCCTCCCGGTACCATGGGTCATTTTTAAGTGGAGGGAGGTTACATTTATGAAAGATAGCTACATACTTATTATTTCTTGGTGGTGATTTATAATAAGGTTCTGTCTTGGGGTGAAAATTTACATCTATCGAGAACTATGTAGCAGCAAATCCCATGATTACCAAAGCTGTTGCCAGAAGCTTCTGTATGTAGGCATAAAAAGTAGAAGCTATCTGCAGATTGCGATTTACTTCCAAGCTACTGTTCTTGCTGCCTGTGGCCCGTTGTTTTCTGCTTGTCTTAGTTGAAAGTATTCTAGAGTTCCTTCTAAAATATCCCTCATCACTTGGTAATGAGTTTTTGCTTTATGGTGAAATTCTGTGCATCAGAATGTCTTGTCAGAGCTCTTAATTCTGAGGATGAGAAATACTCTCAGGCATTTAAAAAGTGCAGTTGTCTGTACAGTAGTGTTCACCTGTGATTGATGAGAAATAGCCTTTGACTAAGAATGAAATAGCTTATTGGTAAGTTTTCTGTGGAAAACTATTAGAGCTTGCTTATCTTTTTATATGCTTATATACCATTGAGAAAACATAAATAACCAAGAAAAAGCTAACTGTAAGTATTGCTATGGCAGTTACAGTGAGTAAAGGTTGAATACTGATTCTTGACCCCCTCCCCGGTAGTATTTAGTGATTTCCTTAGAGCTGATAGTATGCATCCTCCTTAAAATGCAGTGTAGCGTAGGAGCCTAGAAAATTTTATGTGCTATTTTTCTTTTTAGGCAGACTGCCAGATCCACTTACAGCCCCAGCTAATTCCACCCAACATGGAGGAGTACATGAACAGCCTTCTATCCACAGTGCTGCCTTCCGTACTGAACAAATTCCGCATCTACCTGACTCTTTTGAGATTCCTGGATTACAGCATATCTGATGAAATAACGAAGGTACTTTCAGGGTAAATCAAGAATTTCCCTGTGTTGAATTATAGTGTTTAACCCAGTTCACATTTGCTGTGGTTATCAGTAAGGTAAATTTGCTATTTATGTTCTATATCCTGTAGTCTCCAGTTATTCCCTTTTGCTTGAAGCAGGTTGGGTTGGTTTTTGTTTTTGTTTGGTTTTTTTGGACAGGGTCTCTCTGTGTAGTCCATACTGGCTTTAAACTTAAAATCCTCCTCCTCAACCCTCCTGAGTGCTGGGATTACAGGTATGCACCACCATGCCCGAAATTTTGCTTTTTCCTCTCCTGTACTCCCTCTGGTACTCTGGGTACCAGAGTGGTACCCGGAATGGGAGTGTCTGGTACTCCCATTGTGAGTGTGTTGGTGCACTGAATGGTATCCCATAGGTCTTTGAAGTTCTGTTCATTTTTCAATAGTCTTTTTTGTTTGTTTTTTTTTGTTTTTCTTCCAGTACCAAGAATCAAACCCACAACCTTGCGCTTGCCAGGCAGGCACTGTGCCACTGAGCTAAATCCCCAGCCCCAATATTGTCTTTTCTTTCTGTTCTGCAGAATGGATAATCTCAGCCTGTCTTTTGGTTTGCAGGTTTTTTCTTGTGCCTGCTTAAATCTGCTGAGCCCCTCCAGTGAATTTTTTCAAAAATTGGTTACTGTATTTTTCAACTTTAGAATTTCCATTTGCTTTTTTTGTTTGTTTGAGACCAGGTCTCACTATGTAGTTGTCTTGATTACTTTTCTCTTGTTGCTGAGACAAAATACTTGATGCCCAAAATTAAGGAAGGAAAGGTTTGTTTAGCTCACAGTTCGTGGAAGTTTCAGTCTATAGCTGGCTGGCTCCATGGCAGAGGGCAACAGTTCATGGTGGCAGAAGAGAGCAAAAAAAAAAAAAGAGCACAAGGGGAGGAGCTGCGGCAAGCAGCCTCTTTCCCTCCCTTACATTATATGGAAACTACCCACCCCAGGGTGGGTGTAGCACTCATACCTGTGAATCCGTCATAAACTCTAGAAGCCTACCTCATGACTGCATGAGGCTTTCGGGGGACATCCAGACACAAACCGTAACAGTAGTTCAGGCTGGCCTGGACTCAATCGATATATAGCCCAGACTGGCCTCGAACTCAGAGTGATCCTAGTGCTGGGATTACAGGGCTACCACTCCTGGTTATTTGCTTTTTTTGTTTTGGGGGTACCAGGAATCAAACTCAGGACCTCACGCTTGCCAGGCAGGCACTGTGCTACTGCACTATATCCCCAGCCCCTGCTTATTTTTTAACTTTTTTTTCATTGCTGTTTTCTGTTGGGTGAGACATTGTTCTCATGTTTTCCTTTAATTATACATACAGTAGTCTCACCTTATTTAAGAGTGATACCTCCAGAGATCCCTCGGGGGTCCCTGAAACCACAGACAGCACCGGTCCCTGCCTTTGCTGCTTTTCCATCCTGTGTGTATCTTTCACAGTTTAGTTTATGTATTAGACACAGAGATTAACAACAGCTAATAATAAAATAGAATAATTATAACACTGTATTGTAATGAGAGTTAGATGAATGTAGTCTCTCAACTGCCATGGGCAGTCAGCATACCCAGTGTGGCTTGCTAAACAAAGGGATGATTCATGTTCCACGCAGGACAGATCAGGTCAGGGTGAGATTTCATCATGCCACTACTCATCAGAATGGCACATACGGGGGTGGTGTGTATGTGTGCGTGACGGTCTCTTTCCCTAGAGCGTTTGTCAGAAACCAGCAGAATCAAGTACTGATCATCTTGGCTGCCTGAGACACTGTGTAATGGTTGCAGCAAATAACAGGCTCACCAAAAGCCTTATGTGTACAGAAAAGCTGAGGGGTACCTTTGCATTAAGCTACAGCCCAGCGACTTTCCCCGCTTTCAGACATGGTTTTGTTTTTTTTGTACTGGCAGTCGGACTCATGACCTCGTGCTTGCCAGGCAGGTGCTTGCGCCACTGAGCTATATCCCTGGCCCTGAGACATGGTTTTGTTAAGTTGCCCGGGCTGGGCTCAAACATAGGATCCACATGCTTCAGCCTCCCACAGTGCTGGGATTACAGGCACACACCACTACACCCAGCAGCACAATTTAAATGTTATGTTTGCTGGCCTATAATCCCAGCACTCAGAGGCTGAGGCAAGAGGATTGCTGTGAGGCCAACCTGGGCTACATAGTGAATTTAAGGCCAGCCTGAACTACATTGTGAGACCTTGTTTCATAAAACCAAGAAAGGGAGGGAGGGAAGAGGAGGAGAGGAGAGAGGGGAGGGGGAGAAAGAAAAGAAAGAGGGAGGGGGAAAAAAGGCTAGCTTATGTTTATTTCTTTTTTTTTTTTTCCGGTACTGGGAATCGAACTCACAACCTTGCGCTTGCCAAGCAGGCACTGTGCCGCTGAGCTAAATCCCCAGCCCCTATGTTTATTTCTTGACTTTTCCATCAATACATTTAGACTGCAACTGTCCGCAAGTAACTGAAACCTCTTAAAGCAAAACTGCAAATGAGAATAGGTTACTATACATGGTTTCCTCTATGACTGGTGGTATTCAGAAGAGTCAATTCAAAGTCTATTAAGTCTGTTTGGGTTTCCTCATAGTTTCTTTTGACCCTTTTTTCACAGCGTGGGCCATACCTTCTTGTTTCTAATTGACGACTAGACATTTAAAATAGTGCAGTAGCCAGGCGTGCACCCGTAATCCCAGCACTCGGGACGCTGAGCCAGGAAGAACGTTGTGAGTTCAAGTCCAGCCTAGGCTATAAAGTGAGCTCAAGGCCAGCCTGAACTGCATAGCAAGACCCTGTCTCAAAAAAGATAAAAAAAAATAAAATAATGCAGTAACTCTGTTCTAGAAGCCAGATTCTGGGAATTAACCCTCACTAGGGTTTTTTTGTGATTATTGGTTGTTTAGTGACTTTATTAAATCTTATTTTTGGTGCGTGTTTGTTTTGTGTGACTGGACCCAGAGCCTGCTATCCAAGTGCAGTGCCACTGAGATCCTCTGCCCCCACCCCCGGCAGCTGTCTCATTCTGCAGCTTTTCTTTCCACTTCAGGCTTTTGGTGAGCCTGTTATTTGCTGCAGCTATTATACAGTGTGTCAGGCAGCCATGATCAGCTCTTGCTTCTGATGGTTTCAACAACAGCTATGGGGAAAGAGACTGTCATCCCAGGCATCCTCCACATCAAGTTAAATAAGGACAGCCTTGCACATGGGTTCCTCCAGGAAGTCACCACGTAGTTCAGATGGTTGGTGACAGTTCCCCGGGGTGGCGTTGAAGGAACCACGGCCTGGAGCTGCTGGTTCTCAAGGCTGTTAGCTGACACGCAGGGAGAGGTGGGCTGTGGGAACATGGCAAATTCAGAGGCCATAAAACTCAACATTTCTCCCAAGAATCACCTGTTTTGCTCACATAAATGCTCTGCACATTGCTTATTTCCAGATTTTGAAAAGGCTGATTGACCATCATTCTCTGAAACCCACTCTTCCATTTAAAGGCATTGTGTTTATTACACAGCTTGCACAGCCTTCTCAAGTGAAATTTGAATTTTTAGAATATCATGGTCTGCAGCCTTTTTCACATAGGGAATCTTCTGTATGTTTTCACCCATGTCTCATTTGTCTACAAGGCAGACACCATCATTTTTACATCAGCAAGCAGTTGGTGTATCTTACTCCTCACAAAAATAAGGAAACGATCATAAAGTATCTTGAAGTTTTAAAGGAGGACCCTAACCCTGAAGTACATTTACTCTTTTGATAAAGGCTGTTGAAGATGATTTTGTGGAGATGCGCAAGAACGACCCCCAGAGCATCACTGCTGATGATCTCCACCAGTTGCTTGTGGTAGCTCGGTGAGTAGTCCAGGCTCTTAATTGCTTTTTCTGTAAGTCTCCTGATATGCAGCAATGGCTGAGGCAGACCTCAAAAATACAAAAGAGCTTTTCTTTGAGGAGGAATGGTTTGGTCAGTGGTCACCTCAGGGCAGCATGTTCTCTAAGCTTCGTGAAGTCCTAACTCTTCAGGGATTCTCTTGGAGAACTCTTAAATTGGCTCTTGACGTGTGTGTAAATGCCAGATAATACTGCCTCTTAACTTGGGCTGTGTTTTTCAAAAAAAAGTATTTCTAGCCAGGTGTGGTAGTGCACCTGGTAGTTTCACCTATATCTCAGCATTCTGGAGGCTGAGGCAGGAGAATCACCACGAGTTTGAGGTCGGCCTGGGCTACACAGTGAGTTTAAGGCCAGCCTGAACTGCATAGCAAGACCCTGTCTCAAAAATCAACAAAATAAGTATTCTTACGTCTTAAAACTTACTTAGCATCCTAGCTGTAGACTTAAATTTGTTTATGTTTCAAACCAGGTTTCTTTCTCTCAGTGCTGGTCAGACAACACTGTCACGAGAACGATGGCTGAGAGCCAAGCAGCTAGAGTCACTAAGAAGAAACAGGCTTCAGCAGCAGAAATGTGTGAATGGAAATGAACTTTAGAGTTCCGGTAACCATGAAGATTGATTGGCAGATGGTAGCCACATTACTGTAAAATTCAAATGTCATTTGTACCACATTGTTTTATAGATAATTTGTATCAGAAACCAATGACTTTTCCTGAAGTCAGGCCTGGTAACATCTAAAGTTTATATGATACCTCAGTAAGGGCTTTTACCTTACTGATTTTATGGAGCTTTTGAAGTTTGTTTTATAATTATATAAATCAGTTACAATGTACAAAAATGTATTTGATATTAAAGTTTCATAATGATGATGTTGCTGATTATACCATTTCCTTAGCTGCAGCAAAGTCATAGGCCAGACTGTTGAAATGCTGTTAACTTCATTTGAAGAAAACTGTTGCAATTTCAAAGCCGAAGGAAGTTTGCACTTGAGATGTCTGTGTCTCTCCATTTAATAATGGGTCTGAGTATGTTCAGTAGTCCACATTTGGGGAATGGGGCAAACATGCCATAGATTCACCATGTGAGACTCCAGGACAACTGGCAACCGACAGCAAATTCTTCCACTTAGCAGTTAACAGCCTAAAAAACTAGTTATTTACACAGAAGTGGTTCCCAAACTTGAATTTCATGGACCAGCAATATTTTCTAAACAGGGGAAGAGGGATAATGTTGCCAATTTTTTGATATGTAATCTGGAAGAAATCACATTATCATAAAAGGGTAAAACTCAGCCCAGTGTGGTGGCACATACCTGTAATCCCAGCATTCTGCGAGGCTGGGGCAAGAAGGCTGGAGTTCAGACCAGGTGGGCAACTTAGTGACTTTCTTTTTTTTTTTTTGGTTTTGGTTTTTCTCCGGTGCCGGGAACCGAACTCATGACCTTGCGCTTGCCAGGCAGGCGCTTTGCCGCTGAGCTAAATCCCCAGCCCCCCAACTTAGTGACTTTGTCTCAACATGAAAACATGAAAAAGGCCTGGGATGTAGCTCAGTGGGAAGTCCTAGGTTCAATCCCCAGTATACCCCACAATGGTTTTGTTTGGGTTTGGTTTTTTCCCAGATCAAAAGGAAGTTCTTTAAATGGAATAAATGTAGCTTTTTGCAGAAAACTACACTGTCTTCATTTCTCATTATATCCCAGTGCATTCGGAATCACGGTTTTATAGGATTCACATAAAGGAACACTGCCCCAGGAAGTTTCACCTAAATATGACAAAAAACATAGCAAACTTAAAAAATAATGCCTTTTTTAGAAAGTCTGGTTTTTGACAGTGCTGCGCATCAAATCCGTAGCCTCTCACAAGCTAGGCAAAGCCTGTACCAGGGGTGGCGAACCTGTGGCACATGTGCCACAGCCGGCTGTTTATCATCATTGAAAGCTCTCAAAGGTTTGCCATCGTTGGCCCTATACCGGTGAGCTACTTCTCCAGCCCAGAAAAAAAGCTTATTTTCCTGATGTCATTCAGTTCCTTGAGGCTATTAGATTTTGAGTTTTATGTAAGTTTACCAATTCCTAGTGTATTACATCACATAAGTGATCAGCCAGTACAGTAAAGGCCTGAGACAATTACAGGTAAGCTTTCCCCAGACTGTTTTGATATATCAAACAAAAATACCACCCACAGAGAGCAAATTAATGTGCTATAGTGACATAATTGTGGCAACAAGAATCTTCAGAAAGGTTAGAATATTACTTTTTAAAGACATCAGTGTGTATAAAGATGAATTTATTTCTGTCAGTGTAGTTACCTAGGTGGAAACAAATCAAATGACTCCTTTTTTCCCATAAAGAAGGCTTACATTGACATTGCTAACCAAGGAAACAGGGTCAGCCTTGAAGAATCAAGGAATTCATTATGCTTAGTGAAGGGAAGTAAAAATTAGCTAGTTGTTCAACATTCTTTTCCTAAATTCAAATCTATTTTTATAAACTAATGTAAATAATGTTTATATTAGAATTCTAACTGGTTTTCATTTTTATAACTGGTAGACTTAAACTTTTAGAAATAAAATGAAGGCTCAATTGGATTTGTGAGAGTGAAATAGATTTTGTCCTAGAACAAAGTAGTAGCTGCCATTGTGTCTAACTGTGCCAATGTAAAATGTAATCTACCAAAGAGAAATCATAATTTTGCTTGGTCTTGCAGAAAAGTTCCAATGAAAGAACCCTCTTTGCAGTAAATAAACTTTCCCAAACTACTAGTACCTTGGGCTGTTTTTTTTATGAATTCTAAGATTCAGTGACCTATGTAACAGTGTGGGAAAGCCCCATGTTCTTAGAAAAACAGTACAAGGGTAAATTTAAGGACGGGAGTATACAGGATGGCGTTCGACCCAAGTTAGTTTTCTCCTTTGCCTGTACATGTGGATGTTCTAGTTTGTTGCTCTAACTTAAGGTAAGCTGTTAATCCTGTTTGAACAATGAGAAAATTGAACAGATATTTATACAGTATTTTCCCGTTTGGAACTAAACTGCCTTAAGATAACTAGTTTTCAGAAGTCTCTGGAATTCATGTTTCTGGAACATGAACATGCATTATTTTCTCACGTTGACTTGTACTTTCTCTGGTGTTGTGGAATAATTTTCAAGACCCAAAAGTTGGTAAAAGAATAAAGCAGTTTTGAATATATGAAATTTTAAATGTTTTGTGATTCAGTTTCTAATTTTTAAAATCATGAGAAACTTTACAGTAAAATAACTGAAAAAGTTCACAAGTGTTCAGTTATCAGGTTACCTTACTTTTTTATCTAAAATCAAATCCTAGCCAGGCATAGTGGTGCTTACCTATAATCCAAACCCTCGGGAGGCTGAGGCATGAGCACTGCTGCAAGTGCGAGGCCAGTCTGAACTACATAGTGAAACCGTCTCAAATAAAATCAAGCACTTAAAATGTTATATAAGGAATTCTCAGACACCGTCACTTTAAATTACTGGTACTTTAATAGTCACAAGATTTGACACTTCAAAAAAAATACCACTAATAAATAACAAAAATGGAATGCTTATCAAAGTTAACAACAGACATAACATTCAGCTGAGAATCACTTCAACAGAGTAAGGCTCTAAAAATACCAGAGAAACCAACACTTGCCGGACTGCTGTGCAACCTTCTTTCTGTGTGGGTTGTTATACAGGAGGCTCTCTTGATTAGAGTTAGCATCATACAACCTGTTTTCACACAGCAGTGTTTCAACTAAATTTTCAGTAGTTGGGATAGTGTGCCCAAAATGTTGAGGAATGTTCTGGAAAAGTTAAAACTTGAAGACTTCCAGAATTTCTAGTAGCCAATGCATTTTTAAAAAGAGCAAGATCAATTAGGTACTGCCAGATACAGGCGATGTACTAGGATTACTCTATAACAGGCAAGTTAGTGCACCTCAGTTTTGAAGACCACAGGCAGCAGAATAATCCGTTCAAGTAGAATATGGGTAAAGTTAGGATCAAATGATTCTTTAACTGTAGCATCGGTAACCCTCAGCTCTTCACAGGGAATGGTTAAGCCATCAAAACAACTTACTTTCATATGCTTCTCCATACTAAGTTCACTAAAAACTAAATGGTTTACTTTGTAGACTACATAGGAATGAACTGACAGAAATGCTACTTTCAAATGGGCCCCTTGTGTCTACTTCCTATACTTCACCCCCCGCCCCCCAAAAACTACTTCAGAATCTGTACCAAAATGCCTTGTTCCTGAATTACTTTCAAATGAATAAACTGCTCTGTAGTTCTGTAGTGTATATGCTATGCAGATCTAGGATGACACTTCCTAGCGTCTTGGCTCTCAGACCTGGAAATCCGCTGAAGTTCTGATGCCTCTGAAAACCCTTCCCAGTAACCAGAATTGGTGATCCCTAGATTCAAACAGTAAAAGTTAAAATAGCCTAATATGTGGAAATTTAGAATTTTCAAATAAAATCCACAAGACTGTGGCTAAAATCTAAATCTGGATTATTCGTGTCTGGCATTGTGTAAACATATTTTTAAGTTCATTTTGTTGGACTTCATTAACTACTTCAGGTTCTGCAGGACTCTTCTGAACTTTTGCTACTGCCAGGTTTATCCCATGGGTTAACCCAGCTTGGGTAATACTGGCAACCTGGACCATGGAGCTGCGAATCTTTGCAAAGGGAGAGACTGCTCTGCTGCTACTGCTCTCAGAAGGGGAGGGAGTTACACGAAGCCCTGCCTCAAGTTCCACGCCAAGACCAGAACTAGGGGTCTTCTGAGAGAAAACTGAGTGAACTGGTTCAACTGACAAAAACTGGGGGCCTGTCCCAGAAGACACATCTAAATGAGATGGCCGAGAAGGTGTCTGTTCCATTGATTCTGATTGAGTTTCTTCATTAGAAACTTGATTGGTCATTTGATTTCTTTCCTCACTAGCTTGCTGTGATACAGACCTGGCCTGTGACAGTTCAGTCATTTTGTTTTGTGCATCTTGGACAAACCTGTGGCAGTAAATATCCATAGGCTTAGCAAAGCCAGCGTGTATGTTGTCAGCAGAAGGACTCTTGTTCAAAGGAGACTCCTGGCCTCTGCCAAGCCCACTTCCATAAGCAACAGTAACCTCTGCAGGAGCATGAATGCTAATATCAGTGCTGCTGATAGACTGAGAGCGACTGCCTAATCGAGGTGCTGAAGCAATAATACCACAACTAGGAAGAACATAATCTATCGGCCCTACACTCTCTAAAGAATTAGCTAGCTGCTTGTCCTCATCTGACTTAGAGCTGGTAAGGAATTCATCAGAGTGGTATGAGTCATCTGAAGACATGTCCTCATCAGACTCTCCCTGGACTTTATTATCTATCACTCCTGAGTTTTCTATAGTCTCAAGACTACTATCTGATTTCCAAAGGTTGACTTTTAAGTTTGGTTTTAGAAAATTAACTTTCATTTCAGGTTTTGTAAAGTTTCCTAATTTTCGCAGGTTGCCAATATTTACATTGGATTTGGTCTGTTTCACTTTTTGATTTAGAGAGGAAAATTTGCTCATTAAAAAATTCTTCCCCTGGGCCAAAGAGCCTTGGTTTTGAGATCTGATACCAATGATTTCTTCATGAGGTTTACTGCTCTTCCTGTAAATTAGAAGAAAAACGTGTTAGTTCCCCGTGGAATCCAATATACCTGTTCTAATTAATATACATGAAAGTGCTTTATTTAAGTTGATCCCAATTTTTCTTGAAAACAATGCATTGCTAACATCTGATACATCAAATAATCCACCCCCTGAGCTTGTTTTGTCTCAGCAATGAAAAAAAAAGAGCTGACACAGACACCAGCAGGCAACAGAAGTATATGAACTATAGATGTAACTTTAAATTTTCTAGCAGCCACATGAAAAAGCAAGTGAATTAACTTTAATAACATTTAACTCAATGTATACAAAATGTTATTTCAATATGTAATCAATATTAAAAGGTGATTAATACTCCTTTTGTTGCACCAAGTCTTTAAAACAGCCAGTGTGGCACAGTACGTATAATTACAGGACACCTAAAGCAGACTGGCCACATTTCACAAGCTACCATTCTGGGCAGTGCAATTCTATCACATAGCCAATGTAAACCACCACAGCAAAGGCCTTGCTGGCCACAGGTAGCATCTTAAGTGTAGCATCAAGGAAAGATCGTAAGGAAATCTTAACAGGAGGAGTACACTCACCTCTCCAGTTTTCTCTCAATTATGGGCACATCCAGCCCCACAGCTTGCTTAGTGATCTGCAACATCTCTGCGATGCACTGAAGGGTGTCTGAAACCCAAATGTAACTGCTTGTGAGTGTCTCCAAAAACACACAAAATACAGCCATCCTAATGTACACATGCTGATCTGCAGTCATATACTTAAATATAAGTTTATCTGCTGCAATTTATAGAAAATTGCTACTTGTTCCCCTCAGTAAATCAAAATCTTCTACAGCAAATCTTTAACAGGAGAGTAAAGCACAAGAGCAAACAACTGGAATTAGAAGTTTGTTGTAATTCACGTTTGTCCAGGTAATGCGCCAGATGCTGTGGCAACAGCTGTGGATGATATTGGTGGGGGGCTGCTCCTAAGAGTTCACGGGCAGGTGGGAAAGCCTAAGCACCCACACGGCTTTGTACAGAGCCACACACATTGAGAGCTGCTGCCACACAGTCCCTTGCCAGAAACTCCCTAATACATCCAAAGGAACTCCCTGTACTCCTGGGAATAGAATAGCCACTTGAAGTCTCAGGTCATAAACCTGTTCCCTGCATCAGTTCTCATGCCACTAGCGGTAGTACGTAATGTCCCAATTCCATCTGAATTTACATGGGCACATATAAAGTTATCATGGAATACTTTCCTCTTTTTTACCTTTTCCATCTTCTTCTGGATTACGTGGCACAGCTCTCAGTGTGTGGAAATAACCACTTGCCTCTTTATATCGGTAGTGCAATCGCATACAGGAAAACTTCGGCTTACCAAAAAGAGTGGGTTCAGGACCTAAAAGACCCAACAAATACAAGTAAACTACATAATATTCCTTTTCTTCTATAACTTCAAAAGATCAACATTTATCAAATGGGCATGTAGCACATTTTTCTTCATAATCTAAATAAGAACCATACAAAACACAAGCTTATCACATCTATCAGAGGCTATAAAAAAATCTTCAGTTTCATTTTACTTTCTTGATTGCTGGAGTTATCTTAATATGGGAAAAAATGAAAGGAATATGATTAGACCATCCACTAATCTCTAACGAATAGAAAGGAAGTCTGAAGATGCAGACTACTTGGAATATCCCTTTCTAAGTTCTAACATATGGTATACCAGTTGCTTAAATAATCTGACCCACACGTGGCAGGCAACAGTTCTACTGCTGAACCATCAGTGCAACCAACCTGACCTGTGCTTGGAAGCAACAGCATCTGACTTCTTTTGAATTGGTTAGTATGTTAAAATTTACCTATTTCTATTTTTTCCAGGTTTTCGAGACTTAGTCGTTGATACTGGTTTACTTTATCCACTTCATCATCATAACTAGAGAAAGAGTAAAAAACAGATTAAAATCAAAAACATACTTAGCTTGTCAGGTAAAGTAAATGCAGTTACAATCTTTCCCAGCTCAATACATTCTGGAGTAAAGAGTTAAAAACATTTTCAAAACTAGATTAAACAAAAATAATAGAAACAGCTGAAGTAAATTGGTTTATAGATCTTACACGAAAAAAGAAATCAATTACAATGCAAAAATAATTTGTTGTATAAAAACCTTCATGAAAACAAATCTAAAATGAAAGCAAAATACACACACACTCTGAAACCATCTAGAAATAATACAGTAGAAAACCTGATATACAAAATCAAGAATGGAAACTGCATATCATCTATGTCAACAGGTATCAGAAATGACCTCTAAAAACTGATAGTTCAAACAAAGCCAAAAATAAGGTGAATGGTTATGTAGAACATAAATTAAAATTCTATTCTGGTGAAGTATAAGGAAACAGGTATTCTGCTAGTGACTGATAATTGGTAATCTTTCTGGAGACATATCTGAAAACACCTTTAAAGTCACATAATTCCATATCCCTGTAGGCAAAGAGAAGCTAATGTATGTGTACTATCTATATACAGATAGCTGCGGCATTCTCAATAGCAAATACTGCAGGTAGTGATGCCTAACAATGAGCAAACACTTAAATATGGTATGAGTAATATAAACAATGGCATATGGCCATTAATGATAAAAATATACAGAGTACATCAAAACCAGGAAGATACAAAACATATTATATAAACATACTAATTAATAACTCTAAAATAAAAATTTCAAACTGATAAAGGTAAGTCACTCCTATCAGCTAAAAGGGTTCAATTAAATTTCACAAATATATAATAAAACCAGATTCTTAAATTTTTAATGATTTCTAGAAAGGAAATTTACTCAGGTTAACAATACTAAATTAAAAGCTTTAAATCAATAAGCAACTTACTAGGCCACGTAGTAGGCAGAGTTAGAAAGCAGTAACAGCACGTCCACATCTCTATGAGTAGCATCAATGAGGCTAAACAAACACGACAAAGGGAATTAAGTATTTTCATTTTCATCTGCATTTTCTGCCAAGCATACTCACACAGCATGGCCACTTATGAAAAAGACTGGCCCGTGGAAAAAAGAAAACCAAATTATCAATGAATTATGCGTACTTCTGTAATTAATGTAATCTATCTACTTGGAAAAATTTTTAAATAAGAATCAGATTTGGGACATGGGGGAGGTGGAACGAAGAACTGGAGCTGAGGGGAGGTCCCTTTATAGACAAGCAGCCAGGAATGGGGAGTCTTCAGGGGAAATGGGATCCTGCAAGTGAGGAATTACAGGATGCTAAAAAAGTAGTTATTTGGAAAAAGGAAAACCTGAGACTGAGAAGGGAGAAATGGTAGATATCTCACATTACCTAATCTCCAAATAACACGCTGTACATTTAGAATACGTCAAAATTCAGGAAAAATTTTCCTTAAGGCCATTCTGTCGTATTTATACCCACTCTAAATATTAAATAAAGGTTAGAAACCAGATTTTAATAAACCATTAACCAAAACTACCGTAAAACATACATTCTTGTAGTATTACTTATAATAGTCAATAAATAACAGGCAGCATCTGAACTCAAATGAAACTTTTAGTCTAATATTAATCTAATGTTAATAACCTTCCCATCAAAAGGTGTAGATTAATCTGTTTTTAAAACTGGTCTTGAAATTCCACTATAAGAATGGACATTTCTGCCTTAATATTTCATACCTATTCACTAGACCTTATCAGAATGCTATTGCAAAACAAATAGTGAAAAATATCATTTGTAGATGGAATTTAAACTGTTTCTTAATCTGCATAAGAATGAGGTCATTGCTTAATGGGTACTGCAGGCAAGGACAGATTTACTAAAATCTTAAACTGCAGGTTTTTACATCAGCAGCACCTTCTTGTAGCACAATTCTAACAGTCTTATCTAAAATTCACAAATTTACCTCAATTTTCACCTAATATACTGAAAAACAATGAACACGATTCTACAATCCAATAAAATATTGATTCTAAGAGGTATAACCTGATCATTATGCAAGTACTTGATGGTGAAAAAAAAAACCATAAAATCAGTGATCCTGCCAGCTTCTCTGAGAATACCAAAGGAGGTAAAATATAGCTCAGTTTTGTACCTGGATACTTACCTGCATTCTGAAAATTGTTGCTTGGGCCACGCCATGAAAATCACATCACGACACATATATTAATATGAAGTAAATTCTACTCCTACTAATTACAGTGTTACTTTCACCCTAGCATTCTAATTTGGAATTTTAGTATTTACATCGGTCAAACACAATACTCAGTCAAAAACACTATATTCTTAACGAAAAGCACTTGGCACGGAACACGCAGTCAAAAAATGTCAGCCCTCCCCCCACCCGCATTTTTACTGAAGTCTTAGCTGCAGTAAATATTTAATAACCCTCCCAAGCCACCCTCCCCTCTAAAGAAAAAGAAAAGCACTTTTAGTACGGACAAGAAAGAAAGAAGAAAAAACCCTGTAGACACTTCCCCACCCCCCACCCCCCAGCGTTTGCAGCTCCTGAAGCTGCTCTAGTCGTTTTTGTTTTCCCGCCACTGAGGCAAACCCTCCTTCCACACTATGAAGACAAAAATTGCCAGCACCACATGAAGCCCGACCACTGCGACAATCGTCGCGTAAAAGGCGCTGTCTTCAGGGGACATTAACAACAGACTTTGGAAAAGAAGTAATTTACAGGAAAAATATAGCCCGACAGGTACTTTAACCATAAGTCCTGCAAAAAGGAGGAAAATCTTAAAAGTCATAGCTACAACACCGTCAGTCTTGGGCTCGGCAGCATTGGCGGCGGCAGCCCGCTGGGCAGGTGGTGGAGGCCTGTGGGAGCGTGGCATGGTCAGTCTGTCTGTCCGTCCGTCCGCCCGTCCGTCCGTCCGTCCGTGGATGCCTCGAAGCTCAGTCAAGACCAGCTTGTACCGATCTCGCGCCTGCAGCAAATGCGGCGAATGCGGCAACCGCTATGCGGCCGCGCCAAGTACCGCCCACCACATAGGTCTAGCTCCCGCCCCCCACTTCCGGTTGCGGCTGGCAGCCAATGCGCAGGCGCACTCCGTCCTGCGCAGACGGTGCCCTCCATGGAGGGCACGGACCCAGGCCCGCAGAGGAGAGGTGCCCGGGGCTGCGGGGGGGCTCCCGCGAGAGTTGTCTCACGCCTTTCTCGTGGTCTGTGCCCGTGGGCGCCGGATGTGGTGGGCGGGGGAACCGCTGTCGCGCCATTCCTAGACACCATCACATGCCTGATGATCAGTGGCTAACACCCACCTACGCACTGTGGAAACCGGGCAGACAGGGGCAGTTGAGTTGGGGTATAGGGCGTGAGATGCGCAGGGATGGCGCAAAGGATTGGTTTTGCCAAGATGCTAAAGAGCAGGTCCTGTTTCCTTTCCATTTAAGACTTATCTTTCCTGCTGTCACCGAAGTCAGACTTTCGGGACAACAGGGGCGCATGGGGTTGTTAGGGGGAGAGGTGGGAAGGGACACAGAAGGCCAGAGAAACCTGCCTGCACAGCTGCCGCAGCTGTGCGGAAAGAAAGGGCTCACAGAGCACGGATCGCCACGCTGGACAGCTCCCGCCAGAGCCGGGCTGACGGTGTGTTCTGCGCACAGCCCAGCCTACAGGGACAGCAGTGAGGCGCTGTCTGCGGTGCAGAATTTAAGGGACGGGCAAGGCAGTCATCAGGACAACTCAGAGCAGTATTCCCAATTTTGTTGTTCGGTTTTTGTTTTGTTTTGTTTTTGAGACAGGATCTCACTAGGTGGTTCAGGTTGATCTTGAAGAACTTATTATTGAGAACATGTTGGCCTCAAACTCGTGGTGATCCTCCTGCCTCAGCCTGCAGACTACTGGGATCACAGATGTGCACCATCATGCCCAGCTGGAGTGATATTTTTTAAAAATCAGAATAGATGCAAAGGTACAATGCAGAAAATGCCAAAAATTTAAACAGGATCCACTCCTACATTTGTATAATTTTGTCTTATTTGCCTGACTTTGGCCTCAGAAAAACTTTATTTAGAACTCAACAGCAAACAGACAATCCAATTTAAAAACAGAGAAAATATTTAAACAGACATTTTGGTCGGGTATGGTGGCCAAGGCCTGTAATCCTAGCACACAGGAGGCTGAGGCAGGAGGATGGTTGCAAGTTCGAGGCCAGCATGGGCTACATAAGTGAGTTCAAGGCCAGCTTGAACTACACAGTGAGGCCCCCATCTCAAAAAAGACATACATACACACATAAATACTTTTTTCAAATGAGGTCACAGAAAAAGTCAACAAGCACAAGAATCCTCAGTATCATTTGTGATTACATGAAAGAACCACAGTGAGATATTAGTTCACACCCACTAGGATGAGAATCCCCTGTAGTGGGGACTGAACCAAGCCTTCCCACTAAGCTAGATCCCCAGCCCTCTTACATTTTAAGACAGGGTGTCACTAAGTCTTTGTTATGCTTTGTGTCTAGCTGTCCCCACAAAGACTCATGCAGCCATAGGGGACAGGCTTTTCAGAGGTGGCTGAACCTAGAGTTTGTGACTGATTCATGGTCCAATGCTAGGATTGAGGGTGTGAGTATTACACCCGCCCTAAGCGGTAGCTTGCATACAATATAAGGGACATTACTTGCTTTTGCTGTCTTCCACTGCCATGAACTGTTGCCCTCTGCCATGTGCCACTGCCTTGGAGTCAGTTGATTATGGACTGAAATCTCTACTAAGTGTGAGCTAAATAAACCTTTCTTCCTTAAACCTCGAGTATCAGGTATTTTGTCTCAACAATGAGAAAAGAACGGGAGAATTTGGTACCAGAGAAGTGGGGCCCTTGCGTGACATTTACCTGGTCATGCAGTTCAACAGCCTTCAGAACTTGCTTGTGGGAAGGGAAAGAGTTATGAAAGGTTCCCAGATGCCAGCTGAAAAAGCAGAGCTGGAACACCCGAGGCTGTATTGTATGGGAGATTTTGGTCAAAGTTCAGAAGACAAGAAAGCCGGTAAAGACCAGGTTCAGGAGGTTTCTGCTGGGAAGAAGGACTGCACTGGCTGTTAGACTCCAGATGATATATATGGCAGAAAGTTTGTCTGCATTTTGCACATGTCCAGAGACTGCCTGAGATTGAGATTAAGGGTGGTGAACTAATTAATTTTGCCAAAGAACTTTCAAGGCAGTTGAATATTGAAGCAGTGACAAGGCTACTGTTGGGAGCTTTTAGTCAGATCTATGTTGAAAATCAAATGCAAAGAGCCCAGCAGAACGACTTAAAATGTTTTGAGTTTGGCCAGAAAGGAAACTCCAGTAACGAGGTGGACTGCAAAGATAAAGCAGAGGAGATCTTGATTGCTGTAAAGGAACAAGAGAACAGAAGAGATGATCTGAGCAGATCACAAGAAACAGCTGAATCTACAGTTTGTGATGGATTCTTGGTCCAATGCTAGGATGAAGGATGTGAATGCCAGGGGGAGAAGCCTCCATACAGTATAAGCGGGAGAAAGAGGCTGGTCCCTTCTTTTCCTTGCTTGGTTTGCTGTCTTCCACCACTACAAACTGTTGCCCTCTGTCAAACCACCTGGCCTTGGAACCAGCCAATTATGGACTGAAACTTCTACAAACTGTGAGCTAAAAAACTCTTCTCCCTTTAACTTTGGGTGTTGGGTATTTTGTCTCAGCATGACAGAAAAGCAACTCAATAGGTAAGACAGTCTCTAATTCTCCCAGGCTGGACTTGAACTTCTGATCCTACCCCAGTCTCCTAGAATGCTCAGATTACAGGCATGCACCACCATGCCCAGCTGACAAATTTTGTTGAGAGGAAAATAAGTGTTGGAGAAGACTGGAGAATTACATCCTTCACATTTTGCTGGTACACATTTAAAATGATA
Source organism: Chinchilla lanigera (assembly GCF_000276665.1). Taxonomy (NCBI): domain Eukaryota; kingdom Metazoa; phylum Chordata; class Mammalia; order Rodentia; family Chinchillidae; genus Chinchilla; species Chinchilla lanigera. The sequence continues at coordinate 631,199 of NW_004955551.1, read as the reverse complement.
CAGTTATGGTGGAACATAGTTTAGCAGTTTCCCCAAAAAGAGTATTACCAAGTTATCTAGCAATGTCTAATCCGAAGTATATACTGGAAAGAACTAAAAACAAGTGTTCAACAAAAACTTGAAAACAAATGTTCATAGCAACACTATTTATAATGGCCAAAATGTGAAAATAACCCAAAAGCCTATCCACAGAGGAATAAACAAAATGTGTTATATCCACTCAATAGAATCCTATTGGAATGAGATTTTGGTATATACCACAATGTGGGAGAGCACAAAAACATGCTAAGTGAGGTCGGTCAGTCACATAAAGCCATATATTTTATTATCCACTTATTCAAAGTGTTCAGAAGGGCATACAAACCTCACAAGATAGAAATAATTAGTGGTTGTTTAGGGCTGAGAATATATGCAGCATAGGGTATGATAACTACAGTGTACAAGGCTTCTTGTGATGATGAAAATTAAATGTGTGAGTTCAGCTTACCTTGCAAGGAAGGAAGAGTGTGCTCTACTTTTTTTGGAAGCACTCCCCATCAATACATCCCAAATATAGCAGTGAGCAAATGGAAGGATGTTCTGACCTTTGCTACCTAGCACATGCTAGCACATATTAGATAGCATAGGAATATGTAGTTTAGTGGTATAGTGCTTAGTATGTGCAAGGCCCTGAGTTCAACTATAGTACTACCTATATGAATGAATTAATGACAGGACTGTAAATCAAACCAAGAACAGAGTGATCTTACAAAATAGCCAGCATTAGAAATAAACATTTTGGGCTGGGTATGTAGCTCTGTGGTACAGTGCTTGCCTGCATGCATGAGGCAAGTCAGCGAGTTAGACTGGCAGAGGCGTAGAGGGGTGGACATCAAGAAATAAACCTTTTGGTTTTCCCACTTTCATTTACCCCAAAGTTGAAACAAAAAAAGTGATCTAAGGACTTTTAAAAATTGAGGTACAGGGCTGAGGATGTAGATCAGTGGCACAGTGCTTGCCTAGCATGTTATAAAGCCCCGGCTCCAATCCCTAGTACCAAAATAAATAAATAAAAATTGAAGTACAAAATTAAAACTCAAGCAAAATGTAGGTGTTACTGCAATTATATCTGAAGAGTAACTTAAAGCTGGCTCACTTCCTGCCTCATAGGCACCCAGAGGGAGGCCCCCCGGTGCACAGGGAGCCATGGGCAGGGAGTGCTGGTCTTCTGGCTGGCTCACTTCCTGCCTCATAGGCACCCAGAGGGAGGCCCCCCGGTGCACAGGGAGCCATGGGCAGGGAGTGCTGGTCTTCTGGCTGGCTCACTTCCTGCCTCGTAGGCCACCGGAGGGAGGGCCTCCGGCACACAGGGAGCCATGTGGCTGCGAGCGCTGTTGCGCGCCGGCCTTCAGGCAGGCCGCCGCTGCTCAATTGAGAACTATCATGACACAGAGAAACATGACACAATTGGCCCACCACGAACCGGCTGCAGATGCCCACCTAAGGAGGTGTGTGAATCATTCAAACATGGAAAAACCCCTGGGAATACATGCTATATAATGGGCCACTCTTGTTCTTGCCATTGAGAACCAGAAAGGTCTAGAGTCAGCAGAGGAGCAGCTGCTGAACAAGGACTTGGAGAACATGAGAATGCAGACTAAGCCCGAGTGGTCAGAGGTCCTGTGGACTGGGGTCATGAGAGCCGCTCGGAAGCTGTGAACCAGGAGGACCTTGCACAATACCTGCGGAGACTCCCTGGAAGCCATTCTTCCCCTGACAGTACAGGCTGTGGTGGAGCTCCGGAGAAGTCTGCAGCAGGATTCCTGCTGCCTGTGCTGACAGTTGGGGAGAGGACACTAACTGGTTGTGGGGTCCCAATGCGATGGGAGGCTGGAGAGAAAACGCTACAAAAAATGGCTTTCGCCCCAGACGGCTCACTTGATTTTTGACAACCCTTAGGCTGTAACTGCTTGTTAGATCCTTCTTGTGTATCTCTGTTTTCCTGAGAAACCACTTCTAAGATACCAACATGTATTACAGCAGTCATTGATATTTTCCTACTAATCTATCCATAACTCTGTAATGTTTGTATTGTTCCTATCCTATTTCATAAATGGATGCATGTTTATTATTATGTGTTTCCTACAACAACCATTGAGAATAGTTAATGATTATTCAATAGGTCACTCATGTATAGTTCTATTTATTTTCTTTTGAAGATACCTAAGTAGAGTACAACAACTATTGATAATCTCCTACCTCTTTTGTCTGTAACTCACTATTATTTGTCTATTTGTTTTCCTGAGAAACTATCTTGTAGATAACAATATGTAAAATAATAACCATTGATAATTTCCTACCACTTTGTCTGTAATTTGGTAAGCCCCCCCCCATTATTGTTATCCTTCTTTTACTCTTTAAAATTAAAAAAAAAAAGAGTAACTTAAAATACTATATTACTTAGAATTGGAGATGTAGCTCAGTACAAAGGTCTTGTGTTCAATCCCTAGTATCAAAAATATTCCACAAAAGAACAAAACACCAAAAAAATCCCCAAAACCTACCTCTTTTTGGTGCTGTATTAAGTTGGATTGCTTCTGTTTATAAAAACTACCGAAGCACATGAAACTCCAATATTGAGCCAGGTGTGGTGGTACAGGCCTATAATTTCCACACTCTTGGAGGCTGAGGCAGGAGGATCACATGTGAGCATAGCTTGGGAAACTAGTGTCTTACCAAGACCCTATCTCAAAAAGAGGGAGCGGGGCTGGGGATGTAGCTCAGTAGGAAGGGCCCTGGGCTTAAACTCCAGCACCACACATACATACACAAAAATCACATGCTATATTAAAATATTTCATTACTGAGATTTTAGCACCCTCTTAATTTTGCCTTAGCCTGCCTTAGCACAAGCCCTATCCTATACCAAAAATTGCCATGTACCATGCATCCATGCTCATAGTTTTATGGATAATTTAGCAACATCAGAAGGTTAAGCAGGTTAGCCAATAGAGCATCACTCCAACTCACCTGGGATCACAATCAATAAGGGCCCAGCCCCCATGGAACTTTTCATCATCAGGCAGTAGTAACTTCATGTAGCTTTGCAGAAGCTGACTAATCAGTTCTTGGTGGCTTCTCTGGCTTTCTTTATGCAAAGCTTCATGCTCTTTCTCCTTGGTAAATATGGAATAAAGATCTTCTGTCACTGGAATGCCTTGCATCAAATCTAGGACAGAAATGTACCTATCATCATCTTCGTTTACTCATATACATACATATATATACATATGTTTTGTGGGGTTTTTGTTTATTTTTATTTTATTTTATTTTATTTTAAAGAATAAAAGAAGGATAACATAATAATAGGGGGGACTTAGCAAATTACAGACAAAATGGTAGGAAATTATCAATGGTTATCGTTGTTTATTTTTTGAGACAGGTTCTCACTATGTAGTGCAGGTTAGCCTTGAGCTCACTTATGTAGCCCAGGCTGGCCTCAAACTCATGACAATACTGTCTCAGCCTCCCAAGTGCTGGGATTACAGGCGTGAACCACCATGCCTGGCCCTACTCACATATTTTGAAAAACAAAGAGACTGTAAGATCTAAAGCTAAAACCTCTTAGAAGAAACCTAAGCATAAATCTTTATGACCCTGGATTGGGTGTTTTTTTGAGACAGGGTCTTTTTTTGTAGCTCAGGGTGGCCTTGAACCATGGCGATCCTCCTGCCTCAGCCTGCCTCAGCCTCCTGAGTGCTGGGATTACAAGTACCGGCCACAACACTCAGCTGTCATTTTTTTAAAAAAGATTGAACCTAGGACCTTGCACAAGCTAGGCAAGCACTCTACTCCTGAGTAATATCCCCAACTCTTGGGATGGTTTTTAGATACAATACCAAAATCATAACCAACAAGAGTAAAACAGAAAACTGAACATCAAAAAAACTAAAAATTTCTGTACCCTGAAGGGCATTATCAAACCACAAAACTAGTTTTACAACTCATTTATTTGACAAGGGCCTTTTATACCTAATACATAAAGACCTACCACAACTCAATAATAAAAAGAGACATCAATTTTAAAATGGGCAAAAGATTTGAATAAATAAGCTAACTTCCTCCTAATGGGGCCTATAGCTACAACTTTTAAATCATTAAAACCCCAACAAGGAGACCCCAGGCAGCATCCAGGAAAGTCGATCTCCCAACCACTGGTCCTACAAAGGAGAGCAGTAAGTCTGAACTGCTCTTGGCCTCTCCCTCCACTCTGAAGACAGCCAGCTTCAGGGTCAAGATGAAGCTAACAGGATGGACAGCTGAACCAACAGGGTAGAATCTGGGGCTAGAATGAAACAACTGAGTTGCTCAATCAACCAATGGATGCAAGGTAATACTTTTTCTTTGAATAAACTGCTAAAATCCAAATCTTTAGTTATAGCATACACACCCCAATCTCTGGCAAATGAATCAAATTCTCTACATCAGACTTCTCCAATTCCTAAAGGTCTTTGTCTAAGGCCCTACCATTCCATGTATGTGAATAATCAGATGAAAAAGTAGGATTTAAAAAAATTTCTAGAGACAGCTATATCACATTTGGTTCTAAATCCAGACCACTCCGCATTTACTTTAACCTTATAACAATGTCATGAAAATTTAAAATACACCAATGTATGAACTCTATTGAGCAACAGAAATTTCTCTTCTAAAAAGTGATGAGTTGGTTAGGATAAATTCCAAATCTTGGACCCCAATATATTGTTAAATTATGCTTAGGAAAAGGATGGTGCATTTGTCCATAAAAGAATATATGATAAACGGTTTAGAAGAAGAGAAAATCAGCCAGGTGCAGTGGCACATGCCTATAATCCCAGCACTGGGGAAGCTGAGGTAGGAGAACTGCAAGCTTGAGACCAGCCTATGCACCTTAAAGACTTAATAAGACCCAGTCCCAGAGACTTAATAAGACCCCAAAATAAAAGAATAAAAGGGCTGGGGATGTAGCTCAGTGTGAAGGCCCTGGGTTCAACACCACAACCATACATAATTGCCCCTCCCCCCCACAGACACACATAGAGAAAATAATCTGATTATAGTGCTTGAATAATGGAAAAACAAATATAGTAAGAAGTTTTTAGTCACTGAAGTTTTAAGGCACCTCAACTCTGCCATTACCTGAATAGCAAACAAACAGATATGGAAATGGATGGTTTCTTTTGTTGCTCTAGCCAAAAGTATTTTCCAAATTCTAATTTTTTTGGTTTTCATTTTGTGAGACAAGGTCTTGCTATGTATTTCAGGCTGGCCTCGAACTTGTAACAGTCTGCCTGTCTCAGTCTCCTGAGTGCTAAGATTGCAGGTATGTACCACCATGCCTGGCTACATCAGATTCTACTTTTTAAAAAACTTGAATTTGACTTGCCAGGTAAGATGTTCAATATAGAAACACAAGTGTATTACAAAGCATGAGTTACGTTAATGAAATTAGTCTCTGAAAATGTCAGTGACAGAAGGAATAATAAATTTTAAATGAGGAAAAGTCCTTCTATTCCTTACCTATAACGGCTTGCCTATAAGCATCCTTAAACTGATTGAGGTAATACCTATTTGCTGAGTTCACGCCGTCTTTCATAACTCCTGCTAACTTCCTTTCTCCTGTCCTTGTAAAGTCACCCTGTCAAAGAAAGTCATTTTGGAAATTTATTCAAAGACAAATATATTCTCAAAAATCAATTTTGGGCTTTCGGTTCAAGACTAGAATTCTACAGGTTTCTATAATTTCCAAACTCTAAACTTAATGACTTCCAAATGGTGTAAATTAAAGGGTCTACCAGGGGCTGGGGATATAGCTCAGCAGCACAAGCCCCTGCCTGGCAAGCGCAAGATCCTGAGTTCGATTCCTGGTACCAATAAAAATAAAAATAAAAGGTCTACCAGTATTTGATTCTGATCCAAATATGTCAACAACTACACATGTCATTTATGGCATCAAGTCTTCACAGTTATGTGGTAATTTATTTATGGTGAAGCCATTCTTGGTAACTTGTAGAATTTCTAGAATTTACAAGTCAAAATGAATGACATAACAAATATCATAACAAAAAAGATTTTCAGACCTAATACTGTTGTGATATTAAAAACCAAATTTTGGGGAGGTTTGGTGGCACACGCCTATAATCCCAGCTACTTGAGAGGCTAAGGAAAGAGGATCACAAGTTCAAGACCAGCCTGGGCAAGGCAACTTAGTGGAACCATGTAGCAAAATAAAAAAAGGGCTGGTGATGTAGCTCAGTGGTAGAATGGCTGCCTAGCATGTACAAGGCTCTAGGTTCAATTCCCAGTACAAACAACAAAGAAACCCCACCAAACTTCTGAGGTGGGAAAATGCAGACGGTTCCCTAACATGTATTAAAATGAGATTTCACCCATGTGTAAGTGTACACCTGAGATTTCTAATACCTTACTGCACATTAAAATCACATGTACAGCAATCCAACAAAGATTTAAGTAGTTTTTGTTTCTCTTGCTTTGTTTTTTGGGGGTGTTTTTGTTTGTATGTTTTGTGTTTTGCTTTTTTTGGTTTTGTTTTATTTTGTTTTTGAGACAGAGTTTTGCTATGTTGTTCAGGCTGGCCTTGAAATCACCATATAGCCCAGGCTGGCCTCAAATTCACAGCGATCCTCCCGCATGCCGGGATTACAGGTACGTACCACCACACCCAGCTGCTTCTCTTGCTTTTATAACGAAGATGACAGAGTGAGTCTGTTGAAAGGTAGTAACTTAAACTTAAAGCATGGAGGTATAGTCCAGTCATAGCGAACCTTTTAGAGCTTTATATGATAACAAACAGCTAGCTGTAACATGCGTGCCACAGGGTCACCACCACTGGTATAGTCACTCGTTTCCTTAATTATTAAAAAGTTTTCAATATTTATTACTCAAGCAAAAATACAAAACAATCTGATGCCTATTGAGCCCTTGGTGGTACATTTGTTTAAAGAAATATCATGGCTGAACCTTGAAGGAAAATTAAACAATTAAATTAATTCAATCAATTCCTATTGTCCACAGAAGGCAATGAGATTTTACATATAACAACAAAAAATAATAAAACATTTCTCCAGCATTTACTATGTGTCAGGGATTGTTCTAAGCCCTTATACCCCTTTTCCCATGTAATTCCATGAAAATGTTTTGCAGTAAGCTTAGTATCGTTTGCATTAGACGAATGAAAATCACTGAAGTGATTTGCCCAGGGTAACAGCTAATAAGAGGCAAGCTTAGGATTCAAACTCAGCACAAAGCATTACACAAGGATCAAGTCTGACACATTTTGTCTTACATAGTTTCAAAATCCATTCACATAAAATTCCAGATTTCTAGACACCCTGGATAAGACTTCCTTGAAGGAAGATCTGGCAACACAGAACCTCCTTAAGGAAACAGTAGATTGGCCCCTTCCAGATACAGTGCACTCTCTTCCTTGGGTCTGCACAGCTCACCTCTCCTGATCTAATGGTGGCCTGCTTGAACCACTCTACCTGGCTCCTGCAAGAATTATTTTGTCTTGTCTTGTCTTTTTTTTTTTTTTGGTACTAGGGGTTCAACTCAGGGCCTTGTGCATGCTATGCAAAAAGTATGCCATTGAGCTACATCCTGCAGGAATTTAAATGGGTGACGCTTGACTTAATCAAACATTCTCAAAAGGCATCAGCTACACAGACCTATTACCTGCAACTCAGATAACTGTCAAATACGAAGCTGGTTTTAAACCACAACCTAACCCACATCCCATGGAAGGATCTATAACTTCTTGCTGCATGTATTTACCTTGAGAGCAGCTGTCCCAGCATACTGTCTGCTAATGGAGTCACCATTGTTTGCCCACATTATCTGGTAGATCCGATTACATTTCACAGGCAGTGGCTGCTCTGGGGGCATCACACCTAATTTTTTCAGCTAAAATGGACACATTGGTAGATTAAACCACAAAACCATAGGATAAAATATATACTCCTAAAAAAGGAAACAGTGGTGTACACTTAAAAGAAAGTGTTTTCACATTTTTTTTTTAAAAAAGCACTATTAAAAGAGAGCTTTATAGATTAGCATAGCTGAATAAATATAATGAAATATTGTTTTAGTATAATTTTTAATGTATAGGCTCATACTGTTACATTTTGTCTTTGTTTTCAATTTGTCTGTGAAGTAAAACTAAATATTAGAAAAGCATAAGGAAACAACAAGAATATTAATAGCTGATTAGTAAATACCCCATAAATGCTAACTCTATGCCAGGGCTAGGGTTCCATGAGGTTTTTTTTACATGTCATAACAATCCTAGCAAATAATATTCTTATTACCCTCATTTTAGAAATAAAGAGACTGGGGTTTAGAGAAATTAATTCTGAGCAGAGCCAAGACCTCACATATGGTAGAGCCCCAGGCTTAAATTCAAAACCTGGCTGCTTAAACATTACATTAGAGGAATAGACTCAGGTCCTCAAAGAATAGTCATCAGAGAGCACAAAAAATAAAAACCCAGAAACCATGCTAGGTATTTCTACTTTGGGGATTTAATACAGGTATACTTCATTCAGGGACGAGAGGGCTGTAAGATTTTAAATGAGGCACCAAGGTAAAAGAGACGATGTAAGACAATGAAGATAGCAGCTGCCAATCATCCAGCCGGGGCACAAAGGGCGGAGGCTGGTTCTGTGTTGTCAAAGGAACCAATAAGATCCAGAGAACCATCCACCGTCAGGAACAACACTGGTGAAGGGACTTGGCCTTTCTTCCTCCACCTGCCTCATGGTTTTCTTCAGGCCACACACATTTCCATACCGGCAGAGCCAGCTGGCCAAGTAGAAATGGGGTATGCAGATGCCCAGCCCCAACTACAGGGTGGTGGGTTTGGAGCTGAGGGGGGAAAGAGTGACTGACTGACTACACTATGCCACTTTGAAACGAGAACTTAAGAAAATGCCATTTTATTCAACTAATTTCTAGTGAACTTTGTACCTTCCAGGTTTTAACGCAGGAATACTTGTAAACTATAAATGTTCTACACAATATTCAACATTTGGAAAAAGATTTTCACTTTTATTTACATGAGTATTTAGAATCAAATGGACTTCAAATTACCTGCTGTTCCATGATCACTCGTGCAATGGCAGCTTGGACTACATTTGTACGATCCAGGCAGTCCATACAATTAACTCGAAAAATCCCTTCTTGTTTGCATATCACTCCAGCTTGATCAACCCTTTTTAAAAACAGCATGGGATTATTTTAGAATTTCAAATACTAGAATAGGTTTTTCAAAAAAAATGATTCTGTATAACAATAACAATAGAGGCATTAGCCAATAATTTGCTTGGGATACCATTATGTACCGGACATTACTGAGTTATTTATAGACATTACTGCTAATTTACACCATAACTTGGTAACAAAGATATTACCTTAATTTTAAAAAACAAAATATAAACTGGAGGTACAAAAAGAGTGATCTGCCCCAAGTCATACAATTATAAAGCACAGATGACAGCCCCATGTTAGTCTTTCCTATACATTCCTAAACCAGAAGGTACTTGAATACTACTTCATTCCTTCCTTTCTTACTAAACGCAGAAATGAATCTAAACTATCTGAAACAGAGAAAGCTACTTTACCACCCTGTGAGGAGTCATGCAGTATAGCTTGTCCCTCTAATTTCTCTGGCTGCCCATGTATCCTTAAAACCTAATCAAATGTTCTCTCTTGTCCTTATACCGATTTTCTTTCCTTCCTGTATCTACCTCCTGCAGTCTGAGAATCATTCTCCTTCTCTGTTAATTTTGAAATGCCTGGAAGCTAAGTGACTCTAAGCTTTCTTTGTCATGTTAGGGAGAATAAGAGAAGAGAAAGAGAAAACACAGACCACAGAGCATGAGAAAGAATAAACTTAAATCTTTAAAACAGTTACAGAGCATTTCACTTCACCGTGCCCACCACCTGGCACCTGTTCCCTGTTCAAAGCTAACACTGACTAATAATCAACACTCTCTTGAAAAGGAGAACAGAAATTAGGAAGCAAAGGAACAGTAACTGCCTTCTCAGCATGCTTCTATTATTCTAATGTTTAGTTGTAGTAGAAAAGTACAGATTATTTCACAGACCAAGAGTCTGTCAAAATGCCTTCTTATAAAATACCTACCAACACCACTTCATGTCAAGAATGATGTCATGGATGGCATCTGTTAGGGTTTGAACATTCTCAAACTTTCTTCCTCGGCTAAAATCCATGCCAAAAGAAAGAAAAAGGTGTTTAATATTACAATAGAAGGTCTTAAAAAACTTACTTAAGATATGAGAGGCCAGGGATATACCTCAGTGGAGCACTTGTCTAGCATGCACAAGGCCCTGGGATGATCCCTAGCACCACCAAAACAAAACAAAGCAAAATGTACTAAAGATATGATACTTAAGGTAGTTTGAAAACATTAAAAAGAACTGTTATTATTAATATTATTGCACACATATATCAGAAGCTTCCATTCCCATCAAATCTCCAACAGCTATATAAATTAACCTATGATAGGGCCAGTATTATGTCAAAAGAAACTTGCTTTCAGAATACACACAAGTTAAAGGTACCATCAACATTATTCACTGATTGTTGTTTTTCCAGAGTAAACTCTAGAATTTAATTCACAAGGACAGAAGTATTATTTGTAGAGAACAAAGAAGAGCTAGCAGGATGATTCTTAAGTAAAGGAATTCTATTACTTCTGCTAAGACTCAGACCCAAGGAGAAAGCAAATGCTCTGGAAGGTCTTCAATGGGTGTGATCAAAACAAAAATGGAACTCTTAAGTATCCAACTCATTTTGGAACAGAAAGACTAAAAACTATTTTGGGAACAATTATCTCAAGATTTTAGCCAAAACAAAGCCATATGAAAATTAAAACTAAGTAAACACAATACTCTTTCCTTTTCTAAGAGAGGAGAAGAGTTTTATTCTTCCCAGTAAACAGACAAGAAGCTAAGTTTCCTGTGGCAGTATCTACCAAAAAAACTGTGTTGTAATGTGGACTAAAAGGGCCAGCAACAGGCTTTCACACAGTGGCTGCATCTTGAGAGTACTCCCCTGATGAGTTCCTAGCTACCAGTATGTTGGGCCTGGTGGAAACGTCATGAGGACACTGCCTTGGGGACCGTGTCTCGTACCCAGCTCATTCCTTCTGGCTCTCTACTCCACTTGTTGCCTCCCAGCCGCCACAAGGTGAGCAGCCTTGCTCTAAAGTGCCCCTCCACCATGATATGCTGCCTCACCTCAGACCCACAGCAACAGATAGAGCCAACCAAACTTAACCTATGAAACACAGAGCCAAAACAAACCTTCCTACCCTTAAGATGTTTTTCTCAGCTATTTTGTGCCAGCAACAAAAAGCTGACTAACACACAATGGAACTGACCAGATATCATTTCAGGAAGCCACCTTACCAGTGCTCATGGAAGTCAAAGGAAACGTAAGTGAGGTGAGAGTTGTTAAAGAGCAGCACTTGTTTCAGGTAAGCATCACCAATAATTTTCTCTCTTCCTGTCTGGTTTACCAAATTAATAATAACCTGGGAGAGTGAAGAAAAAGAAAAAATTAAGATTAATTAGATGTCCGAATCATAATGTGACTTTTAATGACTTGGAATTTGTTTTAGAAATATTTTATAGCCATGCTTAGAAATTAATGCACTTAAGCATCAATTTTTTTCTACATTAAAATTTCATTTTTAATATAAATTTATACTTACGAGAATTGGTTTTTGTACTTCACTAAATAAAATATTATCAAACTCGTGTGTATCAAGAAATATTATCAAACTCGTGTGCATCTTAATAGTAAACAAAATGACACAATTTTATATTGAAAGAATTTGATGTGTAAACAAATACAAAAGAAAAAAGCATTACAGCAACCAGTTTTGTTTATTTTAACTATTTTATTTTTTTGGTACCAGGAATTGAACTCAGGACCTTGCGTTTGCCAGGCAGGTGCTGTGCTGCTGAGCTACATCTCTTGCCCCTTAACAATTTTAAAGATGCTTCACCAATAGGTACTTTTCTAGACATAAAGAAACTATCGCTGCAAAATACTGTTTACTTTTCTATGGAATAACTTCACAGGGTCAGATCTTAAGCCAGAAAAGTAAGGTTTATGCTGATAAATAAAACAATCTACAGATTCTTCCTCACAATTTATATACCTTAAAATTATAAAAATATCTTCCAAAAGGAGAAAGAATACACCTACCTGTGGCCTCCTAGGGTAAATCCCCAAAGGGACTGCCCTACAATCTGCAAGACTATCTCAGTGAAGGTGGATTAAAATCTAGGAAAAGAAGTAATTTATCTTTGGTGTATTTGCCTGATTCAAGTAGTTATCAGATTTATTATAAAGCAAGAAAACAGTGTGGAGATCAGATTCTTATAACCTAAATAGTAGTACCTGACTGTGATACAAATGAGCCATAAGAATAAAACAACTACATTAACTATCATTCCCAAATGACAACTCTGCCATTATTACTGAAAACTTTCATGTGCAGTTTTTACTCTTAGTAGACTGCATTTTGAAGATTTTGCTTCAACTTAGAGTCTTAAAGTCTGATAAGTTCCTTTAAACAAGAAGTCACATATAATGAATATAGCCCTAAACTCATAAGCTGGGTTCTGATCCATCCAGAATTAGTTGAGGAAGTATTGCCATTGAAAGTGATCTTTTTCCTGATACTGTCATGTTTCAAAATCACACAAGACAACACAAATTTTTCTCCAATCTTCCCTACAAATAAAAGTATGGGAAAATCTGATTACAGTAATATATTTTATGAGGAAAACATGTTTCTTGAAACTCTGTTTTCAGTTAACAGACAGGACTGATTAGAAGGTAAGAACCAAATTTAAGACCTGTTCATTTCTATAAGCAAAGAGAATGTACATAAAGTGAAATTCCGGTGAGTGTTTAAAAAACTTTTATAGGAAACTGGTTACAAGTGGAGCAGCTAAGGCACAGAAGCTTAACCATGTTCAGTCTCAAGGTGAAATTTAATACTATAGGTGGAGATAGAATTTAGGGCTCTGGTGTGCAGGCAGATGGGTGATATCATCCCAAGGAGAAAAATATGTTTATTTTGGTGTGCAATATTAATAAGATGTTTTTGAAATAGATAATATGAATTTTCTTAAAAATCCTCAGCATTTTTAGTTCTATGGAGGCTGAGGTTTCTAGATATTTTCACTCCAAAATATGAAATGGAAAGGGAGCTAGCTTTTAAATTTAAAAAGGACTAATCTTAATTTCAAAATGACCTGAGTTCATTCAACCTGAGGCTGAGGTTTCTAGATATTTTCACTCCAAAATATGAAATGGAAAGGGAGCTAGCTTTTAAATTTAAAAAGGACTAATCTTAATTTCAAAATGACCTGAGTTCATTCTGCATTATTATATAACCAACTGTACAGAGTACAAAGCCTGTGAAACAGCATAGGCCTCCGCCCTTCACCAAGCTCATACTGAGTGTGCTACCGTGAAACTGATACAACCGAATTTACTCCACACGTCTATAAAGTACAAGAGTGAACAAGATGTCTCTGTCTAATTTTTCATAAACTCAAAAATCTAAAGATGTCAAACAGCGAGATCACATATATTGTATGGTCTGAAGTAGCCCCACATCCAAGTATTACATTCATCCAACATGAAAACCTCTTTGTACTGAGACGTGGACTGTGAAATTTATATAGTTCCCATACACATCTTTCCCCATGTGTATGTTTTTGATCACAAAACTTTTAATCTCTTAAATTTGCATTCGTGAGAAGTCAGATAAGTTTCTGTAGTCATAATACAGTAGCACAGTATATTCTACATAAAAGTAAAACATAATTTTCAAGTTTGCTTTTAAAGTACTCCATGTGCTGTATTGTCAACTTTTACATTATAGAAAGCCACTATGAGTCATAATGATCTTTAGAAAAGATAAGCAGTTAAAGAAAAATGATTTGTTCAAGTATGGATCTACACATTAAGATATGCAAAAGCTCTTTAGGCACATTCAAACACAAATTTTTCAAAAATCGACTACCAGACATAAGAGGGATGGCAGAGGTACTTAGGAGGAATTTCAGAACAGAGACTACTTTATAAGGTAACTAGTATAGAAACTCAAAGCAGTTTTACATATTTTTGGTAACAAGTAATTGTCCAGCAAAATAGGGACAAAAATAAAATAGGTACTCACTCCTTATCACAAACAAATCAAACCCAGCATGGTGGTCCACGCCTGTAATCCCAGCACTCGGGAGGCTGAGGGAAGAGGATGGCTGTGAGTTCAAGGCCAGCCTGGGCTACAAAGTGAGCCCAAGGCTAGCCTGAACTGCAGAGTGAAACCCTGTCTCAAAAAAGGAAGAAAAGAAAAAAGAAAAAAGAAAAAAATCAAGTTTGTTCAAATACTCAGAAACTGAATTATAAAAACTATTTGAGAAATGTCATGGCTAACAGGTTACTTGACACATGTTGTGATCACTGTCAGCAGCAAAATCATCTCCATGTTCAAAGTATGAATTGATGTAGTCATTTTCTCTTGCTGTTCTTTGTCATAGTCTTCCTGGTCTGCATCATCATCTTCTTTACTTTTTTCTTTGCTTCCTTCTTTCTCTTCACCTTCCTCATCAGATTTTTCACCCATTACCCCTCTCTTCCAATTTCTTAATTTTTTTCAACACATCTGCAGTATTAATGAGTGAAGAGAGTCTGTCTGTTCCTTTTGTGTTTTTGGGTTTTGGGTCTGCTTTTCTGCACTTTTTCCTGGGTATCACTTCTCACGGGAGTCTTCTCCAGTCTGGTATGCACTCTTTGTACACCTGCATGTATTTTTTTACCAGACCTTTCAATATCTGGTTTTTCAATAAAATAAGTCTTTCTTTTCATTGTTCCTCTCAATTCCTGTTTCAAGGCCGTCATGGAATCTTCACTTTCTCCTGGTTCCAGTGGCACTGGCTTATGCTTTGTATCCTAAGGAAACAGCGAGGGTGGCCTCAACACGACATCAGGTAACTTTTCACCTTTGCCAAACCCACAGCCTCAATGTTAAAGGTACAGGCAGCACATCCTCTTCCTTTACTCCCAGCCATTAAAACTAGTTATACCAGAAGAGCAGGCAAATGCATATAGCCGAGGCTCGCCTTAAAATCGCTGGGATCCTCCTGCATCAGTCTCCTGAGTGCTGGGATTTCAGGCTTGTGCCATCACCCCTGGCTTAAATTCCTTCAAACTCTTGAGAATCCAGATTACTTTTTTTTAAACACAATCTGTTCTTCAAACGTCATCCAGCTCAGGAACTTGCACTTAAGGGTAGCCCTCAACTAAGTAACTGCATACTACCTGCTTACTAAGTCTCCAGGCTTGAGCAAAAGCTGTGCAACCCAAGTGCCGGCCAGGAAGCCCAGGGTGAGCGCAGCAGGCCTCCAGGGTCATGGGCTGCACCTGGGAGATACACGCATGGCCCTCCACATGGCCTGGGAGCCCAGAATTGTTTACATCAGTGGCATTCACAGCTTTTTTACACATTAGCAATAATCAGTTAGAACATACAAAGAAAATAAAAGGTCCTTTATAGCAGCAAATATCTAAAATTAAATTATCTAAAATAATTTTAAGAGAAATCTACATACTAAACATTACAAAACTACTGAAATACATAGAAGAAACCTGAGTAAGTAGAGATACATACTATGTTGCTGAAGGGCAAGATACAATATTGTAAAGATGTCAAGTCTCCCCAAATTAATCTATATATTCAACAATCTCAATAAAAATTCTACCAGGACCTTTATGGACTTGAGAAGTTAATTCTAAAATTCATCTAGAAGAGTAAATACATGGAAAAAATTTGGAAACTAATAATAATGGGGAAATTACCCCACTGGAGAGCAAAACATTCTATATAGCAATTTATATTGTACAACTGGTATAGAAATAGGTACTTGGTTCAGTAGAACAAGATTTACGGCACAGATAAAGACCTATGTCCATTGAGGATTCTCAGATATGGTAACTATGCCACTGTGGGCAAATATGGATCATTCCATCAATGGTACAGTACTGGGATAACTGTCCATCTATATGGGGAGTTTAAAATTGCTCCCTACATCTCACTAATTGCACACAAAATAAATTCTAGGTACATTAAAATTCTAAATATTTTTTCTTCAAATTATAAACAAGTTGAAAGAAAATTTAGGGTGCTATTCCCATAACTGAAGGCTGGGACATGACTTTCTAAGCCTGACATAAAAACCTGAAGGTATAAAGGAAAAGACTCTCTGTAGTTTAACTAGAATCATGCATATATAGTTTGGACTAATTTTTATTTTTGTAACTAAATTGTACGGCAAACCTATGATTTGGAAATACAAATTATTTTCTTGTTCCTTAAATTACTAACCAAGAAACCAAGTCAGATAAGAAATGAGACACCCCCACACCACCAAAAGCAAAAATCAGAAAGGCAGCTATTATAATGATAAACTTTAGACATGAAAATTAGATAATAATGTAGAGGTCTTCAGAACACCATAAAATGTGATTTTTAGATTGATAACAAAAATCAGAAAAACTTTCCAATCTATTTCTTACCCAGATAGTAAAATTAGTTTCCCATAAAATTCTGATAGCAGAAGAGTTGTGCTGATACTTTTGAAATAGTGGCACTCTTGCTCTTGCCATCTAATCTTGAATGCAGAAGTAATAAATCCACCTTTAATTAATCTCAAGGAGTTATATAACACGTCTCTTAAAAGTACCCTACTCAGTTCTGCCACATTTATATAAACCCAGCTTTGAAATGTGCAGAATTTTTTTGACACATGTCTACACTAACAGTGGCTTTGGTTTTTTTAAGCACAAAGAGGAAATGGCAGGGTTTAATTTCTTTGGTGTGTGTGCATATATATATACGTGTGTGCATATATATATGTGTGTGTGCATATGTGTGTGTGCATATATATATATATATATTATATATATATATCTGTGGGAAGAGAGAATGTGTGCATGTGATTCTGTATATATATATATGTGTGAATATGGTTTTAACCAGCCAGAGTATGATAAACTATCTTTAAATTTCTCCCCTGTGATTTGAGGGGAAAAAAAATGTATGTATAGCACTCCCCCTGCCTTATAATCAGCTTTTCCTTCAGTTTTGCAACAGGATATATTTGAAGGGAGTCCTATTTTAGAATATATCAGTCATTAGCAACAAAAATGTTTGCAGCTATTTCATATCTTCACCGTGGTCTGCCCCTCTTTATGTAGACAAACAGGTCTTCCCATCAATGCTTGCATATTATGTCAGAGTAGGAAAGAGCATAAAAACTACACATCAGGAAGCAAGAACTTTAAGGAAAAAGCCTCATAAGAGAATGTCCTAAACATTTTAAAATTCCTAAGCAAATCTCTGAATAATGACTCACCTTTGTGTGGAAGAGGCCAGTACAATTGGTTTTCTTCCATTAAAGTGTTTCCCACAAAAAAGTTTTTGCTGGTATCTTTTACAAACCCACCTAATTGTTAAATAAATTAAGCCTGTAGAACATCCCAGTTACCATTTCCAGCCCACAAATGTAGTTAACATCCCTGTTTAAGAGAGACTTTACACCTACATGTTTTAACTCTACCTATTTAATGGAGCTGGATGTTCAGTGTTGGAAATGGTCAATGTCAGTGTTGGTGGCTTGTGTTCATTTTGTTTACTGTGGAAATGATCAACCGGAGTAATCTGCTGTATGCTTATTACCTTCCATCTTTAGCGTTTTGTGTACTAACGCTATGTACTGCTCCTTTATTTACATATATATATATATATATATATATATATATACACACACACACAGACACATATACATACATATATATTATCAAAGTAAAAAAAAAAAGAAAAGACTGATAATAAAAACTTTTTAACTTGTATACCTGTGATAGTATACAAGGTAAAAAGACAAAACAAAGGACTACCCAGGAAAATATAATTGCAACATGAAAACTAATAATATATAGAGCACTATAAATTCAATAAAGAAAAAAGGATAAATTCATGAGAAAACATATATATGCCACTAAACACAAGCCTAGCTTTGTTAACCAATTTTTAAAGTAGAAAGTTAGTTTTCACCTATGTACAGGTAAATATGAATAT
This sequence comes from Chinchilla lanigera, assembly GCF_000276665.1. NCBI lineage: Eukaryota > Metazoa > Chordata > Mammalia > Rodentia > Chinchillidae > Chinchilla > Chinchilla lanigera. The sequence goes on along the minus strand of NW_004955551.1, from coordinate 612,978 downwards.
AAATATAGGTAGCAGTGATGAATTAGGGGAAATAGGCACTGACTCCCAAGGTTTCTGGGAATGTGAATTGGTGTGGTCTTTTTTTGGGAGTAAAAGTTGTATGACATCAGCTTTAAATATATACACTGTTTGATCCAGCAATTTCATTTCTAAAAATTTGCTCTATAAAACATACAAGTATAAGAGGCTGGGGATTTAGCTCAGTGGCACAGTGCCTGCTTGGCAAGCGCAAGGTTGTGAGTTTGATTCCTGGTACCGGAAAAAAACAAAAACCAAAAAATAACAACAAAAAAAAAATACAAGTATCCCAAAATACATAAAAGATGCTTCTGGAGACTTTTTTTCATAGACTCTTGTTATATAGTCCAGGTCAGCCCTCCACTCATTATGTAGCCCAGGTTGCCCTCAAACTCATGATCCTCCTGCCTCAGCCTTTCAAGTGCTGGGGTTATAGGTATGTGCTGCTACACACAGTTGAGAAACTTTTTATAAGAGCAAAAAATAGCTATTATATTCTAAACGTCCACCAACGAAGTAGTTAATAGTCATGAGATCTTAAGAAAAAACAAGTGCAGCGCAGTATTTATGGTACAGCTATATTCTGATTAAAGTTCTGAACTGTGAATATGCATGTGTCAGGGGTTGTTACAGATGTCAAATCACTGGTTAATATCTCAAAATAAATCTGAAAGTATGGTAGCATGGTTCCAGAATGCCTGAACTGAGTGGTTCCCAATACTATCAAGAACATTATTGTGTCATTCTTTCCATCTTTTTTATCCTACCAGCATATTGTTATCTCTGGCTATTTCATTCAGTCTTGAGACAGATGCAGCACTTCCACATTAAATACAGACACAAGCACCACAGGGGGACTGTGGTTCCTGTATCTTTTTATTAGAGCAGGAAACCTTTCCTCAGCAGCCCCCCAGGGGACTTCTCCCACATCATACCTCACTGGCTAAACTGCCAATGAACACAAAAGGCCTACACCTAAATCAATCACTGGCAAGCAAGAGCCACGGTGCCACGACGTCTGAGTCACACTGACCATGGGCTCATCGCCCCGGAAAGCAATTACCCAGGAGAAGGAGGTAGATAAATGAACACTGTCGGGTATTGTTAGAAGTCAGGAAGTGTCTGCCCAATAAACACCTATAAAATTGATGTGAAAGCCCACAGGCAGCAGGGGTGAGTGTGGGAGGAAGTTATTTCCTCTGCTTACACACCTCAGTATTACTTCATTTTTATGACTGTGTTACATTAAAAATCCTTTGTAAAACTATTTATAGTTACATATATTAATACATGAACTTATTCACATTGTAAGAAATTAAAAAGTACATACGGTCAAATCTTTCCTGACCACAACCCAGCCCCTCAGCCCTCCCTGAGGTGCTACCACTCAGGTGTGTGTCACATAAATGCAGTTTTATATAAATGTGTGTGCCGTATATGTGTGGATAGAATAGATGGACGAGAACGACATATATGTTAATGACAGGATTTTGTTTTGTGGAATTTTCTTAAATGATAACATACCATATGCTATCACAGATTTTTCTGTTTTTCCTTCACAATGTCACTTTCCATCTACCTCATTCTTTTTAAGCATTTATAGTAAGTACTTCAGATGTACTATACTTTATTTACCCATTGTCCTCCAAATGATCAATTAGATTGTTTTTATGCTGTAATGAATGTTCTAAAGTGTGTTGATTGAACACATTCTCTCGGGTAGATTTAATTTCTCTTCTATTCAAATTCCAGTTGTTCCACATCTTGCCAGAACTTGGTAGTTCCCACCTTTTTTGTTTTAGCCATTCTGTTGACTCGTGGTTTTAATTTGAATTGGCGCACCTTTCACATGTTTTTGACTTTCTAGATATCTTTTTGCATGAAGAGTCTCCACAATTCTTTTTCCAGTTTTCTGTGGGATGGTACATCCCTTTTATGGATTTATAAGAGCTTCTAAATATTCTGTAGATATGAAACCTTTGCCATACATATGCATTGAAAAATCTTAAATATCTACTTTGTGAATTTCCTTTTCATTCCCTTAATGATGCCTTTCAATAAATAGGCGTTTTTATTTCATAGTCAAATTTACCAACTTCTTTCCTTATAGTTAAAGTCCTATTTATTTATTTATTTTTTTGTCTTTCGAGACAAGGTCTCACTCTACAGTTCAGACTGGCCTTGAGCTCACTTTGTAGTCCAGGCTGGCCTTGAACTTGTAATGATCCTCCTGCCTCAGCCTCCCAAGTGCTGGGATTACAGGCCTGCACCACTATGCCTAGCAGTCCTATTTAATTTTAACAGTTGTAATAAATGTCATTTGTAATATTTATGTTAATAAAGTTAACAAGTAATAAATTATAATATTTCAATAAAATAAATTTAACATCAAATTTACTAAATTTTTCATTATAGACAGTGTTTTTTTTAAAAAATAAGTGTTTCATAGGTTGGCATTACTCCTTATTAAGCAAATAATAAGATATGTAATATACAATCATACAATGAAAACAGAGGCAGACAATGTTACTGTTTTCGTAAGTTTCATACAAGATCCAAGGTCAAACAAGTTCTATATTACCCTTTAAAAGCTTTACTACTTAACTTCTCATATTTACATCAGTAATCTATCCCAAACCAATTCTGTCCACAATATATATCAAAAAGTAAAATTACTGTGTGGAAAAAAAGTGTGTTTAACTGAGATATTCAAAATTGCTATACCAACTTAATACTTCCAACATGTAAAAGGTCTTGTTTTTGCAGTTCAAATATCTGCCTTTATTACTTATCAAATTTCCTAATTCTTTTCAATATGAGAGTTGGCTTCCTATTTCCTGCTGTAATCTTAAGACTGCAGGAAACTTATGTATTAAATTGGGAAGAGCTGAAATCTACTGAATATTGAAACTTTACTTCCTGAAACATGGTATTTTTTCTCCATTTCAGTCAGGTTTTCTTTTATGTTCTTCTATCAAGTTTTTCTTTTCCATATACCTGGTATCTTTTTGCACGTTTATCATACTTTAGGTTACTGCTATTTCATTTATTATTGCTGTAAGGAAAATGCACTCATGGTATTACACTGAGACTCGGCCTTACTAATGGATAAAAAGCATTACTATTACACGTTAATCTTGCATCACAATTACTGTACTGAACTTTATTTCACTTAATAATTTTCAATTGATTTTGGTTTATACGATTGCATTTCCATATGTAAAAGTATGAATACAAAAGATGGCCGGAGAAAAAGAGATACATATAGATACTCAAAGATACACATCAATTACAATCTCAGTAGTGTTTCTTACAGATGACTTTCATTTTTTAGTCTAGATACATGTTAAATTGTAATAACTGTTATACATCTAATCTCTTTATCTAAAGGCAGTCTAAAGTAGCTGACTCACTGATTGTTCTTTAAAAATATTAAGAATATTCTTCGTGTCTACATTTTTCTAACATCATGACAAATGCTCTGTTCTGTAGAATCATGAATAGTACATGTTATTTTTTGTGAAATTTAAAGAAAAAGACATACAGTCATTTCTACAGATGAAGGAACATTGTACACTACATATCAAAGCGCACCTGTTTTTTGTAAATTTTCAGCTGTTCTTCGAAATGGGCACAGAAATAGGCAACAGTTTCCTTTTCACCTACAAAGAAGTGATACAAAATCTATTTTTCCTTCCCACGTTTAAGACAGAAATTAGTGTCTATTCTATCTTTATGCTTACTTTTAGATAATTTATTGACAACCTAAATATAAGATTGTCCAACCATCATTTTAAAATAAAATGCTAAGCCAAATATCTGTAATTTTTTCCAGTGAGACTAAACTGAAACATATCTGAAAGCATCAACTGTGAAATTATGACATTTAGTATTTATATATTCAGCCTACTTCTCAGAAAGTTTCATATGACTTATAACAAAAGAATAAAAATCCTTGCAAAACAATGATATTTAAAAATGAAGTTTTAGTAAATTCTCAAAGAATATAAATTAAGTCTTTAGGGAAAAATATACAACATTTTTTTTCTGTAATCTAATTAGATTTAAATGACTTAGCTATCCTAGGGCTAAAGTTTATTAGCACTGGAAGAGAAGAACTTCATTATTTCAAAAAACCTGAAGGATAGACATCTGAGTAAAGCTGCCTCATTAATTTTTGATAAATTCTATCTTCTTTGTAGACTTTCTACTTCTACAAATATTGGCCGTATCAGTCCTTTTCCCAAGTTAAACATTCAATAAAGTATTCTTCAAAGCAACAGCAAGTAAAAATCTATGACATAAGCTGTTTTGTTCAATTGGAGGAGAAACTTTTCTGTAGTAGTAATAATAAGGACTGAAACCAGGACTTCCATACATTAGGAAACTGCTCTACCACTGAGCTACATCCTCAACCCATGAAACTTTTAAATGTTCCATAAATAACTTGCTCTACTCCTATAATTATTATACAACTTTCTGTTACGGTTCACAGTAAGATTTGTTGGGGGTTTTGTTGTTACTGTTGTTTTGCAGTGCTGGGGATCAAACCCAGGGCAAGTCCTCCACTGCTATGCTAGGCAAGTCCTCTACTACTGAGCTCCATTTCCAGCCCTAAGTGTTACTGTTCTGCATGAAGAATCTGGAAAGCAAACCCAAACCTACCAGTTATCTAATTTTAAAAAACATATTCTCTCTGAAATTATCAATTTACAAACCGAGTAACTGACATGCTTACTTTTGTCCAGCCGAGGTCTTGGATTATATCGATACCCAACCTGGCTCCAAAACACAGGCACAGAGCCGCGTGTTTGAATAAACGACAGTGTGTGATTATGAACATGAATTAACTGCTCAGTCTCCACATAATTTGCAACATTTCCATTTTTATCAACTCCTCTTCGTTTATAGCGCATTCCTGAAAGAAAATTAAAACAGTAACACCTTTAAAATTATCTGACTAGATTACGCTTCCTGATCAAATGTATGTCCTCCAGGAACGCCTTGGGGATCTTGTGTGCAACTGGCAAGCAGAACAGTATCAACTTACCCCAAATCATAACTGTATGCATCATTGTTTTTAAAAAGCTGAATCTAAAATAGTTCTCCTGGAGTGAAAGAGAAGGGTTTTCCCAAAGGTATTAGCACTCAGGAAGAACTTACCACTGTGATACAGGCTGTCAGCTGGAACACTAGTATTTAGAAGCACATCCCGAGTGATTTCCCCTGCATGTATATATTTCTTTTCCCCTGTATGTATATATCTCCTTTTCTGGCTCATTTTGCTAAGTCATCCCTATTCACTCCTTTGAAAATTAGTCCCTAATTATATCACAGTAGTTAGAATCACCAAGCACTTTAAGGCCAACTGCGCTTCCAAGACTGTCATAAGCATCTCAACACATATGCAGCTTTTCCTTTCTTTTGAGACATGGTCAAGAGATGTATTTTAGGCTGGCCTTGAGCTCACAGCGATCCTCCTGCCTCCTCCTCCTGAGTGCTGGGACAACATGTACGCACAACCACACCCGGCTTCCAGCCTCATCTGGATTTGATTTACATGCTCTTATAGCTCTTCTCACCTGCTCTGTGCCTACTCCGCCGTGAAATAAGAGCCACTAGAAATCGTGGGTGAATGTCATCTACACAGGTGGACTCCTGAGGGGGGGTCTCTGGGCTGCTTTTCTCATCGTCAGATGGTTCATTGTAATTAACCACAAGCTCTTCAATCTGCACAAAACCTTGGATAAGGGGAATAATCCAAAAATCCACATCTGGTGTCTGAAAACAAAATAAGCATTATGTTGTTTATGTTCCGTACAGCACTGCTACTTCCTTAAACCCAAACAACAGTCAGCACATATGCACCAGAGTATTAGAGGCAGAAACCTTCCATTCTTCAACCATATTTTCTTCTTATGGAATAGTAAGGGAGGAAGGGAAGGAAAAAGAGATTTTTCTTTTCTTCATGATGATCATTCAAAAAGCTGACTGAGAAGGAATATAGCATAGGAGCTGTATTGCCTGGGTATGAATCCAAGTTCCACCACTCACTAAGTCATAGCAGGAAATCACCCTTACCATGCCGCAATGTCCTCTGTGAAACAAGAATAACTAACATCTCATAAGGTTGCTGTGAAAATTAAATGACTAATACACGTAAAATGTTCAGCCTGCCAGATAGTATTTACAAGAGGGAAAAGCTTAAAAGTTAATTCCTTTTTTTTTTCTTTGTTTTTTTTTTTTTTTGTATATTATTGTAAGTTATCAGTTTTAACTGGTAACGTAAAAATGCTTGGACAAAAACTCTGCCAAACATATTGGAGCTCCATACTGTCTGCATATAGGACAAATATTCATCACAGACATTTATTGTTCCTTTGTTTTGGTGGTCATAGTTTGATGAGCATCACAAATACAGGTAAGAATAAACTCATGTTTTGTTCTTAATAGAAGCATGACAGGTATCTGGTTGAAGACACTAGTATGTAAAGTAAAGGTCATTTATACATGAACTACCACTAAGAGGGAGAAACTGAAAGAAGAAAAACTTCTGAAAGGCTAAGAAAAAAGTAATATATGATCTATTCAGCTATCTGTTTGTTTTGTTTAGTGCCCAACATGGTAAGTGGTACACAGCAGGCCTTCTTTCAAATATTTGTTGATCGAAAGAATAAACTGCCTTTGGACAGTAATAATTCTCCAACATGTGACAGTGAGGGAAGAAAGTTATCAAACAAGAAAGAACCTCATGCAATCATCTCATGATAGCCTGTGTCTTCTAAGTCAAATATCGGCAGTAAGAGAACGACCTTAGAGATCTGTCTACTCCAAGTTCCAGATGAGAAACAGAGGAAAGAGAAGGTAAAAGAGTGGTATCATCACAGGAAAACTGGACTTTTATGATTTTCAGTGTGTACAAACAAAATAACTCTTCATAGAAACTCAGTGGACATAGCACTAGAGCCTTAAGCTGCAAGTCTCTCATGGTACCTGCTAGAAAGATAGGCTGGTGGAAGAACAGTGGAACCATAAACTACCTTAAAGTAACGCTTTGATTTTTTTTCTAGCTAACGACTCCCTTCCATAAGGGAAATTATGTGCCAGGCGTGGTGGTGCACACCTGTAATCCCAGCACTTGGGAGGCTGAGGCAGGAGGATTGTTGCGAGTTCAAGACCAGCCCTGGCTACAAAGTGAGCTCAAGGCCAGCCTGAACTGCATAGCGAGGCTTCAAAATGACCAAAAAAAAAAAAAAAGGGAAATTATTATGACGAGATTTTAAATTTTATCTTCCTGCAATGAAAAAACATTTGCTTAACAACGATAAGTAACTTAGGACATTTTAGAAACAACTACTCACACCAATCTCAGTAAGATCTTGTATCATATATTTATTCCAAAAAAATCGATCGTCAACCTAGAAAAGGCAGAGGAAAAAAACAGTTCAGAAACACACTATTTCAGCGTTCCTATAAAGACAAAATAGGCCATCAACTGCTTTAAAGACAAGCCCTGCTCCGAGCTGGAGTAGTACCTTCTGCCACAGGGGACAGCCGTCTCTCTCCCCGGTGCTCTGCCTCTGCACCGAATTGGTCAGGTCATAGGTCAAGCTATAGTAAAAGGATTCTGAGTCCATGAACATCTTCAGCAACTCCTCAAGTAATCTTCTCTCCAATTTCTCCTTTTCTTTGCTCTCCTTAACCTGTAAGAAATCAGCCTACTATTACTGCAGAATTAAATGTAAAGTATATGGACAATACATGATTTCCAGTGAGAATATCCCAATAATCCCAAGGACAGGATGAGACAGTATTTTGATATAACAAATGGCTTGAAAATAACTTTACTGGCAGAAAAATTTCTGTTCAAAGTAAGATTAATCAAAGATTAATTCAAATTCCGTATCCATTAGAGTCTTACTTTTTTTTTATTTGGAGCAGACACATTGGACTTAATATTCGTAAAGGTCTTCAGTAGAAACTTGGACTCATCAGGAGATGGTATAATCTTCTCTGGTTTGTTAATCCCAAAATGATGCTTCTTACAGAGCTAAATTATTAGGGAGAGAAAGATGATTCTTTATTTAATATGTGATTCTTCAATGTTCATGTAGGAATGTAGAAGTAAAGGCTATAGCTCATATATTTGGGTTAAAAGTACCCCCAAGAGATAGCAAAATAACCAAACAAAGTAGGTAACAAGCACAGATGTGGTCTCAATGATTAGACAGTCACAGTGGAGATAAAGCAAAAGATATACCTGGGATTTAGAGACAGAAAATTCAGGTTACAACTATAAACACAACAAGTTTTTATATAAAATTTTCTTTTCTAGCTTCTTGAGACAGGGTCTTGCTTTGTAGTTCAGGCTGTCCTTGAACACACTATGTATCCCAGGCTGGCCTTGAACTCACAGTGATCCTCCTGCCTTAGCCTCCCGAGTGCCAGGATTATAGGTATGTGCTACCATGCCTGGCTAATAAATTTTTATCTAATATAACTGAAGGATAAAATATTGTAAAATACATATTTCCTATATTTCAGCGTCATTACAAGTATCTGCTCTATACATTTAGTCATGCTAATTGCTTTGGTTAAGATTTCTTCAGTCTGTTCTATGGGGAATCTTAAAAGATGGACATTCTGAGCACTCCCTCTTCTATCCTCATATGTACTAGTGAAATCAGCATCTTAACATATGATCTAGGCCCAGAGATTAGTTAGGTATAGAGAAGTAATAGTGAGGGGACCCAGGAAGGTAAAGAAGAGGATGAAAATGTGGCTGAGATAAAGAAGGGCACACAGAGAAGGCTACCTGGTTAGAGTCAAAGGTTTTACATGTAATTCCACATGGCTCAACATGCAAGGTAAATATTCTGAAATGTACAAAAGCTTTTCTTTTCTTTTTTTTCTTTTGTACCAGGAATTGAACTCATGACCTTCTGCTTGCCAGACAGGTACTGTGCCACTGAGCTATATCTCCGGTGTTATGGTTTGTGTCTGTGTGTCCCCTCAAAGCCTCATGTGGTCATGGGGCAGGCTTTTAGAGTTTGATTGATTATGGGTGTGAGAGCTACACCCACACCCGCCCTGGGGTGGATAGTTTGCATATGTAAGGGAGAGGAAGAGGCTGCTTGTGGCCATTCCTCCCTTTTTTAGTGTTTGTTGCTCTAGTATTCTGCCACCCTGAGCTGTAGCTCTCTGCCATGTGCCACTCTGCCTTGTAACCTGCCAAGTATGGACTGAAACCTCCACAAACTGTAAGTGAAATAAACCTTTCCTTCCTTAATTTTGGGCGTAAAGTATTTTGTCCCAGCAACAAGAGAAAGTAACCAAGACACCCGGCCACCAATTCCAAGTTTTAAACACACTAGTTTTATTGCTACACTCTTAGTGCAAGACTCCTCTATTAAGAACTAATTTTTTTTCCTTCTAAGTCAAGAACTAAATTATTAAATGCTTATTATGAGTGTCTCAAGAAATAATGATTAACAGATGATGAATGAGAACAAAAGCTAGTTCAAACTCTGATAAGAGGGGAAAATACTGTGTTTTCTCCAATTGGGATGTAGAGACCAATAACTAGACTAAGTTTACAAACACACTAGAGTCTCCAGCGGATTCTATGTGTTCTCAAAATTATGACTATCAAATACTACTCACATATATTTCACAACACACATGCAACTTTAAACTGCTCTTGCCCTACCACTAAAAGCAAGGCAACTAGCAAGGGGGGTAACACATGGGTGCAATCCAGGTGAACAGGAAGCTGAGACAGGAGGACAGAAGTTTAAGCCCAGCCTGTGTCCCTCTTACTGCGTATCACTCCCATCAGCAGACAAGCATGTTGATATTTTTCTCCCTTTAACAGCTCCACATGACCACACTTCTTCAACCAGCAAGTGTCCCATCAGTGTATGCCTGTCACCGCCTCCAGCCTCATTTCCCACTCTCACCAACCCGTTCCAACGTGGTTTTGCCCCCTCACCACTCTCTAAGCTGCTATTTCAGCAGCATCAATGACTTCCACTCTGCTGAACCAATTGGTGTTATTTCCTTATCTCTCAGGTGCATCTGCCTTGTTCACTACCCCCTTGTCCTTTCATACAGCTCTTCAACTGGCTTCCACTAGTGGCTCCTGCTCTATCTCTTTGATTCCTTTCTAACTACTCGACTTCTTAATGTCTAAGTAACTCAAGGTTCAGTCCCTGACAGTCTTCTCTATCTACATTCCCCCCTCAGTGATTTTTATTCAGATATCACTCGTATGTCAAACCCTCCCTCCCAAATAAACATTACCAGCCCAGCTCTCATGAGGAAGTCCACCTCACTTACTCTAAAATTTCTACTTGGATTTATACTGCACATCTCAAACTCACATGTTTAAAACAAGATCCCCAGCACCCCTACACGTTCCTCACCTCCTATTACTCTTCTCCCTCGTTGATTCCACTTCATCACCTCAGTGCCTTGCTGTTCTCTAAGATGCCAAGAGGCTCCCACCTCTGGGCCTTTACTCTGCCTCTTCTCTGCCCAGACGTTCCTCCCCCAGACCTCACCACAACCTCCACTCTTGGGCATGCCTACTACACTTCACTGTGTTCAATTTTTATTTCCATTAACATTTATTGCTTCCCAACACCTGCATAGTTGTTTAGATCTAAAAAGTTTAGATCTAAAAAGGCCCCTAAAAGTCTTGTGTACTCAGAAGTTGGACTTTTGGAAGGTGACTGGACCACAGGGGCGCCATACTCATCAGTGGATTAATCAGTGATGAAATAGCTGAATGTGCTGTTGGGAGGTGAGGCCTGGTGGAAGGGGCCGCTGGGAGGGTGGCCTGGAAGGGAGAACTCTTGTCCCTGGTTCCTCCCTTCTTCATCTTCTTTGCCACCTGGTTGCCGTGTGTTGAGCAGTTTTCCTCTACCAGGCCCTTCTTCCATATTGTTTCTGCCTTGAAACCAACCAACCATGGACTGAATTCTCTGAACACCATGAGCCAAAATAAATCTCTCTTCCTTTAAATTACTGGTTGTAGAAGGGGACAGGGAGAGGAGGGGAAGAGGAAATTTTAAAAATTAGGATGCGTCATGTACCTGTACCAACTCCCCACAATGGAGGTAACCATTATGTACCGCAAAACTATACTAATAAAAAATTTTTAAAGTTGTGACTCAAAAGACTAAGGGATATTAACTGCATTCCTGATGATATAATTAAATAAATTTTAAAGTTTTAATATCTGCAAATAAATAAAATTGTAGATGTTGGGTATTTTGTCCCAGCCATAGAAAAAGTAGTATCATGTTCACACATATTGTCTGTATCCCACACACAAGCTTTTTTGTAGTACTAGGGATTATACTGAGAGCCTTCACATTGACCTATATCCCCAGCTCTTTTTAAATTATTTATTTTGAGACAAGGTCTCACAAATGGCTCAAACTTGTGATCCTCCTGTCTCAGCCTCCCAGAGAGCTGGGATTAGACGCATGCACCACTATGCCCAGCTCTGCCTCTCACTTCTATAATGTAAGCTCTATAAAAGGGGGACCTTTGTTTTGTTGACTCATATCCCCAGTGCTGAAATGGAACTGGAGGTCTCAATAAAGATTTGGTAAGTGAGTGGACTTTAATGGTGCAAATACAATGCAACAGATTCATACATGAGGCATACAGGTAGTCCTGTGAGGACCACTGCCCCACCCCTTTTCTTTCCTGTAGTGTCCACTGGGGCAGCAGAGATGCAGTTCAGAAAGATACTCTCCCACTACTCCTCTGTGCTGCTTTGCTTGTGAAACTAAGCAATGGTTGGTTAACAAATTTATGTAAGATATTTTTAATTATCAAGTCATGTCAACAACACTTTCTTTTAAAAATCTGAAAATCCATCCTAAACCTAGCTGTATATGGCTGCAATTTTTATTTTATTTTATTTTATTTTCTGGTACCTGGAATCGAACTCACAACCTTGAGCTTGCCAGGCAGGCGCTGTGCCGCTGAGCTAAATCCGCAGCCCGAAGGCTATAATTTTAATATTCAAAACAGGATATTAGGCATTTGTCAGACATAGTTATGCCTTAAAGGCATTCAGGCCAAAACTACTCTAAAGAGCTACTCATTCTAAGAAGTAACCTTGTGATAGCATGCGTAGTCTGCACCCACACCATCTTCACCCTCAGGATAGGAGTCTCTTTTTCGCACCAAGGCAAGCTTTTGGCTGCATCTCTTCTGAGATCAGGTCTTCCTGTCTCTTGTCCCAACCTCTCTTCCTAATACTCCTTTTCCTAACACCCACCAATATGTTCACATGTGCAAGATTTTTTTAGAAATCCATTCTGCAGCCCTGGAATCTACTCTACGAGTCAGCAGAGCATATATAAATAGTGTCACCCCACTGTTATTGTGGCGACTCTAGTCTGACTGAGGTGGACCTAAGTGTGAAAACTCCCAAGAAACTACCCAGGCAGAGTGAGACAGTGAGCTCCTCAATTCCAAGAAACAATACAACATGCCCTGTCTCTCAGAATGAGGCATTAAAGACGACTCCATGCTGCCTCACTCTCAGGTTCCTCCACACCGATCTTGGGATCTCTGGTTTCTTCCAGCCGGCTACTCCTTGGTCTCCTTTGTTGGTATCTTTCTGTGTTTGTTTATGTTCCATTTCGGCCTTATTCTCCTGCTCCGTGCTCTGTCCAGGAAATGTCACTCTCTTCTTACTTTAACTACCACTGAGTTTAGCTTCACTCTTTCACCATAAGCTCAAGACTTACACATGACACCCCCTACACCAAAACACTCCTCTTTCAAACTCACCATCTCTGAAACTGATCAACAGCTGCTTCTTAAATCTTGTTCCTTCTTTGGTAAGTCTATTCCAGGTGAGGACTATACGACCCACAGCTCACTTAAGCAAGGAACCTGTGAGTCATAGTCCATCATTTTCCTTCTCCTTCCTGAGGTCTCTCCTGTCAACCCCACCACCTCACACTCTTTGCTACTGTGGTCATTCAGATCCTTACCTTTTGTCCAGGCCAGCATTTCTCAATGGAAGTAGCAGGCAGGGGAGTCTTTCCACAGGATTATTCCACTCGGTACAGAAAACTCTCATGGCCTCCTTCTACGAGCTGAAGAACTCCACCCAAGCACCTGTCTTCCTGTACTAAGTGCAGCTGCAGGCTCCCACCTCCCATGAAGCCCCAAGTCCTCTTTACCATGGAAGGCCCAATTCCCACCAACCGCTGTCTGCTGCTGGATCCACACCCAGATAGCTGAAGGTTTCAGTTTAATCTAGCATGGAAATTCTCCTTCTAAAGCCTGGCAATGTCATTTATATTTCTTTTTGAGACACGGTCTCACTATGCAGTCCAGGCTGGCCTTGAGCTCACTTTGGGTGCGCCACCATGCCTGGTCTTTTGTATTTCTGTTATCTACTCTTATCTTGGGCTTGACACAGAGTTGCTATAGTACCACCATCCCTTAACTTCCTTATCTACAACCCTAAAGATCCAAAACACTCTTAAAACTGAAAGTTTCTTTTAAAGTTTGTTTAAAACTCATTTAATAAAAAACAAAAACAAAACAAAAACAAAAACAAAAAAACCCTCATTTAATGGCAAAACATTCCTTGCATGAATAAGAGGATGTAAATGAGCACCATTTATCTCCTTTAGCATGAATGTGCATATGATTCTTTAAGAAATATTCATGTAACCTGGTGTGGTGATACATGCCTATAATCTCAGCACTTTGGGAAGCTAGGGCAGGAGGATCCCAAATTCAAGTCTCACCCGGGCAACTTAGTGAGATCCTGTCTCAAAATATAAAAAGGTCTGGGATGCAGATTAGTGGATGCCCCTGGATTCAATCCCCAAAATAATACCAAAAAAGAAAATAATAATAATGAGTTATGTTGTAGGGTAATGCTCCAGACTAACTTGGGGTATACATATATGAAATCACATTTGAAAACATCCCACAGAAACTGAGTTCTAAAACAACTATGGTCCCACAGCAGTCACAGAAAAATTGCACATCTGTCTAACAGACCACAAATTCTCTGTACCACACTAACCAGGAGTCTTTCTCAGCCTTTTAAAACGGATTTTTCTAAATAGAAACTGACTTGTCCACTTACTATAAATGTAAATATTTCCAAAGTATATTTTAGAATCTGTTACATAGTTATTCTCAGGCAAAAAAAAATGTGGACCATTATCTTGCCAAAAAGGTTAAAGTCAATCCTGCCAAAAAATAGGAATAGAGAAAATTACTTCTCGGGATCCTTTCCAGTCCTAAGATACTTTGTTTAGGCTTGAGACAGCTCTTGGGACAGTAGGATCATCTTCTCTTTTCCAGAGCCCAGCCAGTTCTGTACCGGCTGTGGTTAAACCCTTCTCAAGATTTTGATATGCTTGGTCTCAAAAAGAACACCTCCACAAACTCTAGATACTCTCCTACTTTTTGTATTACTTTCCAAACTTAACATTTCACAACCAAAATTAAGAGCTGCTGCAGCTGCTGCTTAAGAAAAGAAATAATTTTACTTTAAATGCTGGTATCTCTGTCCATCTGGATATAAAGTTTTAAACAGATGTCTGACAGGAAACTATGGAAAGTGATATGGTTCATCTATTAAGGCAACGAGATACAGCAAACAAGACATGTAGACATGAAATGTAAGCCTATAAAACTTTAAGGGTATTTTTTTTTTCAAAAGAAACACACCTATGTTCTCCTTTATTTGAACCCTACAAATTCTTTATATAACCTTATATATGTCATTTTTAAAAAAATGGTACAGTGTTGGAAAAAAAAATGGCCTAACAGTTCTTCAAAAAGTTAGTTACCTACCATTTGACCCAGCAATTCCATTTCCAGGCATACACCCAAGAGGAATAAAAACAATATCCACTAAAAACTTCTATGCAAAATTGTGACAGCATTATGCATAATAGCTAAAAAGTAGAAAAAAATCAAATTTCCATCAACTAAAGATGGATTTTTTTTTTTTAAATGTGGTGTATTCATACAGTGAAATATTATTTGGTCCAGGTGTGGTGGCACATGCCTGTAATCCCAGCACTCGGGAGGCTGAGGCAGGGGGATCACTGCAAGTTCGAGACCAGCCTGGGCTACAAAGTGAGCTCAAGGCCAGCCTGAACTGCACAGGGAGACCCTGTCTCAAAAAAAAAAAGTTATTTGGGAATAAAAAGGAATAAAGTATTGGTATATGCTATAATAGGCACAAACCTTGATAACACTATTCTTAGTAAAAATCACTTACAAAAGGCTATATATTGTATAATTTTATATATATGAGATGTCCAAAAGAGACAAATGCATAGCAACAGAGAGGAAATTAATGGTTGCCTAAGACTTAGGGAGCTAGGCTTTGGGAGAAAAGGAGGAATGATTGCCAATGATTAGGAAGTACCTTTTAGAGGGTGACAAAAATATTCTAACACTGATTGTGGTAATGACCATAGAATTCTGTGAATATACAAAAACCACTTAATTATACATACTTTAAATGGGTGAATTATGTAAATTATGGTATGTGAATTATATTTTTTAAGCTAGCAAAAAATAAGCCTGAGGAAAAAGATAACTGAAGCAGGAAACTAGAAATTCTGTTAATATTAGACTCTGAAATAAAATTACAGAAGACAGGGTAGGCATTAGCAAATCTGAGAAAAGTGGCCATACTGAAGAGCTTTGCGCATGTAAGACAGGTAAATAAAATAAAAGGAGTTAACCCAGGCACAGCGGTGTCCACTTATAATCCCAGCACTCAGGAGGCCGAGCAGGAGGATTGCTGTGGGGGTTGAAGGCCATCCTGGGCTACGAAGTGAGTCAAAGATCAGCCTAAACTACATAGCAAAATCCTGTCTCAAAAAAACAGAACAAAACAATATGATAATAATAGAAGTAAAATGGAAAAATATGTGGAAGTGTAAAACGAAACCAATTCTGAACAATTTGAAAATAATATTAGTCCTCTCAAGCAGACAGTTCAAATGGAAATGACCACTAAAACTGGAGTCTTAACTCCAATAACTCTACTAACTCCAGGATAATTTAACTAGAATATTTAGCTAGAATCTTAACAAAGATTATTTCTTTTTTTTTAACAAGAATTATTTCTTTACAATTTACTGTATTAAAAAAATTCAGTGTATAATCAGAAAAATATAACTTGATTAAGCTCCTAAAAGCTTTTTTTAAATGGAGTGATATGGAAATTTACATAAGCATACCAAAGATTTAAATTAGCATGCGAGAAGATTAGAAAGAAATTTGTAATTTTCAATTTAGCTCTCTTTGCCTTTCCTATTGTTCACTGTTACAAGCTCTTTTACCATAAAACAAGATGAAACCGAGAAGTGCAAGTGCAAATTTCTAAAGTTATAATCATTTGAGAGAAAATGTACTAAACTATTCACTAAGAATCTGGAAATACTTTCTCTATAGCTACTTTTACCCTCAACTAACATATATTGCATATATTCATTGCATATATTGCATATATTCTACTCCTGAGAAAAAAAAGAATCATAATCTTTTTTCTTTTATTTTTGTTTTTTGTTTCAGACAGGGTCTCCCTATGTAGTTCAGGCTGGCCCTGAACTCACTATGTAGCCTGAGGTGGCCTTGAATTCACAGCAATCCTCCTGCTTCAGCCTCCTGAGTGCTGGGATTACAGGCATGCACCACCATGCCCAGCAAGAACCATAATCTTTGATGGCCCTGCTAAGTATAATAGTTTACAAAGCCTGAGAGCTGTAAAAACACTGAACCTTGTGTGTGTGGGGGGAAACCTCATTTTCATTTTTATTTGAAGATAATCTTTTCCTTAGACTATCAATAAAAAATGTAAACAATAAGGAAATTCTTAAAGCTTTCGTACTATTCCCATGTTTAAACATTACATGTAAATGTCATTACCGAAGTTTTTTCTTTATCCCATTTATAGTCAGCCAGGCACTAGTTTAAAAACTGCTACAGAATAGTGGCCACGAAGCACATAAGAAACAGCCCTGAAAAGTCCCATCATGGTCCCAAGCTTCTCTTGATGAGGCTGACATTTAATTTCCCCAGGGCTGGGAGTGCCAAATGTGCAAACTGATGACCTCACAGATAGACAAGGTACTGATGAGTTGCTTCCCTTCTCCAAATCTCACCAGAGACCCCAGAATTAATGCTCAAGCCTGGGTGCCAGCTCAAGGGTGCTCATCCTCAAGAGAAAGGTCAGTGACAACAAGCTATGCCATATATATGTCAGCAGAGCCATCCAAAAGATTCTGATGACAGGTTCAAACCATGCCTGGTGGCACATGCCTGTAATCCCAGAATCTGGGGAGCTGAGGCAAGAGGACTGCTGCAAACTGGACGCCAGTCTGGGCTACACAGTAAGTTTAAAGCCACACACACACCAAACAAACAAAAGAACAAGAAGACAAAGACAAACCCTACAACAATAACAAGAAAACCAAAAAACAAATTTATAGGCTTAGGAAACACAATTTTTGCTAGTCTGTCTGCTCCTTGTAAGTTGGGACTTCCCCAACTTAATGAAAATTTGAGTTGTGAACTTTCACAGATATGAAGAGACCTTGCATTTGGTGTCTTTAGGCTTTACACTGTACATCTGTGTCACGTGTATAAGACTTTGTCAGACTTACAAATGAATCTGACTTACGAATGTTCTCCCTGTATGGAACTCGTTCATGAATGGGGAGCCTACCATAAATAAAAATTACACAAACCTGCCATTAATTAGCCTATTTTTCCATCTAAGTTTTTAAAATAGTGAATCACTAAGTTTATGAATCAGGAATCATGAACAGCGTCCTACCACTGTTACTAATGAAAAAATGAAGGGGCTGGGGATTTAGCTCAGCGGTAAAAGCGCCTGCCTGGCAAGCGCAAGGTCGTGAGTTCGGTTCCCGGTACCGGAGAAAAACCAAAAAAAAAAAAAAAAAAAAAGAAAAAATGAGAGGTAGTCTAAGTCAGATGTGATGGTGCATGTCTATGATCCCAGCACTCTGGGAAGCTGAGGCAGAAGCACACAAGCTTAAGCACAGCCTGGGCAATTTAGCAACTTAGTGAAACACTGTCTCATGAGTGCACGAATGAATGAACTTATTGACTGATTAATTAATTAATTAATTAATTAATGGAAGGGGGGCTATGGATGCAACTCAGTGTAAAAAAATACCTGGGTTCCATTGTCACTATCAAAAAAAAAAAAAAGTGGTACGCCAAATTCCTCGATCACAAGCCTCTTAAATTCACTTACTTGTCAGTTTCATAAAATTTGATTGTCAAATTTCTAGTGAAATCCAAAGCATAGAAATGGCTTTATTTTTACTTATTTTTTTAAAGTAATTTATAACTCTGTCCCCAAACTCTCTCCCTAAGAACTCATCATGAAAATACACATATTGAGTTGTGGGAGAGTAAACTTTGTGTTATCATTTATTTGTTTATTTAGGCAACTGGAAGGCAGCTCAGGGATACGGAACCAGACTGCCCACGTCCACATTAGGATCCCACCCTGTACCAACTGCATGACTTAACCTTGGCCATTCTTCTTTTCATTGCTTTTCTCTTTTCTTTCTTCCTTTTTTTTTTTTCAGTACTGGGAATTGAATCCAGAGCCTTCACACTGAGCCTTTTAAAAATTTTTCTATTTTGAGACACAGTTTCACTACCTTGCTCAAATTTGTGATCCTAACTCAGCCTCCCAGTACGCTAGTATTATAGGCATCCACCACCACACCCAGGTTGGGCTTTGATTTTACCTGTAACAGTGCCCATCATACAGGGTGGTCCTGAATATAATAATCTATGCACCACACAAGGCCAGCCCAGCACATCACATAGTGAACAAAACAGGCCATGACAGAGCAATTACAATCCCTAGGTGTCCAAACCTCTCCAAGAGCAGACACGATACAAATATCTTCACAAGATCATTCTATCAGGATCCAGGAGCACCATGTGGTGAAAAACACTGGCCTAGGAAGGCAATCTCATTAGTTTGACCTTGAGTCACACTGTCTGTGGACTTCATTTCTTCCCCTGGAAAAAGAACACTGTCCTAAAGCAGTGGTTATATTTCTTCTGTTTGTTTGTTTGTTTGTTGAGACAAACTCACTGTGTAGTTCAGGATGGCCTTGAACTCATAGTGATCCTGCTGCCTCAGCCTCCTGAGTGCTGGGATTACCAGCATGCGCCACCACGCCTGGTCTGCTGTATTTCTTCTGAAAAACTTTTTTTTAATTACAAGAGTAATATATGCTTAGAAACTTTTCAACAAATACAGGTAAATAGAGATAAAGTAAAAGTTAAATCTCCCCTTCTTGACTTCCCTTTTCCCCAGAGTATTCTCTGGAAAAGCCGCAGAAAGTATTTAAATGGGCAAATCCCTAGGAGTCCCCACCCTCCAAAACCACCTCATTCAAAGCGGTTCTGCTTGTATGTGTCTTAAACACTGGATTTCGCAGGTTTTGAGGCAAGTGTTCTACTACTAAAATGAAGTTTGAGCCAAATGTGGTGGCGCACACCTGTAATCCCAGTACTGAGGAGGCTGAGGCAGGAGAGTCACCATGAGTAAGGCCAGCCTGGAACACATGGTAAGATCCTGTCTCAAAAACAAACAATAAATTAACTAAATAAAATGAAGTTTGAAAGCCACAGAATTAAATTATAAAAATATTGTCCAGCTCTAAAATGGTATATTCCTGGCCTACTGAACAAAATCCTCATTTTTCCTACTACATTTTTATCAGTTTTCAGTAAGACTTTCCTTGATTTTACCTTACCTCTAGGTCAAGATCCTGAGGTTCCATTTCAGAAAGCGATAACACAGCAATTTTGGTAACTTTACACACTTCATGGTCTCCTGGGAGTTTGCCCACCAAGGCTTTCTGCCGAATTAGAATAAGCCACCAAGGAAGATCTAGAAGAGAAAACTCTATTAATGTCTGGCATTTAGAGTACCACCGCCTGGCAAGTTGAAGGTGAACACTTAACAGTACCAAATTGTGTATCAGTTATGACTTTTTTTTTTTCAAAGTTTACCGGAACATTTTTATTTCCAGCATTTAGTTGGGTATACACACAGAAAAGATATAGGTTTAAACTCATGAAATCCTCATTCAGAATTATATCAAATACAACCTTCTAAAGTAAAGCAACAAAGACATAAAATGGCCCTTAAGTATAAAATGATGTTTAATCTCACTCAGAGAGAAATGTAAATGAGAACAACATTTTTATATGATTCTTACTCATCGGACTGGGGATTGCAAAATGTCACAACACCTCTGTTAGTGATGCTGTGGGGACACAGTCTCATGTAACAGCGTTAGTGGGATGGCAACAGACACAACTTTTCTGCAGGGAAATTTAGCAACACCTTACAACATGTGCACTTATCTTTTTTTGTTTGTTTGTTTGTTTGTTTGTTTGTTTTTTGGTTTTTGGTTTTTCTCCAGTACCGGGAACCGAACTCACGACCTTGCGCTTGCCAGGCAGGCGCTTTGCCGCTGAGCTAAATCTCCAGCCCCATGCGCTTATCTTTTAGCAGCAGAAATTCCACTCTTGAAATTTTACCTTGAAGATATATTTCAGTAACAAAAGTCTATACTCTCAAACCTGTTCACTGCAGCAGTTTGTAATTGCAAAACACAGTATATACTGGAAACAATCACACTGGGTGGGGGTTCCCAAAGCATATACTTTTTTCACATCCATTCCCTTTGCTATCACTGTTTCAAGCGTGTACTCTTACTCATAGAAAAAATTCTACTATAAAACAGTACACCATGTTACACTGTCAGTAGCCTCATATAGCCCATGTTTACTGCATCTGTTGATTGAATCAAGAGGCCATATCAGGTGACTGACCTATATGACCTAGGTTTGTGTAAGTACATTACATAATGTTCTCACAATGATGAAATCATCTAACATTCTGTTCTCAGGATGTAACCCCTTTGTTAATCAACATGTCTGCATTATATTAAGATAAATTATTAAATCAAAGCACAAAAGAATATTACAATCATTCCCCCTTATCAGTGGTAATACTCTAGTCAACTCTGGACCAAAACCATCAAATGGAAAATTTCAGAAATAAACTAAGTTTTAATTTGCATGTCATTCTGAGCAGTGTAATGAAATTTCACAAAATCCTTCTGTTCCGTGGAGTACACAAACCACGTCTCTCTTCAGCACATCCAAGCTGAATATGCTACCTGCCTGTTAGTCACTTAGTACCCATCTGGGTTATAACAGTAAGACAGTATCACAATGTTTGTGTTCAAGTAACCCTTAACTAGTGGCCTAAAGCTATTCAACACTGTCAGAATTCCAACATCACTTATCTCACTTCATTTTGTCATGCAGGCACTGTACCTTGTCTTCTCACAAGAAAGATGAGTACATTATAAGATATTTTGAGGAAGGGAGGGGGAGAGAGGAAGAAAGAACACACTTCTTATTAAGTATATTATTATATGTACTATGTTTCATTATTGGTGTTCATCTCTTACTATACCTAAATTATAAATTAAACTTTGCCAGGCGTGGTGGTACATGCCTGTAATCCCAGCACTTGGGAGGCTGAAGCAGGAGAATCACTGTGAGTTTTAGGTCACCCTGGGCTACATAGTGAGTTCATGGCCAGCCTGAACTACATAGTGAGACCTTGTCTAAAAAAATTTTTTAAAAACATATAAATTAAGTTTTACAATAAGTATATAGTATAGGAATAAAATATACTATAGCCATGTGTTGCTCAACAACAGGGACGCATCTTGAGAAGTGTGCTGTTAAGCAATTTTATCATTATGTGAACATCACAGAATGTACATCCAGAATCAAAGACAGTTATGATGTCACCAGGTGGTATAATCTTAAGGGAACACTGAGGTCTACATGGTGCACTGTTGACCAAAACATCATTATACAGCAAATGACCATATATATACTGTTCAGTACTATCTGCATTTTCAGGCTGCCACTAGGGGCCTTAGGATATATCATCCACAGATAAGAGAGGCCTACTGTATCTACACTGTGCTACCCTGCATGTAAGAAAGATATGAGGAGATACACACATACACACACACACACACACACACACACACACACACACACACAAAAGATGATAGATAAACCAGAAATTAATGGGGTAGGTGAAAATGAGATAAAAGGAAGAGGAAAATGGTAGTGGGACAGACAGGATGAAAGAAAATGACAGCTCAGGGGCTGGGGGTTTAGCTCAGCGGCAAAAGCGCCTGCCTGGCAAGCGCAAGGTCGTGAGTTCGGTTCCCGGTACCGGAGAAAAACCAAAAA